>NC_141382.1:24037900-24637900 GCF_017979445.1 Akebia trifoliata
TTGGTAACTCTACTTTTGTAGTGACGTTCTTTCTTAAGTAATCGATCTGGATTCTCCTATCGAGTTTTTTGACGACTTCTTGTGGCTCGGTAACTCAAGTTGAGCCACGAAATCAACTACTTTACGCTTCAAGACATTTTTTTTTTGAATATTCGATCTGGATTCCCCTCTCGAGTCTTCTAACGACTAATAAGATTTGAGGTTCGAATCAAGTCGCAAGATCATTGGTGTTGCCATCATTATTGTGTTGCCTTAAACTATTTCCTGATCAGAAAAGACTTTTGGTGGGGACGAAACATTAGCTTAGGTTAATGGTAGTGGAATGATACAAAAAAGTAAACGTCTAGGTCTGTCTAGGGTGGGTTAGACATAGGGTTAGTATATTTTTGTTTCGAAAAGGTGATCTATGTCTCTTAAACTTGTTTAGGCTGGAGATTTGGGTCGAACTCAAGATAAAGTGTCTGACTTTTTGACTTTTTTGATTTTTTTGTATTTTACGACGTTCACAGTTTATAAATACACACAATTTTGTTAGCCTTCAATTAAGTTCTCTAAAATCAAGATCGGCCAATCAGATCCCCAAGAAAGAGGTGGCGTAACGCTTTTGTTAGGGCACTCTTAAATCACCTCATTTCCTTAAATAGACATAGTTTATTCCCCTCGTATCAATAGGGTAAGATCGTTCTTTGGCACCGACTTTGATCAAGAAATGCAATTGGGGCCATAAAATTTTTGTTTTTATTTTTTATTTTTTGAAAATATTTTATTGAAAAAAGATTGAATTTGTTTGAAATAAATACGGGTCGTGGACCTGACTTGGATAGGTACGAGTTATAGACCCGATTTGGATTGGATACGGGTCTTTGACCCAGTTTGGATTGGATATGGGTCATAGACTCAGTTTGGATTTGATACGGGTCGTGGACCCAGTTTGGATGGATATGGGTCCTTGACCCGGTTTTGATGGATCTGGTCTTTGACCCGGTTTGGATTGGATATGGGTCGTCGACCTATTTTGAATGGATAAGGGTCATGGACCCGATTTGGATGGATACGCATCATGGATCCAGTTTGAATGGACACGGGTGTTGTGGACCTAGTTTAGATAGATACAGGTCATGGACCCAATCTGGAGTTGGCATGGGTCAGATCACGATATCGATTTGATTTGAGAAAATCCATACATTTTTCTCTTTTTTTTGTTTTTTTGTAAATGATTGGTAGGGTCCTCGAATGTATTAGATCCCACTTGTTCCCGGATCACGGGGTCAATTTGGTTGGTAGGATAACTCCTTGTGGTTATAAGAAGCGTAATGGACCCGCTTAAGGCCCAAAGTCTTAAACTATTTTGATTCGGCTCATCAACGAGTAATTTGTTTTTTTTTTTTTTGAAATCATTGGTTAAAAGAATCCATTTTGTTTAGTTCTCTAGCATTTAAGATTCTCGTCAAGGGTGTCGTCAATGTTTAAACAATGATTAGGAGTTTTGTAAATTTGGTTTGTGCTCATTAGTTGTTTCAGATTCACACTGGTCCATGTTTGGAGCACGGATATAACTATCTTTGTCTTATCTGTGTTTTAAGCACGGATGAGACATTCGCTGTTCTATTCGTGCTTCAAGCAAGATGAGACACATTCTTGTCTATCTGTGTTATGAGCACGGATGAGACATTCACTCTTTTATCAGTGCTTCAAGTATGGATGAGACACATTTTTGTCTATTTGTGTTATTAGTATGGACTAGAAAAAAATCCACTTTCTGTAATTCACAGAAACTATTTCTTGGCCCCTGCTTTGAATGTCCTTCCTTGTTTTTCTTTGAATGTAATGCAGCAAGCACCTCCTTTCCCTTTAACCTAAGGGGGAAAACGAAGCAACGAAAGGAAATTCAATCCTAATCTATACAAGGTTGCCTTTGTAGACTTACAACTTGGACATTGAAGCCCGATAACAACTTAAACAAATACAACTTTGTTCGAGGGTCGATACATTCTTGAGAACTTGTGTCCTAGCTCATTTAATCTGGCACATGCATGTGGCTAATAGGTGGGTTTATGGTTACTCAATCTTCAAACCTCGATGCATACTAGAATACACACGTTGTTGGTTGGTGATCAGATTTGATGTGTTCATCCCTGATACTTGAAATAATGATCTCAAGCCGGAGAACTACTAGGCATCGGGACTAGATATATTGAAGGTGGGGTGGCATGTGCAATGGGCTATACTCGCAAGTGCTTTGTGCATTCTTTTCATTCATTTTTTTCGACCCCTTACAAGTATGTAATGAAAGTAAAGGAAAGTAAATAAATATTACAACATGATAAGTACAAAATAAATATAAAAAACATAAACAACAAACACCAAACAATGTTAGCAAACGAATAAAATAACTCTTTTTTTTAAAATAACAATCGATTTGACACGAGGGTAGAACACATGTTTCCCAATGGAGTCACCAGCTGTAGATATGTGATTTTTTTTATTATGAATACCACTTTTACGAAGGTTTGGAGTCGCCACCATTCATATGTGTAAAATGATGTGAATGGTCACCCGATGCGCATTTTAGAAAAAATGTCATTTTGACTTTTAATGACTCTTGATGGATAAGATACCGATCCAACCGAAGATTGGGGTAAGTGGTTCTATTAGAGAAAATGGAAGGTGTTAGGCACCCCTTTCTCTCCACCAAGTAGTGATAACCTCAAAGAACTCGGTCTTTTTGATTAAAAATGTAAAGTAAAATAAAGTACCATAAGTCGATAACTTGTATCCTAAGAAGGGATTTACTTTTGGCTCGATTACAAGGTCATCCCATTAAAGGAGATGATCCTTACAAACACTTAGTCTTGGGAACTACATGAGTTTTTGAAAAATATTGGCTATGGTTATGGCTCCATTCTTATGGGTTAAGAAGAACCTGAATACCGGTTGTCACAAAATGATTTGAAGGATTAAAACAATTTTATTTTGAAAGTGATTACAACCCCTATAGTTTCAACCGAACCGAAGTCTGATCTATTGGAGATATGGGCGGGAGAGTATTACATCTTAGAAGCTTTTTAATAATAAAAATTAAAGAGAGGTGGGGGATAGTAGAAGAGGGATATGGAGATAGTAGAGAAAGAAAGGAGGTGTGTTCCTTTTGACCCACCTTGAAGCTCTAATTTTGTTCTTCTTTCCTTTCTTCTTCTTTTTCCCCTATATTTTCTTCTTTGAGTCGTTAGTAAATTTGAGAGTATAACTTTTTAGAATAAACAAAGTGAGGGAGTAGAGAAGAGATGAGTAGAGAGTTGAGTTGAGTGTAGATTTTTTTTCTGAGACTTGGTGTCCATTTTGGAAGGGAGGAGGCATTTATAGGTGTTTGGAGGTTACTTTAGGGATATAATAGGGTGAAGTAATGGAAGAGTAGAGAATGACATGGGATTTGAAGGTGGGGGTGTGAAATTTAAAGTTGGGATGAGGGTAAGTGGATAGTTTTTTAATTTAAATGATTTGGATCCTACCCAATCCATTTGGGTGGAGTATTTGGTGAGGTGAGATGATGGGTGTTTGGTTTAAAAGAATTAGAGTGTAAGAAAATGGTTTGTTGACTGAGTGTAAGGTAGGTTAAAGGGTAGAGTGTTTAGATTAGGTGAATGGATTAGTTTATTGAATTTTGGGAGGGCTAAGAGGATGATGACATGTGTCCAAAAAGGATAGGGAGGTGAGGTGATTAGATGAGTTGATTGGAGAGAATGAGTACTTGATTGGCGAGGAAGGGGTTTGGTTTGGTTTGTGAAGATGGATTTGTAAGTGATGATGAGGTTAGGTTAGAGAAGGGTATGGGTTGAGATAAGGATAGATGATTTTTTTAAAGATGACGATATGGGTAAGTTAGGGAAGAGTATGGGTTGAGATGATTTTTAGAGAGAGGTGATGTGGGTAGGTTAGGGAAGGGTATGGGTTGAGATGAGTTTTAGAGAAAGGTGATGGGGGTAGGTAGTTGGATGAGGGAGGTGAGTTGGGATAATGACATGTGTCCCATTTGATGATCAAAAAGTAATTGGTTGATATGGATAATGGTTTGTGGGTTAGACTTATGGATTATGGATGTGGAGTTGAAGTGGTTTGGGCTTTGGTATATTTGGCTTGAGTTTTTAAATGATTTTAGGTTATTGGAATTGATTAGGATTTTGATTAGGATTTTGATGGTGGGCACGTTTTAGGGTTTAGGTGATGTGGGATTAAGTCTAGGTTAGGTTGGATAATGTGAAAAATGGCTTTTGGTGAGTTGAGGGTTTGTGGACCTTAAGCGGCTTGGGGGTTTTTTGGTTTCTAGAGTGGAGCAATGAAAGGTAAGGAAGGTGGTGGGTATCCCAAGTTTCATTCTAAGTTCATTAAATTTTTTAGGGGTCTTAGGAATTCTTGGATTGATCAAAATGCTATATTTTGACGAATTGGGCTTTTTAGGCTCGTTGACGAGTTTTATTGAAAATCTGATATTTTTGGGTCCTTTCGAGTGGGGGCCCATTCAAATTGGGGTGTCTATAGCATTAAAGTGATGTATTATCTACCAAATAGATTTTTCATCTAGTTTACTTACACCCTCTGGCAAAGAGGGACATATATAAATACCCCAATTTTATGACCTCCTGAATGATGAATGAATAATACGTGTGAAGAGTCGAAAATTTGTGAGAAGCCTTCTCCCATGTCTTTTCCAGTCTATCTTTCATTCTTTCTCTTCTTGAAATGTGCAACTTAGAAATTATGTACGTTTAGAATCGCACATTTTAACTTGATGTAGCTAGTGCGTATGGTTAGGGTCGTTACATATTTCGATGACCTAGAGACCTAACAATGTTAGAAAATGTAATATTTAAATTTAGAAAGAATCACATAGTGACAAATCAAAATTATTCGCCAAAATTAAGAAAAATTGACAAAATGATAAAAACACCCTTAACGGGTCCCACACCTCTGAAATGTCTCGAAACTACCTTTATTACTCTTGAAATGTAATTTTGAGTCTAATGAGACCAAAATGGATGAAAATGGATAAATTCACGAAGCATTGTAAAAACAACCAAAATGCCCTTTAACGTTCGACCTTTACATAGAAATCTCAATTTCTAGGAAAATCTGACAAAAAATAAACTTTCGACAATCTTCACGCACATCGAGAAAACTTAAAGATTTCACATTTAAAAAAACTTAATATTTTTACATGAAATGACAATTTTTTCAGATAAAATGATAATTTTTTTTTACATAAAATGACGAAGTTCGACACTTGAAATAACAAACTCTAATCAATTGAAAATTTAATTCAAACCTTTTAAAAAACTCAAAATTAGATTTTGGAGCCTTGTTGTTTTGAAATTTGAATTTTTTACTTATTGCACCTCAATTTAAGAATAAAACGCTAAATTAACTAAAAATGGGGGTGTCAATAGTATTTCATCAAAGTGAATGATATGATTCATAATCCGCAAATCATAATCACACATTAATTAAAGATAAAAAACTATCATCAAACCAATCGCTAATCATTAATATTATTGATGAATTGTAAATCAAATCACTCACCAAAGTTAAATCAAAAGTTAAGTGAGCCGATTAACCAATCGAACACATTAATCGAAGAAAAGACAAACGATCAACACATGATGTTGGAAGATGCATGAGATCATCGTTTCAACCAAATAATAATAATGTCTAGGAGAAGAAGCCCCATACGTGTTCGACTAAGAGGTAATTCGTGTAAGTAGAGGGACTCCCATAAGAACTCGACCTCTATGAAATTTGACCAAGAGAGGTAGTCCCAATGTGACTCTAACTCACCTTCACTTCCATTCCATAAAATCGAATCGAAAACCAAAAAATAAAAAGAAGACAAAAAGAGGAATCAATCAAAAAGACACAACAAAGAACAAAAAAAAAAAAAGGAAAAAAGAAAAATATCGGCAAAGAGAATTGGCAGAAGCATAAAAGAAAAAGAAAACATTGAAGAGAAGAAGATGAAGGCAACCTACCTGGTTCGTCTTCTTCTCCTTGTTCTCACATTGCAACATCGTAGCCTTCTTGTTCTCTTTCGTCCTCTTATTACAACCACACTCATCACTCTTCCACCTCCATTAAAGTCCAAACATTAGCCCATTAACACCCTTTTCCAGCACCTTCAACCCATCTTCTTCATCTTCCTTAACTGAACCAACACCCTCAACTTCCATTAACATCCCTACAAACCGCCATCTTTACAATTTTTCACTCACCCAAAGACCCTATCTCCTCTTCATTTTTTTTATAGCCCATAAACCACCTTCCTCTCTATGTTCTTGCTGCCTCCCAAAGAACCCCTTCCATTCGGTTTAGCAATCCAAAACCACCCCATCTTTACCATCTTCCTCACATCATGTCCACACAGCCATCCTTCATCTTTCCTTTTTTCATCTTCCTCTCTATCGACCAATAACTCACAATGCTTCACTCCTTTCGATTTTCTCCATAGCCCGACTTCCATAACGCCTTTTGATCGTACCTCGATTCCATATGTTTTCAACCACTAAAAACCAGTTCTAACAGTCCCAAAATACCATCTTCTCCCTTTTTTACCATCACCAACACAACGCTTCTCATTCATCTTTTTGCTGCCCCATAACGCCCTTCCATCTATTCGATTATTGCTGCACACGAACGCCTTCTTCCATTTGATTTTTCCGCCCCATAATACACTCTGTTTGGTAGCCCTTAAAACAATCCTCTTTTCCACGTTTTGCAACTTCCCCAACAGCAACCCATTCCCTTTGGTTTTAATAAGCCATTAATAACCCTATCTTATTCCTCAAGGTTCGGTAACCTAAACCTGACCTCTTTCATTCGACAAATTTCTGGAGGGATTCTGATAATTGACATTAAAGGTCAGCCTCCCTTTTAATTTTTTTATTTTATTTTATTTTAATCGAGTCAACTCGAATAACAATATTTCAAGAAAAATATAAAATAAAATATTTTTTTAAAACTTGGTGAGTCAACTCGCCATTTTCTTATGATTCAAAATTTCAAAAAACTGTATTCAAAATAGGATAATTCAATTTTCTTTATCAAATCCCAAACATGTCGAATCAACTCAATGTGTTCGACAATTTTTTCAAAAATTAATTGGATCTCTAATTTGTTTTGAATTTAAGCTTTTCTTGTAATTTTTTTATTTTATTTTAATCGAGTAAACTTGAATAACAATATTTCAAAAAAAAAAATTAAAATAAAATATTTTTTAAAACTCAATGAGTCAACTCACCAATTTTTTATGATTCAAAATTTCAAAAAATTGTTTTCAAAATAGGGTAATTCAATTTTCTTTATCAAATCTCAAACATATCGAATCAATTCAATGAGTTCGATAATTTTTTCAAAAATTAATTGGATCTCTAATTTGCTTTGAACTACGTTTGGTTTGATCCCTAAAGATATTTTGGGTACGTAGACAACTTAGGAAGTCACTCTGAGTCCGACTACAACAAAATCTTTTGTTTTTATCCATTAATTTCTTTTTATTTTATTTTATTTACGAATTAACTCGATAGGTTTTTTCAATTTAATTCATATCTCTCAATTTGACTTTGATCGAGGCCTTTCCAATTTGACCTGGACTTTTAATTTTGACTTTAGTCCTCCTAGTTGACTTTAGTTTTGACCTAGATTTTGACTTTGACTTTAGTCCTCCTTTGACCCATAGTTTGTTTTTAGCCTCCCTCCTTTGGCCATAGGATAGTCTTGGATCATAATAGAGACCAATCGTCTCGATCGGGTGGGTTCAGTGTCTACTACCTTTCGAAACCCGTAGTCTGACCCTTTACCCATTGTCTTTATCTTTAATCGATCCGAATTTCATTCATAGTTATTTTATGATTTCTAGACTTAAATTAGGTGGCGATTCCTAAAACACCAAGATCCGTATTTACTTGCAGGTTGCCCTGATGGTGCTTTCACCCTGCTTAGGGAAAATAATAATATTTAAAATTCTAACATATTCATTTTAACATAATACTATTTAAAAAATTTAAACATGAAACGACGACTCTCAATCACATTACATAGCCAAATTTAAACATTGATTCGAAAAATCGAAAACTTAATAGAACGAAACCTTATCCCACAAATCAACATTAAAACATCAAAATTCAAAGGTCAATCATGAAATAAAATTAAAATGATCAAATCAATCAATAATTTAAATTTGCAACTAGATTCAGAAAATTATCAACCTTTAATATCAAAGGACAAGATTTAGCTCTTAAAAATCTTAACCGCACTGATCGAAAAAAAGTTATACCTTTAATCATACTTAAAATTTATCAGTTAATCAATGAGAGTTTTAGATTAATAGTGTCGAAAGGGGATGTCATCAGATGCACGAGATGCATAGGATCATTATCCATTTTTGAACATGTGACTAAATTCTTGTTGACATCCTCATTGATTCCGTCAACAAGGAAAAAAAAAAAGAAATTTGGAAAGAAAATCCATAGAGAGATTAATTCACGTGATCCTAATCAAATATTAAATCAAGAAAGAATAAAGAAAATCAATAGGAAAACACAAACTTGGAAACCACATTTGTTTTAGTCCAAGCCCATCTCATAATAGGGCCCACAAAATTGCTCAAAAGAAACCGTTTAAATTGAAAAAGACAAATCACTAACAACAAAAATGGAAATTGAAGTTCTTGAAATTAGCCCCATTCATGTTAGACATTAGCATAATGAAAGAATCAAAGATCATAGAAAAGAAAGTATAGATTTAAAAAACTGAGACTCCCCTGTGAGTAAGGGTGTTTTATAAAAAGTAGATACTAGTTAAATCTTCTCATTGAGTAGGCATATAAAAATCTTAGTCGTGCACTCTCTCCAAGGTGAAGAAAAAAAGAGGAATCTTGAGGTGCCCTCTTCCTCAACATGGAATTTCCAGTATCTCTCCATAGTTTCTCCACATTTCTCTTTCTCTGCCATTACAACACAATCAAACGAGTAGCCGTTTAGTCCCATCCAACTTTTTCATAGTCTCTCTCTAATCCATTCTCAATCTCTTGGTCAGCACAACCATACGGCCTCCTTTCTATTTAATTCCCTTTTCACGTCCTATAATTTTCAGATCTCTCTCTTTGAGACACTCATCCCTTTCGTCGCCGCCCTTTCTTGTTACTTGGATTCTAACCCGCAAGTTATTCTTTCCACGGTGATGATGTTCGCACACTCTGAAGGGACTGAACCACAGCAACTGGACCAAATTGACTAACCGAGTTCATTGTTTTCGATAGAAGTATGAGATTTAAACCACGAGAATGACAGATTACAAATTATGGTTAAAAATATTTCGATTCTTTTTTTCGTATAGGTGATCATTTCATAAAATTAATTTAGTAAATAATGTTGTATGAAATAAAGATCGATTGCTTTTATTTAAAATTAGTTAGTCGACTCACTGATTTTTGGTAATACATCCATTGAATCTAATTAATTACTTTTATTGAAAATTACTGAGTCGACTCACTGATTTTTGGTAGTAGATCGATTGAGCCTAATTAATTCCTTTTATTCAAAATTAGTGAGTCGACTTACTGACTTGTGGTAGTAGATCGGTTGAACCTAATTAATTCCTTTTATTTAAAATTAGTAAGTCAACTCACTGATTTTTGATAGTAGATTGATCGAATCTAAGTAATTTCTTTTATTTAGAATTAGTGAGTCATCTCACTGATTTTTTGTGTTAGTTGATCAAATCGAATTAATTTATTTTTATATAATTTTTTAATCGAGTTAACTCACTGGTTTTCATGGCTATTAGATCGGTCAAATTTTTTTTATTTCAAAAAATCTTTATCGAGTTAACTCACTGATATTCGTGGCTAATAGATCGGTCAAATTGTTTTTATTTCAAAAAATCTTCATTGTGTTAACTCGTTGATTTTCATGGTTATTGGATTGATTGAATTATTTTTATTAGTGGGGTGATTCATTTTTTGTTGTTGTGGTTATTAGATCTATTGAATTATCTCTATAAAATCAATTCATCAACTCTCCAAGTCATGGGATCGTTCGACCAAAATAATTTTTAATTTTTGAATCAATTGAATAAAATAAATCATTTTAAAATTTTTGATCAATTTGCCTCTTTGTTATTGGGGTGTGCTAAGAAAAAATTGGAAAATTTATAAAAGATGCACATTATTCATTTGTGCCACGTGGATTTTGCAACATCGATTGGAAATCAAGACTTTTTAAAGATTCCTTAATTCTAAAAATTTGGAGAATTTACGTGGTGAAAATTTTAATTTTGGAGAATCATAACCATAGGATTTGAATGACCAATTTGATATAAAATGATGATGATTGGGTCTAAGCCCCCAGACTTTTACCTTGACTTTGGTCTCTTACGTTTGACCCTAAGACATTTAATCCATTAGCTTGACCTTAGTCTCCTCCTATTGATCTTAGAATATCTTGGATCATAGTAGAGATTGATCACTTTGATCGAGTGGGTTCGGTACCTAACACCTTCCACAACCTATAACCTACCCACTTACTCATTTCTCTCACCCATGAACCGACCCAAATCCTTTTAGAGTCATTTTTTGTTTCTAGACTTATAAATAGGTAGGTCTTCTAATCTTTCAAAATCCTCCAATTTTTAACCTTTTATTTAAAAAAAGTATCAAGGCGCTTTGAAGAGGTAAGTGTTGCAAAGAGAGAGGAGGGAAGAACTGGTTCATGATCTCTGAGTGACCCCTTTTTACCATACTTCTTTATTTTTTTCTTATTTCTTTATCACAACAACTTCCTCGTTCTTTGTTTTTATTTTTATTTACCATTTTTCTTTGATCTTATTTTCTTTACAAAATGGGTAACTGGGAAGGGGGTGAGGATGAGAGTAAGAGTGAGTGAGTGAGTGTGTGTGGGGGGGGGGGGGCTTTAGAGAGAGTTTACTTGAGGTATAAATAGAAAAAGAGGGCTTTGTGTATTTATGGAGTTGGAAAGAGTGAGAGAGTATTTTGCTTGAAAGAGAGATTTAGGTTGGATTCTCTAGTGTTGGTTTGGATGTTTTCCTTTTGCCTAATTTTTTTTCAAGACTCACCCAAGTTACATTTTTGCACATTGATTTTTCATTTTTTAAATAGAAATAAGGTGGATTGGTTGGTCAGAGATAGGAGAGGGAGGTAAGGGATTCTGATGGGTAAGTGTAAAAGCTAGTGTTAGGTATTGTATAGGATAATAATGGTGCAATATCCTAACCGTACACGTGTCCAAGTTGGTTAAGTGGTACTATGTGTAAGCAATTATTTCTAGCCCTGCCCAGTAGTAGGACATACCAAGATAGAGGTGTCTAACCTGGTTGGTAGGGTAGGGTAGCATTAGTAAAGACTTGGCTTGAATATTTGCGTAATCCTGACTTACGCGTATCAAGTCCAGAGATCTTGGAGGAGATCTCTCTGGAATCGTGAACTCAATCGTAGAGATCCCAATTCTTTTTAGGATTCTTGAAATGAGAGAATTCTTCATGATCACATCCCGATAGAAGGAAAAACCTTGATTCGAAGAAGGGATCTATAAATTAAGGAATGAAGAGAGGTTAAATGACTTTTTTTGGCAGATTGAGAAAGGAGAGAGTTATATCGGTTATTATTATTCTTCTGCAACTTTAACTCGAGTATCAGAAAATTATTGGTAAGTACCACACCAGTGTGAATAGGAAGGAGGAAGGAGTAATTTCGGATCATTAGGATAGAGTTTATCAAGGCATCTCCATATTCTACCTCTAAAAATTTTGCGCCATCTGTGGGAACACCATAGTAAATTGGTTTCAGTTGAAACAATGGTGAGATTTATGAGAATAGCCAAAGTCAATGCTCTTCTACCCGCTGTCCAGTTACAGACGCTAATCTCTTGACTATTCTAGAAGGTATGAGAAAACAACAGGAAGAGATGCAGAAGAAGATGGATGACTTGACTGAACAAAACCGAAACATGAGTCAGTGCTTAGAAAACCAACAAAAAGAAAAACAAGATCTCCCAATGTAGATTATCCATCTCCTGTTGGAAATGATTGTGCTTCAAACGTAGAAGGCAACGCTAAATAGCGGGACTCAGTTGAAGGGGGAGATACACAAACTACGAACGCTGCAACATCTCGGAGTAAGCCTGTTATGGGTTTAACCTGAGAAGAGATCGAAGATATGATCTGAAAGGAGAATGAGACTGTGAAGAACACATATATGGGTGTGGTGGATGCACAGGTCATTAGGGATATCCAAAGATCACCCTTTACAATAGAGATCTTGGCAGAAGAAATCCCAAAGAAATTAGTGCCACCGCGCTTTAGCCCTTATTTTGGGAAAAAAGACCTAGTAGAGCGCTTGTTCCACTTTCCACAAATGCTCATATTGTAGGAGTGGAATGAAAGCCTGATGTACAAACTTTTTTCCTTTTAGTTTGCAGGGAAACTCCTTAACTTGATTCCACAAACTACCAAGTGGGTTAGTAGCTTCCTTTGAGGAGCTTTGCATTGCTTTTGTGGCGTGCTACATCGACAATAGGAAGGTTGGCAGAGATGTGGATGCTGCAAGGAGAGAGCCTCGGAGAATTCACAAGGAGATTCAGGGAAATGGTAATGGCCTTGGAAAGCTACGATGAGAGGATTGCAATTGTGGTGTTCAAGAACTCTTTGCCATCTAACTTACGGTTATACTGGTCTCTTGTGAAGAAGAGGCCAGAAAAATTGAGTGAACTTTTCAAAAAAGTAGAGAAGTATATCTGGTTAAAGGATGATCCTTGAAATGCAGTCGGAAAGAGTAAAGTGATACACACCATGGCTAAGCTTATAAAACAACAGCAACTATAATAGTTGAAGAGGAAAAGGTAGCCTGAGCAGGGTATAGGTCAGAAAAGAGAAGAGATGTACTTCCCCATGCCTCTTTGCAGAATCCTACGCCTCATTATAAATGAATCTTATTTCAAGTGGTCGACACCACTTCCTTGAGATTAGATAAAGCAGGATGAAAGGTACTATGAGTACCACAAGGTGCATGCTCACACCATTAACATGTATCAAGCCCTGAGAGGTCTGTTATAGAGATTGACATAATATGGCTTGCTAAGAGATTTGTTGATGAGAGAAAGCCAAGACTATCATCGAGATATAAATCAGAGGTAAGAGCAACCCCATGTTGAAGGGGTAGGACAGAAGGGTAGTGGTGATCCACGCTGTCTTAAAGCAGGAACCCACGAGGCTAGGGCAGGACAAGATTGATAGGAGAGTAAAGAAACGGTGGTGGGCAGAACATTTTGCACACGTTTACACAACCAGTAGTGGGTCTACAGAACAGGTCAAAATACTTGTTGATCAGACAGTGGCTTTCCTTGAGAATGACTTGGAAGGCGTGATGAGGCCACACTATGATGTATTGGTGGTGCCCCTTCAGGTCAGCACTTTTACTCTCAAAAGGGTGTTGATTGACAACAGTAGCTCAGTGGATATCCTGTATGCTTCGGCCTTCCAGAAGATGAGCCTGAACAGGAGTATGCTAACCCAAGTAGGAGCCCCTCTAATCGGATTTGATAGGAGAACAAGTCAATCGTGGGAGGAGATAGTTTTGCCCATGCACGCAGGACTTGTAACTTTGATGACTAGATTTATGGTTGTCGAAGCAAGTTCCCCTTACAATGCCATTCTTGGTAGACGGTGGACGTATGAGATGAGGGATATCCCCTTAACGTACTACCAAGTTTTGAGGTTCCCAACATCACAGGAGATTTGGGGCATTAGGGGAGATCAAGTGGCAGCCAAGGTATGCACGTTGGGTCAAGAAGGGGAATCTTAAGAAAAAACCTAGTAATAATAATTACAATAGGGAGAGGTTGAGTTGAGTGGACTCCTATGCCTGGAGAATATTCGGATAGTAGATATAGAGGAAGGATGGCAGATCGGAGTAGGGGCAAAGTTGGAGGATCTGATAGATTGCTTAAAAAGGAATTGGGACTTCTTCGCCTAGTCGATAAAAAAGATACCGGGAATCAGTCCTGAAGTGATTTGCCATCACTTGAACGTTGAGCCAAGTATGAAGCCAGTAAAACAAAAACTAAGAAGCCTGATACCGCACCTTAGGAAAGAAGCAAATGAAGAGGTGAACAAACTGATCATGGAAGGTACATCAGGAAAATATAGTTCTTGGGCTGAATAGCGAATATAGTGGCAGTACCAAAGAAGAATGAGAAGGTCAGAGTTTGTATCAATTTCACAAATCTGAATAAGGCCTGCCCAAATGAAAGTTTCCCCATACCAAGAATCGATCAATTAGTAGATGCCACCTTAGGCCATGAGAGGTTATCTTTTATGGATGACTATTCTGGCTATAATCAGATTTAGCTTAGTCCCGAAGATCAAGAGAAGACGACCTTCATCATCGAGAAGGGCTTTACTGTTACAGAGTCATGCTTTTTAACCTCAAGAATGTAGGGGAATCTATTAAAGGCTAGTGATAGAATTCTTTAGAGATTTGTTGGAGAAGACTATAGAGGTAATGACTTACTAATAAAAAGTAAGAAGAGGTAAGCTCATATTGTAGATTGGAGAATGTCTTCTCATATGTAAGGAAGGTTGGGATGAAGCTCAATTCAAAAAAGTGCACATTGAAAGTTCATAGGGTACTTGGTTACGAAGAGAGGGATAGAGGCTAACCTAGACCATATTAGAGCATTGTTGGAGATGCCCTCACCAAAGATGCAAAAGCAGGTGCAAAAATTAGCTGGAAGGGTAGTTGCTCTTAACAGGTTCATATCAAGGTCTCTGATAAGTTCAGACCACTATACCAGTTGTTATGGAAGAAATCGAGGCTTGAATAGACAAAGGAATGCGAACGTGCCTTTATTGAACTAAAGAGCTGCTTAGGCCAACCGCCCATACTCTCCAAACCGGAGGCTAGAGAGGAACTTGGGCTCTACTTGGCAATTTATGAGTGTGTGCTTAGTTCAGTCTTGGTCGGAATAGGGACAGCAGCCCATTTATTTCCTCAGCAAAACTTTCATAGACGTAGAGACTCGATACTCAATACTCAAGGGTCGAGAAGATATGATTGGCTTTAGTTTACACTACTTTGTGACTAAGACCCTATTTTTAAGAACACAGGGTCCAGGTAATCATAGAATATCCCTTGAAGTTAGTTTTGGGGAAGACAGAAGGGTCCGATAGAATAGAAAAGTAGGCTATACAATTTGTAGATTTGGGCTTTAATACAGACCTAGGGTCTCGATGAAAGGGTAGACAGTAATGGATTTCTTAGTTGATTTCCTAGTAGAAGAAAAAGCAAACTTGCTGATAGAAGAGATGAAGACTGTTGAAGATGGGCAAAATCCAAACAACTAGCTAGGATGGAAGGTCTATGTGGATGGATCTTCAAAACTTGAGGGATTGGGAATAGGGGTGGTAGCACTTACTCTTGATGGTACTAGGCTGGAGAAGACAGTCAAACTAGGGTTTAAAGTGTCAAATAACGAAATAGAGTACGAAGCAATGTTGCTCGGCCTCAATATTCTGATAGGGTTGGGAATTAAAGAGGCTACAATCTACAGTGACTCCTAACTAGTGGTCAACCACGTCAATGAGATGTTTGAGGCACGAGATCCGATGATGTAGCTTTACCTAGAAAAGATCATGTCCACCATACTCCAAGTAGGGGAGATAAGAGTATAGCACCTACCTAAAACAAACAATAGACATGCAAATGCGTTGGCATTTATAATTTCGATATTGGCAGGATGAGACAAGAGGGAGTTTCCACTTAGCTACAAGGAAAGGGCGTCGATCGATGTACCCGAACTAGTTAATGTGGAGTCTATAGAGAGGGATCAAGGGTGGATGAACACAATCATTGCCTTCCTTTAGTCAGAGCAACTACCTGATGATCCTAAGGAAACAAGACGCATGAAAGCTAGAGCAGAGAGATACACTATCCTAGATGGGCAAATGCACAAGAAATCTATGGCTGGACCACTTTAACGTTTCCTAGTACCAAAAGAAGCAGATGAGGTATTAAATGAGATTCATGAATGAGACTATGGAAATCACTCCAATACAAGATCGTTGGTACATAAAGTACTCTCCAAAGGGTATTTCTGGCTGTTCTGCAAAAGGATGTTGCCTTACATATCAAGTACTGCGACAATTTCCATAGACACAGAAAAATCATCTGGCAACCAGCGGTATACCTCAATTTCCTCGTTAACCCATAACCTTTCGCACAGTGGGGAATAAATTCGATAAGTCCACTATCCAGAGCACCTAGGAATCTAATCTTCTTGCTAGTGGCTACAGATTACTTCACGAAGTGGGTAGAAATAATGCCTTTGGCTAGGATTCGCTAGCAAAAAGTACAGAAGTTCGTTCAGAAGAACATAATTTGTCGATTTGGCCTACCTTGCACAATAATATCAGACAATGGGAGACAGTTATCTGGTGATTAGATCAAGGCTTTTATAAGGATCATGAGATAACGTAACTATTCCCTTCGCTGTAATACCCACAAGGTAATAGCCAAGTTGAAGCCATGAATAAAGTGCTTATCGATATGTTGAAGAAAAGGTTGGGAGAAATGAAAGGTAGATGGACAATAGTCCTACATAGAGTATTATGGACTTACAGGACAACTATTAGAACCTCCGCGGGATCATCCACATTCACCATTGTTTATGGAATGGAGGTAGTGATACATGCAGAAAACAACTTCCCCACGATTTGATCAAAAGTGGTCAAGACTGACCTGAACAACAAATAAATAGTAACAAAGCTAGATTTGGTTCAAGAGAAACAAGAAGTAGAGTTGGTAAGGTTAAAAAGTTATCATCAAAAGCTATAAAATTATTTCAATAAAAGGGTCCACCATAGGCATTTCAAGGAAGGAGAATTTGTGTTGTACAGAGTGTTCCAAAATATAAAAGAGATGAATAGTAGGAAATTAGATCCAAACTGTGAAGGACCATACAAAGTGATAAAAGTTGGCCAAAAGGGGGCTTACTATTGTCTATAATGTTCGATCAGGAATTGCCTAGACCGTGGAACACATGTAACCTCAAAAGATATTATCAATAAAAGAAAGCTCATTTGATTGCTGACAGCTTGTGTGCAGAAACAATGATTGGGCACCCTCTAGGGGTCAGGATCTTCATGGTTCTGCTCTATCTTAAGTGACAAAGGATGGAGCTGGTTGTGACCTTACTTTATTCTAATTAGCATAGCATTAGTTGGGCTCCTTTAGGAGTCAAGTTCTCACAACTCTCCTATGTCTTAAGTGATAGATGTAGAGTTGGACAACCATGCTCTATCCTGAGTGGTAGAGCATGAGTTGGACTCTTTTGGAGTCAAGTCCTCACAACTCTCCCTTGTCTTAAGTGACGGAGTGCAGAATTGGATGACTACTCTCTATCCTCAGTGGTAGAATATGAGTTGGGGTCCTTTGGGAGTCAAGTCCTCGAAATTTTCCTCTATCTTAAGTGACAAAGTGCAAAGTTAGACGACCATTCTCTGTCTTGAGTGGCAGAGCATGAGTTGGGCTCCTTTGGGAGTCGGGTCCTCGCAACTTTCCTCTTTCTTAAGTGACGGAGTATAGAATTAGACGACTACACTCAGTCCTGAGTGGTAGAACACAGAGTTGGGCCCCTTTGGAGATCAGGGTCTTTGATGATTTATTCTATCTTAAGTGATAGAATATAGAGTTGGTCTCAACCCTGCTCTATCCTGAGTTACAGAGCATTAGTTGGATTCCTTTAGGAGTTAGGTCCTCGCAACTCTCCTTTATTTCAAGCGAAAAAGTATAGAGTTGGACGACCATGCTCTGTCTCAGTGGTAGAGCACTAAGTTGGACCCTTTTGGGGGTCAAGGTGTTTGATGTTCTATTTTATCTTAAGTAATAGAATATGGAGCTAGTCTCGACCCTACTCTATCCTGAATGGCAGAGCACTGAGTTAGGTTCCTTTGGGGGTCAGGGTTTCGGAGACATCTCTCCATGGTAGAGCGAAATAGGGCTTAGATCTATGATGCTTAAGATCCTAAGTGATCTACGATGCACTAAGTGAATAGTTCAATGCACTTACTCTAAAAAAGGTTCTACCTAATTGAAGAAAAACTTGAGGTAGAAGTTGGGGGGAAGAAATAGGGGTGCAGAGATCATAACAAACTTGTGTAAGGATGTTGAGTGCAAAGCTCTTTAGAACAAACTTATTTTGGAAAGTTTGTTAGAGCAAAGTTTAAGCTTAGTGCAAGATTTTTCTTGTGCAGAGAAGATTAAGATTTTTTATATGGAAAAAATTTTGATTAATTACACTACAGTGATTTAGTTGAGTTACAGTGAAGAACATAATCGTTCATGTGGAAAAAATTTCTTACGGAGAATTGAGTACATAAAGAAAGATCACAACTGTTGTAATACCAAAATTTTCATTGATAATGAAAAATAATTACAAATTAGTCCCAAGAAGGGAGAGTACAAAAGAAAGAAAAAATACAAGATCAGATGAAAAACGATTATACGGCCGGAGGAGGCTAGACAACAAGTTTTGAGCATTGTTGGGTTGGTTGGTCGTTTTGTCCTGGTCAATATCAATGACCTGAACCGGAGATAGGTCCTTAGTAGGGTTAGATGGGTCAACTCGCTTGGCCTGATCCAGTTCAATGACTTGTCCAAGATCCATAAGCTCACTAAGAGTGTGGCCTAGGATGGCGACCGGATTACCTTTCTCATCTAGCCAGAATGGAGCTACCCGCCCAAAGTCACCTGACCATATGGGTATCCTTAACATAAGGGCCAACAAATTTTTGGCAATAGATCGATTGAATCTAATTAATTGCTTTTATTTAAAATTAGTTAGTCAACTCACTGATTTTTGGCAATAGATCAATTGAATCTAATTAATTACTTTTAATTAAAATTAGTGAGTTGACTCACTAATTTTTGGTAGTAGATCGATCGAACTTAATTAATTCCTTTTACTTAAAATTAGTGAGTTGACTCACTGATCTTTGGTAGTAGATCGATCAAACCTAATTAATTCCTTTTATTTAAAATTAGTGAGTCAACTCACTGCTTTTTGGTAGTAGATTGATCGAATCTAAATAATTTCTTTTATTTAAAATTATGAGTCAACTCACTGATTTTTGGTGTTAGTTGATCAAATTGAATTAATTTATTTTTATATAAACTTTTAATCAAGTTAACTCACTGGTTTTCATGGCTATTAGATCGGTCAAATTTTTTTTATTTCAAAAAATCTTTATCGAGTTAACTCACTGATTTTTGTGGCTAATAGATCGATCAAATTGTTTTTATTTCAAAAAATCTTCACTGTGTTAACTCGTTGATTTTCATGGTTATTGGATTGATTGAATTATTTTTATTAGTGGGTTGATTCATTTTTTTTGTTGTGGCTATTGGTTCTATTGAATTATCTCTATAAAATCAATTAATAAACTCCCCAATTCATGGGATCGTGTGATCAAATTAATTTTTGAATTTTTGAATCAATTGAATAAAAGAAATCATTTTAAAATTTTTGATCAATTTGACTATTTGATATTGGGGTGTTCTAAGAAAAAATTGGAAAATTTATAAAAGATGCACATTATTCATTTGTGCCATGTGGATCTTGCAACATTGATTGGAAATTAAGACTTTTTTTAAGATTACTTAATTCTAAAAATTTGAAGAATTTACGTGGTGAAAATTTTAATTTTGGAGAATCATAACCATAGGATTTGAATGGCCAATTTGATATAAAATGATGATGATTGGGTCGAAGCCCTCAGATTTTTACCTTGAATTTGGTCTCTTCAATTTGAACCTAAGACATTTAGTCCATTAGCTTGACCTTAGTCTCCTCCTATTGACCTTAGAATATCTTGGATGATAGTAAAGACCGATCACTTTGATTGGGTGGGTTCGATACCTAACACCTTCCGCAACCCATAACCTACCCCCTTACTCATTTCTCTTACCCGTGGATCAACTCAAATCCTTTTAGAGTCATTTTTTGTTTCTAGACTTATAACTAGGTAGTGACTTTTAATCTTTCAAAATCCACCAATTTTTAACATTTTATTTAAAAAAATTGTCGAGGCACTTTTAAGAGGCAAGTATTGTAAAGAAAGATGGGGGAAGAACTGGTTCAAGATCTCTAAGTAGCCCTTTTTACCATACTTCTTCTTTTTTCTTATTTCTTTATCAAAACAACTTCCTCTTTCTTTATTTTTATTTACCATTTTTCTTTCATCTTATTTTCTTTGCAAAATGGGTAATTGGGAAGGGGTTGAGGATGAGAGTAAGAGTGTGTGTGTGGGTGGGGGGAGAGGGGAAGGGCTTGAGAGAGAGTTTACTTGAGGTATAAATAGAAAAAGAGGGTTGGGTGTGTTTATGGGGTTGGAAAGAGTGAGAGAGTGTTTTTGCTTGGAAGGGAGATTTTGGTTGGATTCCCTAGTATTGGTTTGGATGTTTTCTTTTTGCCAAATTTTTTTCAAGACTCACCGAAGCTTTGTTTTTTCATATTGATTTTTCATTTTTTAAATAGAAATAAGGCTGATTGGTTGGTCAAAAATAGGAGAGGGAGGTAAGAGATTGTGATGGGTAAGTGTAAGAGCCATTATTAGGTACTGTAGAGGATAATAATGATGCAATATCCTAACCGTACACGTGTCCAAGCGGGTTAAGTGGTACTATGTGTAAGCCAATGTTTACTGCCCTGACCAGTAGTAGGATAGACCAAGATAGAGGTGTTTAACCTAGTTGGTAGGGCAGGGTAGCATTAGTAAATACCTGGCCTCTAAATATTTGCGTAATCCTAACTTACATCAAGTTTAGAGATCTTGGAGGAGATCTCCCTGGAATCATGAACTCAATCTTAGATATCCCAATTCAGTTTAGTATCCTTGAAATGAGAGGATTCTCTATAATCACATCCTAATAGAAGGATAAACCCTGATTCAAAGAATGGATCTATAAATTGAGGAATGAAGAGAAGCTAAATGATCTTTTTTGGCAGATTGAGAAAAGAGAGAATTATATCGATTATTATTATTCTTCTACAACTCTAACTTGAGGGTTAGAGAATTATTGGTAGGTACCACACCAGTGTGAACAGGAAGAATGAAGGAGTTAGTTTGAAGTAGTAGGGTAGAATCTATCAAGGCATCTCCAGATTTTACCCTTACAAATTTGGCGCCGTCTATGGGAGCACCACAGTAAATTGGTTTCAATTGAAACAATGGTGATATCTATGAGAATAGCCAAAGTTAATGCTCTTCCACCCACTACACCAGCTGTGGACGTTAATCTCTTGATTATGCTATAAGTTATGAGAAAACAACAGGAAGAGATGCAGAAGAAGATGGATGACTTGGCTGAACAAAATCGAAACATAAGTCAGTGCTTAGAAGACTAACAAAAAGAAAGGCAAGATCTCCCACTTCGAGATCTTCCATCTCCTATCAAAAATGATTGTGCTTCAAATGTAAAAGACAACTCTAAATCGTAGGACTCAGTTGAGGGGGGAAATACTGAAATTGCTAACATTACAACATCTCGGGGTGAGCCTGTTATGGGTTTAACCCGAGAAAAGATCGGATATCTGATCCGAAAAGATAAGAAAACCATTAAGAGCACGGATATAGGCCTGGTGGCTGCACAGGTTGTTAGGGGTATCCAATGATCACCCTTTACGATAAAGATCTTGGTGGAAGAAATCCTATAGAAATTCGCGCCACTGCACTTTAGCCCATATTTTGAGAAAAAATACCCTATATAACACTTGTTCCATTTTCGCCCAATGCTCATACTGTGGGATGGGAATATAGGCCTGATTTGTAGACTTTTCCCTTCTAGTCTGTAGGGAAACACGTTAACTTGGTTCAACAAACTACCAAGTGGGTTAGTAGCTTCCCTTAAAGAGCTCTGCACTGTTTTTGTGGCACGTTACATCGGCAATAGCAAGGTTGGCGAAGACTTGGATGCTTAGCTTAGTATGAGGATGCAGTAAGGGGAGAACCTTAGAGAATTCACAAGGAGATTCAGGGAAAAGGCAATGGCCTTGGAAAGAATAAAGTGATACACACCGTGGCTAAGCCTAGAAAATAATAGCAACCACAACAACTAAAGAGGAAAAGGTAGCTTGGGCAGGGTATAGGTCAGAAAAGAGAAGGGATGTACTTCCCCATGCCTCCTAGTACAATCCTACCCCTTATTATAAATGAAACTTATTTCGAGGGGCTAACACCATTTCCTCGAGATTAGATAAAGTAGGATGAAAGGTACTATGAGTACCATAAGGTGCGTGCTCATACCACTAACAGACATGAAGCCGTGAGAGGTCTGTTATAGAGATTGACAAAATTGGGCCTGTTAAGAAATCTTTTGATGAGAGAAAGGCAAGACCGTCCTCGAGACAAAAATCAGAGAAAAGAGCAACCCCATGATGAAGGGTAGGATGGAAGGGCAACGGTGATCCACGTTGTCTTAAAGTAGAAACCCAAGACGTTAGGACAGGACAAAATCGATAGGAGAGTAAAGAGATAATAGGCAGAACATTTTGTGCAAGTATACACAATCATAAGCAGGCCTATAGAGCAGGTCAAAACACTTGGTGATCAGACAGTGACCTTCTTTGAGAATAGCTTGGAAGGCGTAGTGATGCCATTCTATGATGCACCACCTTTACTCTCAAAAAGGTGTTGATTGACAATGGTAGCTCAGTCGACATCTTGTATGTTTTGACCTTTCAGAAGATGGGCTTGAACAAAAGTATGCTAACCCAAGCAGGAGCCCTTTTGATCGGATTTGATGGGAAGATGAGTCAACCATGAGGGGAGATAGTTTTTTCCATGTAGGCAGGACCTGTAATTTTGATGACTAGATTTATGGTCGTCAAAGAAAGTTCCTTTTATAGTGCCATTCTTAGAAGATGGTGGACGCATGAGATAAGGGCTGTCCCTTTAACGTATTACCAAGTTTTTAGGTTCTCTACATCATAGGGATGTGGGACATCAGGGGAGATCAAGTGGCAACCTAGGTATGCATATTGGGTTCAGAAGAGGAATCTAAAAAAAAAAAACACCTAGCAATAACAATTACAATAGGAGGAGGTTGAGTAGAGTGGACCCCTACACCTGGAGAACATCCGAATGGTGGATATAGGGGAAGGATGATAGATCGAAGTAGGGGCAGAATTTGATTTGAAAGAGTTGGATGATCTAATAGACTGCCTAAAAAGGAATAAGGACTTTTTCGCCTAATCGATAAAAGAGATGCCGGGAATCAGTTCTGAAGTGATTTGCCATCACTTAAACGTTGGGGCAGGTATGAAGCTAGTAAAACAAAAACTAAGAAGATTGGCATCACACCTTAGGAAATAAGTAAATGAAGAGCTAAACAAACTGATCAGGGTAGGATTCATCAAGGAAGTATAGTTCTTGGACTAGATAACTAATATAGTGGTAGTACCAAAGAAGAATGGGAAGGTCAGAGATGTATCAATTTCACAAATTAGAATAAGGCCTGCCCAAATGAAAGTTGCCCCATACCAAGAATCGATCAATTAGTAGATGCCACCTTAGGTCATGAGAGGTTATCTTTTATGGATGGCTATTCTGGCTACAATGAGTGATGAGTGTCTCCAAACACTCAATTATACGCACATTTTCCGATATTTATCTTGATTTTTGTACCTATTTCTCTATATTAAGATAATTATCATGATAAGCCTCAAACCACCACGTTGCATGTTAATTAGGCTTAATTATATATAAATAAATTCATTTACTAGATAAATCTAATTACGTGTGTTTCTTGTGCAGAAAATCAACAATTTGGAATCAAAATCTCAAGGCAAAAGCATTTGGGCCCCTTTGGAATGCCCTAACACTTTGGATGCCCTAATCCTTTGGAATGCCCTAATCCTTAACTCATATTCTCCTCTTTTGTCTTTTGTGCAAAGAAAAGTGGAGGCTACTTTTAGACTCTTCTACACACATTTTTCTCTATAAATAGAGCCTTCAGTTCTAGAGAAAGGGTCCCATCTTGGTTCTCTTATCCAAGACTCCTTTAATCTAAGGCTCTTTGCCTATTCTCTTATTTTTTGTATTTTCATTTTCTAGTTATTTCCTTTTGGCTAATTAGTCTTGTAAGAAGTAGAAGAAGAAGAAGTTGTAATTTTCTCCATGAAATGAAGAAAAGTTCTTTCATCTCTTATCTTCCCTCTCTTGCAATGACATTAGGCTAAGTTCCCCTCCATTGGAGAGTGGAAAAGCCTAGAGCAAGTTCTTGTGTTATTTTTAATTTCATGCCTTTCTTTTATTTAAAATGCTTATGAATTCTCTTTAAGTTTCTTGCACTTTTATTCTTAATATAGATACTTTATGCTTAGATTAGATCAAGATAAAGTATGCTTAAACTAGATAATTTGTAGTAGGAAGTTTTCAAAGAATTCTACTTTGTTTATGTTCCCTTATTTCATTTCATTTGCAAAACTTTCCGATCTAAGGAGCTAACACCAAGCCCTTACGATTGAGTTATAAAAAGGCTTGAAACTAAGAATTGCTCATCAACATGTTCTAGGTAGATCCACCTCTAATGGTGTTTTAATTTCATAAGTTTACTTGCTTTTAATTTCACTTACTTTAGTTTCTTTTCTAGTAATTTTACATTTTCTTATAAGTTCAAAATACAAAGAAAACAGTTTTAATTCCTTTTAGTTAATTTGAATTTTATCTTCTTAGCTTAACTCTATTCCTCCTTTCTCTTGGGTTCGATCCTCTACTTGCCCCACAAGTAAGGTAAACGTAAGATTATTATTAACTCCGGTGAGAAGAACAACGATAGTCTCATCAATGAGATTCAACTCAACCCTGAAGGTCAAGAGAAGATGACCTTCCCCTTTGGCTTGAAGAATGCAGGGGCAATCTATCAGAGGCTAGTGATAGAACTCTTTAGAGATCTGTTGGGGAAGACTGCAGAGACGATGACTTATTAATAAAGAGTAAGAAGAAGGTAGATTATATTACAGATTTAGAGGAAGTCTTCTTATGTGTAAGGAAGGTCGGGATGAAGCTCAACTCGAACAAGTGTGCCTTTGTGTTGACATCAAAACCTTCCTAGGGTACTTGGACACGAAGAGAGGGATAGAGGCTAACCTTGACCAGATTAGAGCATTGTGAAGATCTCCTCACCAAAGATGCAGAAACAGGTGTAGAAATTACCTGGAAGGATAGTTGCTTTAAATAGGTTCATATCAAGGTCTTCTAACAAGTGTAGACCTCTAGACCAATGCTATGGAAGAACTTGAGGTTTGAATGGACTAAGGAATGCGAATGGACATTTATTTAACTAAATAGGTACTTAGGCCAACCACCCATACTCTCCAAACCAGAGGCTGGAGAGGAACTTGGGCTCTACTTGGTAATTTTTGAGTACGCGCTCAACTCAGTCCTGGTCAAAATAGTGACAGCAGTAGAGCAATCCATTTATTTCCTGAGCAAAACCTTTACAGATGTAGAGACTCGATATTTAAGGGTCGAGAAGATGGAACGACTCTAGTTTACACTACTTTGTGACTAAGGCCCTATTTTTAAGCACACAGGGTCCAAGTAATCATAGAATATCCCTTGAAGTTAGTCTTGGGGAAGACAGAACAGAATGGAAAAGTGAGCTGTGTAGCTGGTAGAGTTTAGACTTAAATACAAACCTAGGATCTTGATGAAAGGGTAGATAATAGTGGATTTCTTAGTTGATTTCTCAATAGAAAAATAACAAACTTATTGATAGAAGAACTAGATAATGTTGAAAATGGACAAGAGGCAAGCAAACAATCAAGGATGGAAGGTCAATATGGATGGATCTTCAAACCTGGAGGGGTCTAGAATACGCGTACTAGGTTGGAAAAAATAGTTAGACTCAGGTTTAAAGTATCAAATAACGAAATAGAGTACGAAACAATGTTGTTCAGCATCAACACTCTAACAATGTTGGAAAATATAGAGGCTACAGTCTATAGTGACTCCTAGCTAGTAGTCAACCATGTCAATGGGACATTTGAGGCATGAGATCCCAATATGCAGTTCTACAAAGAGAATACCATGGCTGCCATACTCTAAGCAGGAGAGATAAGAGTAGAGCACATACCCAGAACAAACCATAGACATGCAGATGCATTAGCCTTTATAGCCTCGATGTTGGAAAGACAAGACAGGAGGGAGCTCCCACTCAGCTACTAGGAAAGGTCGTCAATTGATGAACTTGAACTTGTCAGTATGGTGCTTGTAGAGAGGGATCAAGGGTGGATGAACACAACTATTGGCTTCCTTCAATTAGAGCAACTACCTGATGATCCTAAATAATCAGTACGCATGAAAGCCAGGGCAGAGATATACACTATCCTAGATGGACAGTTGTACAAGAAATCTATGGGTGGACCACTCTTACGTTGCCTAACACCAAAAGAAGCAAATAAGATGTTAAGTTAGATTTATGAAGAAGACTATGGAAATCACTCCAATGAAGATCGTTGGCACATAAAGTACTCTCCAAAGGGTATTTCTGGCCGTTCTGTAGAAGGATACTGCCCTGCATATCAAGCACTGCGACAATTTCCATAGACATAGAAGAATCATCTGGCAACCAGTGGTATACCTCAATTCCCTAATTAATCCATAACCTTTCGCACAGTAGGGAATCGATTTGGTAGGTCCTCTGTCCAGAGAACCTAGGAATCTAACCTTCTTACTAGTGGCTACAAATTACTTCACGAAGTGGGTAGAAGCAAGGCCTTTGGCTAGGATTCGCTAACAAGAAGTGCAGAAGTTCTTTCAGAAGAACATAATTTTTTCGGTTTGGCCTACCTTGCACAATAGTATCAGACAATGGGAGACAGTTCTCAGGTGATTAGATCAAAATTTTTTGTAAGGAATATGGGATAACGTAGCTATTCTCTTCATCGTAATATCCAAAGGGTAATTGGCCAAGCCAAAATCACGAAAAAATTACTTATCGATATGTTGAAGAAAATGTTGGGAGAAACAAAGGGTCGATGGACAACAGTCCTACATAGAATATTATGGGCTTACAGGACAACTACTAGAACCTTTGTAGGAACATCCCCAATGGCCATGGAGGCAGTGATACCCACAGAAAGTAGTTTCCCCACGATTCGATCAAAAGTGGTCAAGATTGATGTGAATAACAAACAAATAATAGAACTAGATTTGCTTGAAGAGAAACGAGAAGTAGCGCTGGTAAGGTTAGAAAGTTATCATCAAAAGCTATAAATTACTTCAACAAAAAGGCCCACTATAGGCAGTTCATGGAAGGAAAATTAGTGCTGTGCAAACTGGTCCAAAATACAGAATAGCTGAACAACGAGAAATTAGGTCCAAACTGGGAAGGAGCATATAGAGTTATAAAAGTTGGCCAAAAGGGGCTTACTATTGTCTATAATGATCAGTCAAGAGTTGCCTAGACCATAGAACACATGTAACCTCAAAAGATATTGTCAATAAAAAAAAGCTCTTTTGATTGCTAACGGCTTGTGTGTGGAAACAATGATTGGGCCCTCTAAGGGTCAGGGTCTTCAAGGTTCTGCTCTATCTTAAGTGACAAAGTATGGAGCTAGTCACGACCGTACTTTATTCTGAGTAGCATAGCATGAGTTGGGCTCCTTTGAGAGTCAAGTTTTCATAACTCTCCTCTGTCTTAAGTAATAAAGTGTAAAGTTGGACAACCATGCTCTATCCCGAGTTGTAGAGCATGAGTTGGGCTCCTTTGGGAGTCAGGTCCTCGTAACTTTCCCTTAACTTAAGTAACGGAGTATAGAGTTGGATGACCACGCTTTATCCTGAGTAGTAGAACATGAGTTGGGCTCCTTTGGGAGTCAAGTCCTCACAATTCTCCTCTATCGTAAGTGACAAAGTATAGAATTGGACAACCATGCTCTGTCTTGAGAGGCAGAGCATGATTTGGGCTCCTTTGGGAGTTAGGTCCTCGCAACTCTCCTATTTCTTAAGCGACAGAGTACAGAATTGAACTACCATACTCTGTCCTAAGTAGCAGAACACTGAGTTAAGGCCCTTTGGGGGTCAAGGCTTCGATGTTCTATTCTACCTTAAGTGATAAAATATGGAGCTGGTCTCAACCTTGCTCTATCTTGAGTTATAGAGCATTAGTTGGGTTCCTTTGGGAGTCAAGTTCTCGCAATTCTCCTCTATCTCAATTGATAAAGTGTAAAGTTTGACGACTACGCTTTGTCTTGAGTAGCAAAACACTAAGTTGGGCTTCTTTAAAGGTCAGGGTATTCGATGTTCTATTCTGTCTTAAGTGATAGAATATGGAGCTGATCTCGACCATACTTTGTCCTGGGTGGTAGAGCATTGAGTTGGGTTCCTTTGGAGGTTAAGGTCTCAGAGACATCTCTCTATATCAGAGCGAAATATGACTTAGACCAATGATGGTTAAGATCCTAAGTGATCTACACTGTACTAAGTGAATAGGTCAATGTACCTACTCTAAAAAAGGTTCTACCTAATTAAAAAAATACTTGAGGTAGAAGCTAGGGGAAAGAGTTAGGGGTGCAGAGATCATAACAAACTTGTGCAAGGAGGCAGAGTGCAAAGCTCTTTAGAACAAACTTGTTTTGGAAAGTTTGATAGATCAAAGTGTAAGCTTAGTGCAAGATTTTTCTTGAGTAGAGAAGATTAAGATTTTTCATATGGAAAAATTTTGATTAATTGCAGTACAGTGATTCAATTGAGTTACAGTGAAAAACAGAATCGTTCATGTGGAAAAAATTTCTTACGGAGAATTGAGTACATAAAGAAAGATTACAGCTGTTGTAATACCAAAATTTTCTTTGATAATGGAAAATAATTACAAATACGTCCCAAGAAGGGAAAGTAAAAAAGAAATACAAAATACAACAAGACCAGAGGAAAGGTACCTATTTGACTAGAAGAGGCTAGATTGTAGGAGGCAAGTTCTGAGCATTGTTGGGTTGGCTGGTTATCTCGTCCTAGTCAACATCAAGGACCTAAACTTGAGACTGGTCCTTAGTATGGTTAGATAGGTTGGCTCACTTGGCTTGATCCAATTCAATGACTTGTCCAAGATCCATAAACTCACCAAGAGCGTGGTCTAAGATGGCGACCGAATTACCTTCTTCATCCAGTCAGAATGGAGCTACCTGCCCAAAGTCACCTTACCATATGGGTACATCCTTGACATAAGGGCCGACAGGACCATAATAGTTATCCTTATCCTTCTCATCCTCATCTTCATCTCACTAGAATTGAGCAGCCTTGAAGCCTTCATGATAGGCCTTGGTGGAAGCTTTCTCTACTGCCGGAGAGTATTGAGCCTACAGTTAACCAAATAACATTTTTGTATCTAATTTGTCCTCCCTGGCCTGTGTTACTCTCATTTCAGCCCTCACTGACTCAAGCTGAGTAATCAAGACAAAGCTGAGGTTAGCTTCCAAACACTGCTCAAAATCAACCTTGAGGAAACCCTACTTGAGGTCTTGTTGCTTTATTTTTTTCCTAAAGATCCACCAGTTTTATGTCTCTCCTCTATAATCATCTTGGTAGCTTGCAAGCTCTAGTTGTAGTTCGGCTTGGGAGCTCGCCAGCTTCTTATTCTTGGCATCCAAGGCTTTATTTGCCTTGGTGAACTGGGCGAAGTCTGTCTCCATCTCCTCCTTGGTAAAAAGGCTAGAGGAGGCTTGCTTTCCTTAGAATAGAGCTAACTTCTCCTCGTACTCCCTGACCAGGGCAACTGTGTAGTTTTTAGCTTTACGCCACTCTAGGAAGGCCAAAGATCCATAGGTGTTGGCTTGCAAATAAGAGAAACAATTAGAAAAGATGATAAGATATGGAGTACGAAGTATAGTATTGGAAGAGCATTGCTTTACCTTGTAGAGGCCATGAACGAACCTCCCAAAGGCTAGATCAACATTGGCCTGGTCAACAACATCCTAGTCCTTGTGAGGGATGGAATGGGAGAGTAGACAGGCAACAGTGACAATATCCCTCACCTTGTTATGCTTGTTGTAGACATGGCCAATGCCAGTAGAAAAATCAGGTCGAAAGTTGTTGTTATCATTCCCACCTTGGAGGAGTACCTCACGGCTTTTCTAGTAGAAGGCTGCATCCTCCAGGGGGGTCTTGAGATCACTGAGGCCCTCTTATTTTGAATCATCTGGTGTGAAGGGCTATTCTAGCTCCTCCTCCTAAGCATGTGACATTTGCACTATTGAAGCTTAGTAGCAGGGCTAACATCCATGTTGGTTTCGGAGCTTTGCATCGCCTAGGCAAAGGTCCCTTCAAGAAGCTCAGTAGAAGTCAAAGTAGGAGCAAAGTGATCAGTGTGAACCAATACTAATTTCTCAGTCCCAACAAACTGAGTAGGGCCACGAAGGAAAACATTCTTCCTATTATTCTTTTTGTCTTATTCAGAGGGAAAAATAGCCCTAACAAGACAAGAAAGAGAGAGGAAAAACTCTGAGAGGTCAATATTCATGATGTCGAAAGAGGTAGAGGGAAGTTAAGGAGAAGAAAAGGCAAGTAGTGGGATAGATGGAGAGGACATGTTCTCTGAGATTTGCTTGGCCTGATCAACAAGAGCCCGTTGTACAAATGGCAAAGGTAAAGAAGAAATGGAAGAGCAAGTTTGCTATCCTTCAATCACCTTTTCAATTACCCTCGTTTGGGGACTCACTTACATTACCTTCCTATCTTTGGTGGCTTTGGGCTATTCTTTCCTTGCCTCTGCAGCAAAAAGGCAGAAGAATCTATAGAAGTAGCCAAGTTCATATCAGACTAACTTGCGTAAATCAGAGTATAATTAAAGATGAGGCAAATATTACCAGAAGCCTAAAATAGAGCTTACCTTGAAAGCTCTGAGGGACCCTAAATCCCTCATGAGAGACACCAAGGCTGAACTCCCAATTCCCAGAGATGATTAGGGGGTCATTGTACCACCCTTTGTCAGAACTAGGAAGAGATGGTACAAAAGCGAAGATTGCACTTTTGGAGGATAACAAGTAGTACCAAAGACGGTTGAAGATGATACCAGAGTGAATATTGCACTTTTAGAAATTTCCTTACATTTTTCTTGGGGCCTGGTTTATTTTACTCAACACCTCCCTGGTAAAGGTAGAGAGAGGGAAGCTCAGGCCAACCTTGATTTGGTCGGCATAAACCAAGATTTTCCCCTAATAGCATTTGCCAGGGTTGTTAGGGTTTTGGCAAACCCTGACAACACAGAAATAGGAATAAGAAGTTTTTAACGAAGTTGTGCAATGTTGATGGCCATTGAGAAATAAGAAATCATAGAGGATTAAAAGGTAAGAAGAGAGGAGATTATTAATTTAAGAGAAGTCAAAATGGCTAGAAGGCTGAAAAAACTTCTAAGGCACAAAAATATGATTTTGTAGAGACAAAAGTGCAGTAGAAAGAAAAAGCGATGAAAGTCCCCTATTTATAAGAGGGCAAGGAGGAGAACGTGTGCCTAAGGAGGATAACCCCTTCAAGCCTAACTGTCACAACTATTGGGGTTACTGGAAAAGTTAGTAGCGCACGTGGATGGCTAAAGATAAGAGACGATTCGTCTCAGCCATCTAAAAAAGATATGGAGCGTCACTGCATTTAATGCGTTGATATGTACATGACAGAAGTAATGATAGAAGATCTTGGCAACCAACCATAAGAGAGATACTTGTCTCGAGAAGATTATGGGACTTCGTGTCTCCTCGAAAAGGGGTAATTGTAGAGGATAATAATGGTGCAATGTCTTAACCATACACGTGTCCAAGCCGGTTAAGTCGTACTATGTATAAGCCAATATTTCCAGCCATGTCCAGCAGCAGGACAAACCAAGATAAAGGCGTCTAACTTGGTTGGTAGGGTAGGGTAGCATTAATAAAGACTTGGCCTGCTTGACAGGACAAGCCTGGTCTGAATATTTGTATAATCCTGACTTACACGTATCAAGTCTAGAGATATCAGAGGAGATCTCTTTGGAATAGTGGACTCAATGTCAGAGATTCCAATTCCGTTTAAGATCCCAAAAATTAGAGGATTCTCCACGACCACATCTCGATGGAAGGGAAACCTTGATTCGAAGAAAGGATCTATAGATTGAGAAATGAAGAGAGGCTAAAAGATCTTTTTGGCATATTGAAAAAAGAGAAAGTTCTATCTGTTATTATTGTTCATCTGCAACTCTAACTTGAGCATCAGAGAATTATAGGCAGGTACCATACCAGTGTGAACAGAAAAGAAGAAGGAGTAACTTTGGATCAGTAAGGCAGAGTCTTTCAAGGCATCACCAGATTCCACCCCTACAGGTACTTAGGTTACTATATGTATAAGGTGATTTGGTCAGAAAGGTAATGATATGTAGGGCCTTGTCATAAGTATAGGGAATAGGTTGTCAACCTAAGAAAGATGGGGAATGGAAGTAAGGTGTTTGAGTATTTGAGAAAGGTTAAGTAGAGTGTAGATAGGTTGTACGTTACGAACATGGGTGACTAGGTTTTGAAAGGGTATTTTCATAATTTTTCAAATTTCAAAGTATTTTGGAAATTTTTTATTTTTTTGAGTTTTAGGGCATGCTTACATGCATTTCTAATGTTGATGGGTGTTTTGATTTCATTTTTGAAGCTGGATTTGGCCAAAAGTAATTTTTTTTAAGTTGGTTGAAATTGGGATTTGTTGGATAAAAGCATTTTGGTAATTTTAGGTTTTTCTAGAAAATTTTCGATTTAGTTCATTTTTTTTGTAAAATTGAAGAGTTACAAATTAATTTTTGTGTGAAAATTAATTGAGGGACACTTGTCACCATCACAACCCACTTCCCAAAATCATTCCACCCAACCTCATCATTACACTAAAAAACTACCCAATTAATACCACAACCCACACCCCATGTCATAACCAACCCCCATTACTTTATCTAAACCCTCATCACAAGCCATTTCCACACTCCTTCTCCTTAATCAACTCACCTAACATACACCCCCATACCTTTTTGACATATGTCTCCATTTCCTCCACACTCCCAAAATATCAACAACCACCCCCTTACACAACCATTCCTAACACTCAACCCGTATGGGTTGAAGAATCCAACCCATTTGGGTCAAGAATGAACCATTCCTACCACCTTCCTCATATACCCCTCTTCAACCTCAAAATAACAACCTCCTAATGCCTATACCTTATGTCATTAGCCTTTAACCCTCCACCTTCAACATTTTTACCCATACAAACCCTCCAAAATCCTACAAACCCCCTATTTTAAATACAGATCCCCCATGCTTGAATCCTCTATCTCAAACCTCTAAACTCTCAATCTCTCTCTCACCCCTGTCAATCTCTCTAAAGAACTTCTCAACTCACAACTTCACATTATAAACATTTCAATCCATGTCAATCCAATACTAAAATAATTTCTACTTTCATCTTTACGGTCTCAACACTACAAGATCAAAATTAGAAAGACCCCATCTCTTTCCTCTCCATATCCCTTTCCTATCTCTTCCCCTCATTTCTTCAATTTTGGTTTTAGAATGCCATAAGATGTAATGAGTACCCTCTCCTACCTTCGATTTGGTAAAAAGTGTAGGGGTTGTAATCATTTCTAACAAAAATTATTTTAAACCCTCAAACAATTGGTACACACACCACAAAAATTGTTTTGAGGCTAAAGGAGATAGGGCCCTTCTTTATTCGAAGATAGTGAGCCCACAATCGAGAAGTCAACATTTTTCAAAGTTTGTTCTGTCAAGGAAAAAATATGGAAGAGTCTATTTTATTAATGAGACGACTTCATGATTTTAGCCGATATCAAAAGCCCCTCACATCCGAGGGCACAAAAACGTCGTTTAATTGATTTTTTTTATTTTCTTTTATTTCTCTAAAATGACAACATTGTTAAGGTTACCATCATTTGATGGAGAAAAAGGGTTGCCTAACACCTTCCCTTCTATTTAATGAACTTTTACTTAGATTTTATGTGGATCAATGTGTTAATCTGTACAAGAGTCACTACGATGCCCAAATGATACTTTTTTCTAAAATATTTTTTGGGTGACCATTCACAACCTATTATAAAAAGAATGGTGGTGACTCCAAATCCTCGTAGAGGTGATCTACGTATTTGAAATTCACGTATCTACAATAAGTACAAACATTGGGGGGTTCTTGCGCACACAATAACAAAGATGATAAGAAAGAGGAGGAGTCCTAGTTGATTTCTAAGTTTTTGTACGATAAAGAGGGCTGCTACGTAATTGGATAAACGAGCGAGAGATTGAGAAGAGAATGAGAAATTAAGTACAACTCAATCTTTTGATCTATAACTAGGTGCAAAAACGGATCACACAATCGAATTTCATAAAAAACAATAAGGAGGTTCAACAGAATTAAATTAAAAAAACAGAGAAGAAGAAGAAAAAGAGAAAAAAAAATAGAAAGGAAAAACAGAGAGGTATACTCACCTTCACTATTGCTTTCATCATTTTCTTCTCTTTCACCTCCTTTTATTGCCATCTTCCTCACTTTTAATTTGACCTTTGACTTTGACTGAGATTTTCTCAATTTTACTTCGAGTTTGATTTTAAATTTAGTCTCTTAATTGACTTAAGGTTTGACTTTAGCTTTAGTCTCCTCTCATTAATCATATGACAACCTTGGATTGTAGTAGAGATCGATTTTTTGATCGGGCTAGTTTGGTGCCTAATACTTTTCAAAACCAGTAATCTAACCCCTTTCCTTATCATAAATCGATCCAAATTCCATTTAGAGTCATTTTATGATTCCTAGACCTAAACTAGGTGGCGACTCCAAAATACTATGATCCGCATCACATTTACATACAAATTTTTTCCATGAGGGCGCATTCACCATTCTGTCCCTAGCTGACCCTTTTCTTCCAACTACCCCTATTCAAATTATCTCTGAACCTGGGTGTGATGATCTGGCCAACCAGATCTCCAATACTGGCTTTGAGCACTAGAATAAGAGGCAGAAGATAAACTTTGCCTTAGGGATCAGGACGTTATCCCGATCCCTTTTAATATGGTCCACAAGACTAGGGGCCTTTTTGTTCAAGGGGCTCCTCTGAGGGAAATGGTTTTCTTGATGAGGATCCTTGGAGGAACCTCTGTGATATCTTACCTGAAAGTTTTCCGAGGACTTATTAAGGGGTGCCTCCTCTCGTCAGATAAGAAGGAGGTCTCTAACCTCCTTGAGAAACTTCTGTTCTTCATTGATCACCTCTATGGTTACTTGGCTCAGGTAAATCCTTCTCCTATCACCATTTCCATTTTTGTTCTTTCTTTTTATTCTTTCCTAACTTGGTATTTTTCCTTTACAGGTGCAACATGACATTTTTGTCCTTGCTTGAGGGCGTCGAATGCACTCTAGAGCTCTCGTTCTTCGCACTCTTCCCTGGAGGCTAAGGTAAAGGAGATGGCTAACCTCAAGGGTTAGGTGAACAGCTTCTAGACCAAATTAGAGCATAGCAAGGGCCAGTGGGCTCAGGAGACCCTAGACTTCGAAGGTCGGCTTGAAAGATTAAAGGAGGATAAGGATGTAGAGAAAATGAGGGAGCTAGAGAAACAGAAAACCGACCTCTAGGAAGAACTCAATGCCAATATCAAGGAGTGGGAGGACGCTCTGAACGAAGAGCTTGCTGATAATACCCTACTGGAGGCTACTCTATTGGAACTCAGGGCAGACGAGGCTACTCTATTGGACGCATCAGAGGATGTTTTATGTACCTCCAACCCATGTTGAACATACCCTTATCCTTTAGCCCTCTAATCCTTATGATGTAATCCCCCTGAGAGGAATGATACTCTTGTCAACCTAGTTAGGGTTTAGGCTTATCTAATTTTTTGATTTCCCTTATGTACTACATTTCTATATTAATGAAAATTTACCTTCTTGAAAAACTTGATGTGTCATCCTTTTGTCCAAACTTGTATACTTAGATAATTTATTTTCCGTTTCCTTTTTCCTTTTTCCTTTCTCTATGACCATGACATTCTGATAGATCAGGGGCCTTTCCTTATTGTACACAGGTCAGATACCTTGACCAATAAACCTTTTTACATATGAAGGGTTTACAACTTACTCATTTTACTAAGGTTCGGTTCCCTTAATGAATCGACCTATGTACCTTAGAAAACTTACTGATCCATCCACTAAACTAAATAAGGGCCAGTCACATAATGAACCGATCCTTCTACCTTTAATGATTTTTTGTTTCCCATTTTCTCATGGAATGAAGCTCGATTTCCTAGTAAATTGGCCCTTTTGCCTTAGATAAATTTTTTCTTTCACTCATCTCATCAAGTGAAGCTCGGTTTCTTAGCAAACCGACCTTTTTGCATTAGATAGATTTTTACTTCACCCACCCCATAGAGTGAAACTCGGTTCCCTAACAAATTGATCTTTTTTATTTGATTGAAACATTCGTTCAGATGATACCAAATATAACTTCATTGCTAAAAAACTAACACTTTTATAAAGTAATTAATGCAAATTGGGGGCTTTCCCCTCAGAATCCTTGTAAAATTCAAGTAAACCCAATTAAACTAGAAGGTAACGTCCAATTGAAAACTAAAGAAATCCTTACTACTAAATTACTAACCTTATTGATACTACTTTCTTAAATTAAAAACGTTCCATGGTGACTCGATTGATTCCCCAATAATTTTTTTCAAATGATATGCCCTCGCCTTCATGAGCTTTTCGATAATGTAAGGACCTTGCCAATTTTCTCTAAGCTTTCCACTATTAGGAGCCTTCGTGTTTTAGAAGATGATCAGTATCCCAAATACTGATATATCCATACTTTTTCCAGATATTTATCTAGATTGTTGTCCTTATTTTATTAGATTAGGTAAATAATTGTGTTAAGTCTCAAATTATCACATTACATGTTTTACCACGCTAAATAGACTTAATTGCATAAAATTAATACATTTATTAAAAGACTGATTACGTGTGTTCATCGTACAGGTCAAATATCAAATCATTAAGATAGACCACCAAATATATCAATCAAGTATGCATTACGGTGTAAAAGATCAATAAAGCAATCATGCAAAACTGAAGATCTAGATGTTTCAAGATAAATTTGGCACAGTGAAACTCGAATGAAGTGCCCTAAAATTTCTTTAGTGTGCTCCGCACTTGATAATATACGCAAAAATAATGACGGATATTTTTGGGACTTTCCAGAGCACCTAATGTCTATAAATAGATCATTTTCTCAATTAGGAAAGAGTCCTTAGTCTTTAGCTCTTGCCCCTTAGTCCATTCTCTCTTATCCTTTTAATGCTTTTGGCCTTTTCTCTGTAACTTTCAAATTTTAGAAAGGCTTCATTTCTATAATTTCTGTAATCTCTCAAAGAAAGATATAGTATACATTGGTTACTATATGAATACAAGAGCTGGTTTCTTGACTTCTCCTTATATCTTTGCAATGATCATAGGCTAGACTCCTTCCATTATTGAGAGGAGGAAGCCTAGGAGCAAGATTTTAATTCTGTGTTTATGTTTTTTATCCTTCCACGTTCTTTATGATTATTGGTTTCTCTTCAAGGTTTTATCAAACTTTAATGGATCAAAGTTTTAGATAAATCTTTACACCTCTTATGCTTAACTTAGATGTTTTATGATTAGATAAGATTAAGATAAAACATACTTAATCTAGATAATTGGTAGTAGGAACTTTACACATTAGTGGGTAAAGAAGTCCTAACTATTGTATTATTCAAGTTTTATGTTATATCGTCCAACCCAAGGAGCTCACACCAAGCCCTTGGAGTTGAGTGAAAAGAAGGATAGACTTAGATGTGATTTTATTTGCTAATCGTAGGTTACTCTAATTACTAATGACTTTATTCTCTTGTTTCGTAGTATAATTTTCATCTCTATTACCTTAATTTTCAACAATATTTACACTTCCTTTTATTTCACAAAATACAAAATTAGATTTTAAAATTGTAACTTAGATTAACTTCATTTTTCATAGCTTGGTAACAATCCCTCTTTCTCTTGGGTTCGATCCCTTACTCGGCCCACAAGTTAAGAAGAGTATAAACATATTATTTTATGATAAGATGACGACGACACCAGAAGACCTTTCTTAGAACCAAGTCCCCCCTGATTTGAATACTTCTTACGCATCTTTTGATCATAAGACTTTTTCAACTCTAAATGATATTGTTCGAACCTTTCCAACACCCATTCCCTTGTTTCATCCATCCAGTTGAGGTTCGAAGTTATAAGTTCTTTATTGATGATATTCTCAACTACCATTGTTTGGTTTGATAGTGGTAAAAAAATCGTTATGAAAATCTTGTAATACAGTTTCTTTTGGCTTTCCATTTTTCGAGATACCTACGAGTTTAGCAAATCTTGTAATCATTGTTAGAAATTAGGAAATTTTTTTAATAGAAACGAAATGCCTTAGAATCCTATCTTGATCATCGAAATTTTTTACGTTTGAGGCATAGATTTTATGGGACCTTTTTCTATCTCCCAAGGTTACTAGTATACCCTCGTTGTCATTGATTACATATCCAAATGGATAGAAAATATAGCATCTAGGACGAATGATCACAAAGTGATGATCAACTTTATCAAAGAACCATCTTATCAAAGATTCGGTACTCCGTGAGCTATCATAAGTGATGGTGGTTTGCATTTCTACAATAAAATCTTTGCAACATTGATGAGGAAATACCTCATAACTCATAAAATTACAACACCTTACCATCTACAAATATGTGGACAGGTAGAGATTTCTAACAAGAAAATCAAGACCATTCTGAAAAAAAATAGTCAATCCTTCATGAAAATATTGGTCTTTGAGATTAAATGATTCTCTATGGGCCTATCGAACCACTTTTAAAACATCAATTGGGATGTTTCCTTATCAATTAGTTTTTGGCAAGACCGATCATCTCCCTGTAAAGCTTGAGCATCGAGTATATTGGGAGATCAAGCTCCTTAACTTTGATCTCGATAAAAGTGGTAAAAATTGCAAATTACAACTTGATGAATTAAAAGAGATCAGAAATGAATCTTATGATTGTGCTAAACACTACAAACAACATACAAAATTTTATCACGATAAGCTCATTCTTAAACAAAATTTCAAGCTTGATAAAAAAGTTTTGTTGTACAACAATAGACTCCCCATTTTTTTAGAGAAACTCAAGTCTCGTTGGATTAGCTCACATATTATCCAAAAAATTTAATACCATGGTGCTATTGAAGTCCTTAATCCTAAGGATGGATCTACTTTCAAAGAGAATGGCCAACATTTCAAATCATATCTCAAGTATGTACCGTAAGAGGAAGTTCTTCTCCTCGATGACTTAATTTATCAGAATTAACAGAGTTTTCGTCTAACTGAAGATGCTAAACTTAGCATTTTTGGGTGGTAACCCATTATTTTTGTTTATATTTTTAGTAGTTTTGGATGTGTATTGTAGTTTCTCATTTCAGTTAGGCCTAGAACTTGGCTATTTTTCTCATCAGGAATAGTTATCGATTCAAAATCAAAATGGTAGGTTCTAAAAGAAAAACCATAATTGGTCTCATATGTTTAGGGTTGCACAATAGTTAGTAAAAAGGAATGGTCTACCTGTCGATAGGTTTTCCTCTTGTTGATCATCTTCAAATAGTCACCGATGAATCAGGATAACATACTCGATGCACCCAAGCTTTATGTGCTAAAAATTAACGAGTTGATCCCTTATCACGTTAAGTGATACTCATCGTTATCTTCCCATCTAAAATCTTAGGCAATTTATTTTGTTTTTTTTTCTTTTTAGGATCTTTATCTTAGTAATTTAAGATTTTAGTTAATTTGTCTTGTGCTAGTTTACACAATGTAGGTTGACAATATTGGTATGTGTTTATCTAACATATCCTAGAAACCATTTACCTAGGTCATGAGCAAAGTATCCTTCGTGGTGCTTCTGGCATAATACAACATGATTATAATTAATATGATAGATATAATCAATGTTGCGCTGGGTGAGTGGTGTGTTGTCTCATTTAAGGGGATATTGTGTTGATATCACAAAATTATAGGATCACTTTGAGGTGTTATCCAACGTACTTCATTTCTTTTTGTCAATTTTAGTTTGCATTTGCATGTGCATACTAAAATATTATGTTTAAGTTTGGGGGTGTAGGGTCGGATTTTTACCTATTTTCTTTTATTTTCTATTTCAAAAATCATAAAAATTTGAAAATTTTGAAAAATATTTTGGTGGCAACTTTGTTGTATTTTGTTCAAGATCTTTTCTTGTATCTTTAAGCACTTTGTTAAAAATACTAAATTAGTTTTTGGTTTGAAGGTTTGATCTGGAGTTTTCATTTTTGTTTCTCTTAAGTAAAAATTAGAGTAAAGTTACTTCTAATAAAGTTACCAAGAATCCAAGTTGAATTAAGTGAGCTTTTTAACTTTCGTTCTACCTAGAGTATAAGGAAAAATTGGGTTTGATGAACTATGACTTCCTTGTTCATTTGATTGGCTAATTAGAAGAAAAACATAAGTGGTTGAATATGTCTTGAACAATGACCATTGAATTAGACTGGGTACCATTGAAAGAGTAAAAAATGAGTAGAAAAGAAAAAAAAAAAAGCAAAAGAGTAAGTAAAGAAAAAGATTCCTCGAAATGAAAAAGAAATAAAGAAAGGAGGAATCAAAGATTCAAAGTTTAGAGTTTTAGTAGGGTGAAAGTCATCAAGTGTAAAAATGAAAGTACACTGGACTATCAAAGTCTTTTAGAGGTATTAAAGTGAATATCCACACTTCTCACTACCCCAGATAGGATGCTAAGTTTAGAATTGAACTCTAAGTTGATCCAATTATTCCTAATTAGTTAAAAGGTTGAAACTCACTCTAGGAAACTAAATTTCTAAAGTTTCTAAGTTGGAATCACTATATCTTAAAGGTCAAATTAAGTCTAAGTTTTTTCATAGAAAAATAAGAATTAAGACTCTGTACCAAATATTACTTCTAAATGATTCACAAATCTTAAAAGAATTTGTGCTTTTAAATATAAATATTGATTTTAATCATTGTTACTTTAAAAGTTATTTCAAATTTTGTGGGTATATTATCTACAAACCCTTACAAGTCAAACTCGTCCACTAGGGATAATCTAGCGATTTAATAGCTTGTTGCATTCGCTAAATGTAGTCGAGATGCCTACGAAAGAGACAATTTATTTCTAAGGGACTAGAAAAAAATAAATTTGGGGGTATGACCAGTTTATCAAAAAACTGATATATCCATACTTTTCTCAGATATTTATCTTAATTTCCATCTTTATTTCATTAGATTAGGTAAATAATTGTGTTAAGTCTCAAATTATCACATTACATGTTCTACCATGCTAAATAGCCTTAATTGCATAAAATTAATACATTTATCAGAAAACTGATTACGTGTGTTCATCATATATGTCAAATATCAAATCATCAAGATGGGCCGCCAAATAAATCAATCAAGGTGTGCATTACAATCTAGAGGACCAATCAAGCAACCATGCAACATTGGAGATCTAGATGTCTCAGGATCAATTCTAAGTGAGCCTAGCTCAAATTTTTGTTGTTGTACCCTCTCTTGGAGATCAGCCAGTTCTGCGTCTCTCCACTGCACTCTCTCCTTGTAGCTAGCCAGTTCTAGTTGATGAACACCCTAGAGATATGCCAGTTTCTTATTTTTGGCCTCCAAGTCTTGGTTTACCTTGGAAAACTAGGCCAAATTAGCCTCCATCTCCTCTCTAGCGTCCTAGGAAAATTGACTAGAGGAGGCCAGCTTAACCTGATGAAAAATGATTTTTTCCTCATGCTCTCTAATCAAAATAGTAACATGGTCATCAGCCTCATGCTATTTCAAATAATCCAAGGTTTCATTATCATTGGCCTGTAAGAAGAATAAATCAGTTAAATGAGTAAAGCATGAAAAGTAAAAAATAGAGTGGAAAGAAGAGAAGATTACCTGATAAAGGTCGTGAACAAACCGACTAAAGCCTAGGTCAGCATTGGCCCGGTCCACAACATCCCAATTCTTGGGAGAAATGGAGTCAGAGAGCAAAGAGGCAATAATGACAAGATTCCTCACCCCACAGCTCTTGTCGTAGACATGGTTGAAACATGATCGAAAGTCATTATTCTCGTTTCCATTTTGGAAGAATGCCTTATCACTTCTTTAGGAGAATGCAACTTCCTCTAAAGGAGTCTTGAGGTGACTGAAATCTTCTTACTAAAACTCCTCTGGAAGGGAAAGACTAGTCAAACTTTTCTTAATCAACTTGCACCTCTTGCACGACTGAAGTTCAAAGATAGGGTTATTCTCTTTGCTGGTGTCCGAGCTCTACACCGCCTAAGCATGAATCTCCTCCCAAAGCTCAGTAGGTGCACTAGCTACAACAACAACAGAAGCAACAACAACAGTAAAGGCCAAAACAAAAGCATAGGTAGAAGCTAGGTTGTCTCGCTCCCCACGCACTAGTGTCAGCTGACCTACTTCTCTAGTGAGGGTGAAAGCACGAGGGGTTATATTCTTCTTCATCTTCTTCTTACCTTGGTCATAGGGAGGAGTAGCCCTGACGACAGAAATAAGGGGAGAAGGAACACTGAGAAATTAATGCTTGTGGCATCAAAGGACCCTAAGGGGGTTGGAGGAGAAGGAAAAACAAGAACAAAGGCAAAGGGAAAAAAAAGATCTTTCAAGATTGGCTCGGCCTGATCAAAGGAAGCCCATCGTGCAAGTGGCCGAGGCAAAATAAAAGGGGAAGGATAGATCTGATCTCCCTCTACCACCCCCTCAGCAACTTTGGTTTGGAAGCCCATTACTATTAGCCTCATATCTTTAGATGTTATGCGTTGCTCTTTCCTAGCCTCAGCAGCGAAAAGTGCAAAAGAATCTACGGAGAGAAAATAAAATAAGGGCAAGGTCAAATTCAACTATAGACAAAATTGAAGAATGAGACTCAGCCAGGTATCAAAAAATTAGTCTCACCTTGGAAGGTCTGAGGGACTCTAAATCCCTTACGAGGAATGCCAACGACAAACATTTAGTTGCTGAAGACAATCAGGGGTTCTTGTACCACCCTTTGCCAGCATTGGGAAGGGATGGAACTAGTGCAACTACTGCACTCTTGGAGGACAACGAGTAATACCTAGGATGATGGGGGATAGCTTTTAGATTATGCTTGGAGAGGAAGTCATTGGGGGTTATGCCCATCTTCTCCATTATCTCCACCAGATAGTAGAAGTTGCTAGATATTTGGCCTGGGATACGGTTTATCTTACTTAACACCTTCCTAAAGAAAGGAGAGAGAAGGAAACTAAGGCAAGCCTTAATTTTGTTGGTGTAGACCATAATATTTCCCTAACGACATTCTTCAAGGTCCCCTCCAATAGATATAGAGGTAGGGATATAAAGTCCCCTCCAAAATTGGGTCATGTTAGCAGTCATTGACAAATCAAGTTTATAGAAAAGAGAAGAAGATTACCTCATCCTCAAAGAAGTAAAAATGGTAGTTAAGTAGAAAGAAAGAGAGAGAAATAATTTTTTACAAAATGCAAAGAAACAAGGTCATAGAGAACAATAACACAGTAAGAGGGAAAATTAGCACAAAGTTCTCTATTTATAAAAGAAAGTAAAAAATGTACGTATGTCTAGGAGGACAATCCAATCCAACCTAACCGTCGTAATTTGACAAGAAGTACTGATGATAGTGGGGTCCGTGGACGGACATAGATGAAAGACGATTCGTATTAGCCGTCAAAAATGATTTCAAAAGACATTGCATTAAATGTCATTGAGAGAAAAAATAATTATAGAGAATCAAGGCAGCCAATGAGAAAGAGGTTACGTGTGTCGAGAAGACGGCGAGACTTTGTGTTTCTTCCAAAGGGAGTAATTATAGAGGAAAATAATCACAAAGTTAGCTAGACCGTACACGTGTCCAGGCCGGTTGAGCGGTACCAGGCATAGATCAACTTACAGGCGCTACCCAGTAGAAGGGTAGGTCAAGGCAGAAAGTACATGGTCTAGCTAGAAGGGTAGTACAATACTAATATATACCTGGTCTGCCAAGTAGGGTAGATCTGGTCTAAGAATACCCATAATCCTGATATGTGCATGTCAAGCCCAGAGATCTCGGAGGAGATCTCCCCAGTATAGTATATCCAATGTAGAAGATCCCTATTCCATTTAGGATCTAAGGAATCAGAGGATTCTCCAAGATCACCTCCCGTGAGAATGGAAAAACCTTATTCGAATGAAGGATTTATAAATAGCACGATTAGCATGGAGGAAAATATTTTTTGGTGGATTGGAGATCTAACTAGTTTATTAGATTATTCATCTTCTTCTCTAACTTGAGTGTCTGAGAGTTTTTGGTAGGTACCACACCGGTACTATCGAGGAGGTGGAAGGAGTTACTTCAGATACGTAAGACAGAGTCCATCAACACTGCTCACCAGAATTTGACCACATAGCTTCTATCTCGTACGTTAAGGTGAACGGAAATATACCCATACCTCTTCGTGCACTGGTTTGCTAGGCCCATAACACATTATGTAGCTTGTCCACCCACTTTCCTTTTTAGTCATCCAACTTTTTCTTCAAGTTATCTATTATCGTCTTGTTCGATGCCTCAGCCTACCCATTCTCCTATGCATACTTTGGTGTGGAGTTCAACCTCCGAATTCCATATTCTTGATAATAAGTCATGGCATGCCTCCTTTTGAACTACTTCCCATTATCAGTTACCACGACATATGATATTCCAAACATTGTTATGATCTATTCCCATATGAACTTGACCAGGTCTTCCTATCTGATCCAAGCCAATGGTACAACCTTTATCCATTTAGTAAAATAACTTGTTTCTAAGAACATAAATTCCCTTTTCCTACGAACTTGGGGGAATGGTCCCATGATGTCCAACCCCTAGATAGCGAATGGACAAGGGTTGACGATCGGATGGAGTTCCTTCGACAGTTGATAAATCATCCAAGCATGTCTTTGACACTTGTCGTACTTTCGAACATATTTCTTCACATCCTCTTGCATGTATGGGTGGTTTCTATAAACCCTTTTGTGTCTCTCCTAGGACCAGCTGTACCTTCTCCGAGCTAAGACACCTTAGGTTTGGACTTCCATAAAACATCTGGTAGAGTTCCCCATTTACTATAAGATATTGACCAACTTTTCTTTTCAACATCCATGTTTCTTACCTATCTTCCAGTAGTCCCTCGAGTTTAGATAACTCATTATCTTTTCCTTCCAACTCAACCTAGTATCTATATGCATGCAATCTTCTATCTTTTTGGATTCTATGATTGGTGTACTTTGGAATTCGACCGAGATAGTCCAACTATCTTCATCCCCAAGCATCAATATTATATACGTTAGAGAGTCCATGTGTCAATTGTCATACCAGGATATCCATGTCATTTTTACCTTTTTGAACATAGGCATCTATTCTCGGATGAGCTCCACATATTTGGCCATTCTCTCGTTCTTAGCTTTATACTCCCCTTTGCACTATTCAACCATTAACTAAGTATCTGAGCTAACCTAAAGTTCATGCACCTTTAGATCCCAAACCATCCTTAGTCTTTCGAGTACTATTTCATATTTTGTCTCATTGTTGGAGGCTCTGAACCCTAGTTCCATCACCTTTTCCAATCGATCATTGCTCTGAATGACGACGACCATTCTCACGTTTGGCCTAGAGAAATTAATTGGACCATTTACAAACAACTTCCATCAAATTTCTAGGTTCATGGGATCGGGTGAGTCTTCTTCTAAGGGCTCCGCCTCTTCTTTCTTTTCCCAGTACGGATCTTCTATGGGAAAATTAGCTAGGAAGTCTGCCACTGCTTGACCTTTTTGTTCATTCCTCAGTTTGAAGGTTAAGTCAAACTTTCCCAATATAACCACCCATTTGGCAATCCTTCTAGATTTTTGAATATGTAAAAAACTTCCCTTAGTAGGTAGTCCGTGATTACCTTGACCTTGTGATTTTGAAAATATAATCTCAACTTTTGAGTTGAGCACACCAATGATAAACCAATCTTTTTAGTTCGACTGTACTTAACCTCAGATTTTCTCAGTGTTTTACTTATAAAGTAAATCGATAGCTCATTTTTTTCATCTACTCTAAATAGGACAGAACTTATTTCTACTGACGTAATTGTTAGGTCCTAGGGCCTCCCTATCTACTCGCTTGCTCAAAATCGAAGGTGTTTCGAGGTAAGCCTTCAAATGTAAAAAATGTTTTCTCATATTCTTCTATCCATTCAAACCCAGTCCTCTTTTTAAGAAACATAAAGACGAGTCGTTACTTGTCTAAAGATCTTGAAACGAACTTATTGAGCACAATTACTCGACCTACTAACTTCTGTATTTGCATCATATGGGTCGAAGATGGCATATCCAACAATGCCCTTATTTGATCTGGATTTGTTTCTATTCCTCTTTTGTCACTGTATATTTGAGGAACTTCCTTGATGACACCCTGAACATGTATTTTTTTGGATTAAGACACATCCCGTAATCCCTTAACCGAAATAACATTTCCCCCAGGTGGTCCATGTGATCTTCTGATTGCTTGCTCTTTACGAGCATGTTCTCTATGTATACTTCAATAGTATCATGGAGCTTATCTTCCACATTTTGGTGACCAACCTCAGATATGTAGCCCCTACATTCTTCAAGCAGAACGGCATCACCTTATAACTAAAGAGCCCCTATTTGGTAATAAAAACAATTTTCTCCTGATCCTCAAGAGCAAGTAGAATCTAGTTGTATGTCAAATACCCATCCATAAAGGAAATCTTTTCATGCCCAATAGTTATATCTACCAATTGATCAATCTTGGAAGAGAAAACCTATCTTTCGAGCATGCCTTTTGAAGTTACTGAAGTCGATACAAACCTGTACCCGACCATCTTTCTTTGGTACTGTCACTATGTTTGCTATCTAGGTTGGGTACTATACTTCCCTAATGAATTTGACCTATAGTAATTTTTCCATTTTCTTATTAACCACTTGCCTCAACCTCAGTGGTAACCTCTAAGGTTTCTATTGCACCGTTCAAGACCTAGGGTCCATAAATAAGTGATAACTCACAATCTGTGGATCTATATTAGGCATTCCCCTATTGACCATGCAAAGACATCCTTATTTATTGTCAATAACTCTACCATCTTTCTGGTTTCTTCATCTTCCATACCCACCCATATAAAGGTTCGATGTATGTTTTGTTCCCCCAAGTCGAGCTCCTCCACTTATTCTATGCTGACACTCATTATGTCAGCGATTCCTTTTGTAGTTGATATTGATCCCCAACCTTAGGTAGGTCGACTTTCACTTCTTCAATCTGATTTTAGGATTCCTTCTCCTTAACTTCCTTTATTGCATTAATGAAGTAGTTCTAAGGTACTTTCTAAGCCTTCTTAATCTCCATAGGCCCTCACTGGTCGGGAAACATATGCTTGATGGTATGTTGAAGGCACAACCCTCATTGAATGTATCCACTTCCTTTCTAATATAGTGTTATACATCAAATTAGTTTCTACTAGCACGACCCTGGTCATTACCACCTCAGGTCCTGCCGCAACGGGTAGGCTGATCTCCCTAGTTAGGGATACTGAGCTTCCATTGAACCTATACATACTGACCTCAGCCTGCTCTAGTCCTTCAAGGACTCCCATCCACTCTGTTACTGAAAGTAATAGGATGGGTACTACACTCCCAACATCAATAAGGATCATTTTCAGATCAATTGTCTCTACTACCAATGTGACAACCAAGGTATCGTTTTGTGGATTGGTTACCCCTCTTGGGTCCTCTTAAGTGAACATTGTTGTTTTATCCCCCAAATTGAATCGGGTACCCGAGCTATGGTTGCCTCCTCTATAACTTAATGAAACCTCCCACTCGTGCTGTGACTTCCTAAGATTTTGACCACCTTATCAGAATCGAATTCACCAATGATTGTGTTGATGACTATTCAACATTTCTCCTTCTGTGCTGGTAGTCTCCTTGGGGATGGAAGGGGAAGATCTCATCTCTTGGGTTCCTTTGTTGTCGGTATCATGTACCTTCTGAGCTTTCCTTGGTTAATTATGCTTAAATGATATGTTTCAGGCTCCAGGAATCATTGTTCGGATGGTCATCTACCTTATGGTACTCACAATATAGGTTTTTTGGTCTCCCTCAATAGTTTGGGGGTGGTGGCACAAAGTTAGGATCGTTCTTTATGTGTTTCAATTTTTTAAGGTCTCTTCGTTAGGGGCGTTAGGACCCTTACTGAGTTCCACGAGCTCTAACTCGTAGCCTCCCTTACCCTCTTTTTACTCGATCCTCTTCTCTTCCTCTTTCTCTTTACTTTCAGTTTCAATTTTGGTTGGCAAAACAATGTGCATCGTTGGTCCTACCTCCTGAGCTCTGCTCTTCAGGGTTTCCTCTAAAGTGATGTATTTTTTGGTCGTGACATATAGATCCTTCAACCTTTCTAGTGGGTTGGTGACTAGGTCCTCATGCAACCTTGTTCCGAATATGATTGTATTGACATAGGCTTGGATAACCATGTCGTCGTCAGGGTTCTCAACCAATAATAGTTGATTGTGAAACTGAGCCATGAAGGCATAGATGTTCTCCCTTTCTTTCTGCCTCAAGTAGAACAACACGTTAACCTTAACATTCTTACGCTTATTGTAGATGCATTGAGCTACGAAGAGCTCTTTTAACTATTGAAAGTTCTCGATCGAGCCTTGTGGTAAACCTTGAAATTAAGTAATAACGCCTGACCTCAAAGTGGATGAGAACATCTTGCAAATGAGTACATCATTTCCTTGATAAAAGAATCATCAAGTTCTTTCCATATATGTTGTGCTCTACATGGTCCTTAGTTCTATCAAAAGAATAAAAAATAGGCATGTAGAACTTCCTCGATGCCTCAGAGTTCTAAATTGCCTCTTTGAATGGTAACGTTATTAAATCCCTGACAATTGAGCTAACAAGGCATCCCACTTGCCCCCCTTTAACCGTAACATCCTCTCTTTGTCTCAACAAATCCTCCACTTCCCCTAAAGTCAATGGGTTGGGAGGTACATTTTGCCCTTGCTTGACCTGATTCCCTTCTAATTGAACATCAAGGTCATGGTTTCCAATTCAATGTCTGTCATCATCGTCATTTTCCCCTCTGTTTTTTTTATCTTTTAGCCATTTATTGTTGCAACTATTCATTCTCCTTCATGAGGGCTTGAATCTCCTCTGATTTTCATTCTATACTCTATTGCAACGCTGTCTTTACTTGTGCCAACAAGGTTCAAACGTCTTCCATGGGATTTTTATTCCTTTGTGCTCCCTGGGTTCTAAGAATATGACCTATCGCAACTACCCCTATTGATGCACCTCTCATTGCTACAACTCTTTTAACAGCTCTTGTTGCCCCTTCTGCTTCAGTTCCTGTTGTACCCCTTTGACCATTGTTCCTTGTGTTTTCTATGTGTACGTCATGTTTTTTTCATTTTTTGTTCGATTCCCATGGATGATGCCAATTGTAGAAGTAATTTTTGTGATCATCTCGAGAATTTTTTTCTCAATCAGATGACCTACAACTCCTCGAGATAGTCCATGTTCTCTATTCTATGGAGCCTTTGATGCCTAAATTAGTTCTAGAGAAACTTTAATAGATTTTTAGTGTCACACTATACCTTTTATGTGGGGGTCCTCCTCTAGTTATAGATATTGACTTTCCATTTTGTATGTTTTCCTTCCTTATCCCCTTCTATTTTGGGATTGGGAACATGTGAAATCGCTCAAATAGAATCCTTATTAAAAATGACATTGAAATCTTAAAGATCTAGGGATTCATGCACTTCATGTTTACTAAACTCTATTTTCCCAACTGTGATCCGAGTCATTCCCTCAGTCATATATCCAAGTGCTTTTATAAGAAGGTCAAAATTTTAGTTTTAGATGACCTTCTTGATCTTGAATGACATGTGTCATAATTGAATTGGTCAAGGAAATTATCCTTTCACATCTTCTAACTTTGAACATTGGTCCTTCTATAAGAAAATTACCTTCCTATCCTTAGTTTGTTAAGACTCAATTTAAGGTAATTGACTATTGAGGCCACCCCCTTCAAGGATAATCGTAATTTGATCAAGTTCAAGGGACTTAAAACTGTTTGTCCCTTAAAAAGAACTCTCTAAAATTTAGAAGCAATTACCTTCCCACCCCATGTTTATTGAGACTCTACCAAAAGCATTTGAACCTTAAGACCTTCTCTTGGATGGTTATTTATATGCCATTATGACCACATTTTACCCAACTTATTGCACTTTCAAGAGAAAAATCTTCATTGACCTTCAAAAATACTTTCTAGAAATCTTAAAGCATTTACACTCATATACTTTGATATCATGATTGGTAAGACAAAAAAAAAAGCAAAAGGCCATCAAGGTCTCTTTGATTAAGCGTAAACAAGGCCTATAAATAGAGGACTCCAAAATCAAAAGAAAGAAGTCTTCCACATTCTCAAACTCATGTCCAATTCATTTTTTTAGACCTTCCAAGATCCCAAAACTCTTTCAAAATAATTTCTCAAATAATTTTGAACTTAAACCTTGAAAGTCCAAGAAGAATAAGAAGACCAAGGTAGGGATGTAGTTTAGTTCCTTTAATTTTTAGTTTTTTCTTCATTACTTGCATACCCCCCAGGCCCTCTTCTACCCCCTTCACTCTAATTTTTTACTATTAAATCTTTACTTCATCGCAATCATGTGGAATAATCCATTTTAATGAAAAATATGGGTTGAGAGTACACTGCCTTCATGGGATGATCCTTACAATCTATAAGTCCATATAAGCATCTTGAAAGCCTTTGCATATTTATCATCTTATATCATGTTGTATAATCTTTCTTTTATTGGCAAGTATGGGTCAAGAGTATACTCCTTCTATGGAATGATCCTTACCAACTTTAAATCCATTTTTAAGTTTCTTTGAAGCTTTGTTAGCATCATGTAATGTAAGCATTCTTAAGTGACAAAGGTGGTTATAAGATGAAAGATTCCAAAGACTTTCTCCAACTAAAGAAAAGTTTCTTAAAATCTCACCAACAAAAAATAAGCTCACTTGGAGCAAATTCATATAAAAATTGCAAGAGTCAAAAGAGTAATATCCTTATGGACTTGCACTCCCAACTCAAAGCAAACAAAAACAACCCAACTAGTGGGAATATCTCATACTACGTGAAAACTGGAAAATTTAATAGGAAAATTTGCCGGGCCAACGCCTACAAATTTTAGAAATCAAATTGTGATGGCCCAGTGCCATCGAAGCTTTTGATATTTCCTAGATTTGACGGCTTCAAATCGTTGAATTTCTTTGATCCATTATTAATTTGATGGTTTGAACACGTTGAAAAAAATAATTTGACAGAAGAAAAAAGCCTTGGTCGATCAAATATAGGTTTTTTTCACATTGTGATCATGGCACCTACATACCCTTGCACCCATCTCTTGATATATATACATTCATGCATACATTCGTCATCATCATCTTACCAACTCAAAAAAGTCTTTAAAACATAGTCTTAGTCACCGCTTTTGGCCAATACCATGGTAGCCACCAACTTGGTAGGTAAGATGGGGTGCCTAACACCTTCCCCGCTTTGCAACTGAACCTCCTTACCCAATCTCTTGATTGGAATAGTTTTGAGTTACTAAATTTATCCCAAAATGAATTTTAAAATATGTTTTTATGGTATCCATTCACACCTCAAACTCTTTGAATGATGTCAAAACCTAAGTAGAATCGAGGTTTAAACCACTAAACCCTCATGTATCTACCGTCTACACACTCATTCTTAGTGAAAATCACACAAAGTTAATTATAAAAAATGCCAAAATCCTAAGAGTTCCAAACACTTTGCCTATGTCCATTCTCAACTTCCTTACCTCTGCCCATGTTATATGCTCGTGTGCATGTGCCCAATGGAGGTGCGAGGTGTGCCCAAGCACAAAACCATGTTCTAACATGCCATATCGGTCTAAATTGGATTTTAACACCAATTTCGCCTCTCAATAAATTTTAATCATTCTTTTGATCAAAATACCCTGTCCAGCCACCTCACTTAAACTTTATTGGGACCCACATAAATATTATCCAACAATATAAGCCTTAGGCTTATCTAACATCTAGGGTTTAAAAACAGTTAGAAATCATACTATAGTGGGTTGAGATTAATCCTAAACTCTAATTAGTGGTTCAAAATAATTTTTATCACTTTTAAACATCTAATCAATGGTCCAGATCTATTCTAGACAATTGTGATAAGCTCCAAGCTTGATCCAGATTTCCAAATTGAATTTTCTTCAATTGTGATGCCAGTCAATATATGACTACCATCAAGGGGAGAAACTATTGATAATAATGGTGTTAACCACGATCTTGATCAAAATGAGCATTATACTCCTTAAGAAGATCCTATAGGTGAGGGTGACTATATCAAGGATAAATTTTTTACCCTCCCAAAAAAACTTAATTGATAAGAATGTATCGTAAATCGATGATGATGAGCCAGAGAGCTTCAAGAGCCCAATAAGACAATAATGAAAAAAAAATGGAGAAGAAAAATGCGTTTAGAATCTCTATGAGAGAACCATATCTATGACCTAATACCATTGTCGAAGGGTCTTTCACTTAAAAAAAATTAATAATTATAAATTGACTCCTCCTCTACTCTCTAGAATCATTGATTTTTTCCATCACGATACACAACTACATATCCTCATAAATATGTACAGTTGTGTATCCTGAGGAAAAATATATGGTTCTATGCATATGCCACGTCAGAAGAGTAGAGGGAGTATGTCAAAGGGGAAGTCAGAAAATCACGACTCTAAAAAAATGGGTCTTTAGGGAAAAGAATGAAATTCTTGGAAAATTGTTAAAGTCTAAGGCAAAGTTAGTTTTCAAGAGATTTACCCAGAAAATGGCATGGATTTTGAAGAATTTTTTTCTCCAATTGTCAAGTTGTCCTCTAATTAAATCGTCTTGGAACTAGTTGCATCAATTGACTAAGAAATTGGGAAGCTTGATGACAAAAGTGATTTCATTTATGGGAATTTGAAAAAGAAAATTTATATGGAAAAGTATAAATGGTTCAAAGAAAAAGGGAAAGAACATTTAGTGTGTAAGTTAAAGAAAAATCTATATGGCTTGAAACATGCTCTTGGATTGTGGAATATAAGAAATTTGATTCATTCATGAGGGATCATAAATGCAAGAGATGTGATTGGAGAGAAACCATTAATTGTGTATCTTAAGAAATTCTATGAGAATAAGTTCGTTATTATGTTGATGCCTTGCTCATCTTTAGTCAAAGCACGATTGAGATTGAATGACTAGAAAAACAAATTTTTGGAACCCAAATCTATCATGAAAATAAAGCTTGAAAGCTTTTGTTATTAAAAGAAAGATATGTCCAAAAGTTGTAGAATGTATCAATATGAATTGAAGAATGCAATTGCAACTTAGAGTCTCTGGCCCCTACTGAGGAAGATAGGAAAAAAATTGATCGAACAGATTCCGACCTATAGCTAAATTATAGGGAATAAATGAGTCTATTAATTGTCCAACATTGCTATGTACGTAGTTGGAAGAGTTAGCACATACCTTGGTAAATAAGTTTGGGAAGTGTTAAGTGGATCATTAGATATCTTGACCACTTTTTTGAGTTAGGGTGCATAGAAGATCTACATTAATTAGGATATATATTTGTTTGCCTTTGTAGGGGAATCTATATTAATTAGAAAAGTGTGTTATTCTATCTGCAACTGAAGCAAGCATAATACATTGTTGCCACAATAAAGAAATGTAGTGGATGAAGAAATAGATTTTGCGATTATGACTTTATTTGCTAATAAAATTACAATTTACTAATTAGTAAAAAAACCCAACTTTCCATTGTAAATCAAAACATATATATATATATTATATATATATATATATATATATATAATATATATATATATATATATATATATATATATATATATATATAAATGTTTATTATCATTGAAAATCAATCTCTAAAGTTTGATGACAAATGTAGCAGGAAAAAACCGCACAGTCATCTAGATCATACACGTGTCCAAGTCAGTTAAGTGGTACCATGCACAGATCAGCATACGGGGCGCTACCCAACAGAATGGTAGGCCAAGGCCAAGAATGGCTGGCTTGACTAAGAGGGTAGCACAGCACTGAACAAGACCTAGTCTACTAAGTAGGGCAGACACGGTCAAAGAATATCCGTAATTTTGATGTGTGCACATCAAGTTTAGAGATCTCGGAGGAGATCTCCCTAGTATAGCATATTCAATTCCAAAGATCCCTATTTCATTTAGGATTTTGGAAATTAGGAGATTCTCCGGGATCACCTCCCATGAGAAGGGGAAATCCTAATTCAAATGAAAGATCGATAAATAACACAATATGCATAGACTTAAGGATCTTTCGATCGATTGGGAGTTTAACCAGTATTATCCATTATTCCTCTACTACTCTAACTTCAGTGTCAGAGAGTTTTTGGCAGGTACCACGCCGGTGCTAGCAAGAAGGTGGAAAGAACGACTTCGGATTTATGAGGCAGAGTCTATCAACACTGTTCACCAGAATCTAACCCCACAAATCTGACGTCATCTGTGGAAACCCAATAACATATTGATTTCAGTCAAAACAATGGGGAGATTCACTAGAACTATCGAAATCAATGCACCCCCACCCACAGCACCAACTGCAGATGCTCACCTCCTAACAATGCTAGAAAGCATAAGGAAATAACAAAAGCATATGCAGAAGAAAATGGATGACTTGGCTTAATAGAATCAAAATCTAAGTTAACGTCTTGAAAATTAGTAGTAAGCAAGATAAGATTTTCCACCATGAGATCCTCTGTCTTCTGTTGGAGATGATCACGCCTTAAATATAGAAAACAATTCTCAACTACAGACCCTAGCTTGAGAGGGACAAACGGAAGCTGCAACTACTATTACTTGAGTGGAACCCATAGTGGGTCTAACTCAAGATGAGATCAAAGAAATGACCTGAAAGGAGAAGGAGACGATGAGGAGTGCAGATATTGGCACAGTGGCAATGCAAGCCATCAGGGATATTTGAGATCCCCCTTTATAGTGGAGATCTTGGCTGGAGAGATCTCGAAGAAGTTCATGTCACCATTATAGACACCCCAATTTGAATGGGCCCCTACTCGAAAAGGCCCAAAAATACAGATTTTTCAATAAAAATTGCCAACGAGCCTCAAAGGCCCAAATCAATCGAAATATGGCATTTTGATCGAATTAAGGCCCCTAAGACCTCCTAATAGTTTAGGGGGCCCACCAAAAGGGATTTGACCTACCCTACAATTTTGCAACCCTACCGCTCCGTCCTTGTATCCCAGAAATACCCAATTTTTAATAAAATTCTCCAACAGGCCTAAAAAGCCCGATTTGCCAACACGTGGCGTTTCGATCAATCCAATAATTTCAAAAATTCCTAAAAAGATAAAAAATGTAAAATGAGACTTGGGATCATCTCCACCTTCCTTACCCCTCACCGCTCCGCTCCGAATCCGAAAAAATTCTAAATCCACCTAAGGCCCATAAACCCTCAAGACTCAAAAATTACATTTCTCACCTTATCCCCTAGCCTAAATACAATCCCACACCACCTAAAACCTAAAACATACCCACCATCAAAAATCCAATCCAAAACAAACCCTACCCAATTCAATAACCCAAAACCATTCCATAACCCAAGCCTAATACACTAAAAAGCCTACAAACCCTTATCCATATCCAATTCACATCCAACCCATAATCCTAACCCACATCAACCAATCACCAACTTGATAATCAAATATGACACATGTCATCACCCCATCTCACCTCCCTCATCCAACTACCTACCCCCATTAAGTTTCTTTAAACCTCATCTACCCACACATCAACCCATCACCTTTTCTCTAAAAAATCCCATCAACCCACACCCTCCCCTAACCTACCTTCATTACTCCCTATAAACCTCCATTCTCTCAAATCAAACACCATCAACCTACACCCTCCCCTAACCTACCCTCATAATTCCCTAACTCCTATTCTCTCAAATCAAACACCTCCAACCCACACTTCCCCCTAACCTACCATCATCAGACCTCTCCCTAATCTACCATTATTATTTCCTATAAATCCATCTCTACAACCTAAACCTACACCCATCATCTCAAATCAAACACTCAATCTCTCCCATCAATTAAATCTAAACCCCTAACATCCACACATCTTGCCACATGTCACCATCTCCCTCACCCTCCTAACCACTTTCTTACACCCTCCATTCTCTTAAACCAAACACCACTCAATCAATCAATCACCCTCTTAAACATCCACCATCTCACCTCACCAAACACTTCACCCAAATGATTTGGGTAAGATCCAAATTATTTAAATCAAAACACAATCTATTTACCCTCATTACATAATTACCCCTCTCCAACTCCTAATTTCATACCCCCCACATTTAAAACATATGTCATTCTCTACTCTCCCCCACTTTATCCCATTATATCCCTAAAATAAGCCCTCAACATCTATAAATACCCCCCTCCTCTTCCCAAAAAAAATACTTTTATACTCTACTAAAAACTCAAGAAGAAGTTAAGAAGAAGAAGAAAAGAAGATTGAAGCTACAAGGTGGGTTCAACACCCCCCCTCTCTCTCTCTCTACCCTCTCCTCCTCCCTCTTCTCCTCATTCTATTTTAAAAGGACCAAGGATGAATAGTCCTCAAGGTAAAGGTTTATAAGGGTCATTTCTCATTAATTGAATGATTCTATAATTAAGCCAAAAGTAAATCCCTACTTAGGGAACAAGCCATCGACACGTGGCATTTCTTTTGTTTAATTTTTCCTAAAAAAATGATCAAGTTCTTTGAGATTACCGCCACTTGGCGGGGAGAAAAGGGTGTCTAACACCTTCCATTTTCTCCAACCGAGCCACTTACCCCGATCTCAAAGTTGAATCGATACCTTATCCAACGTGAGTCACTAAATGCCAAAATGTCATTTTTCCTAAAAATGTACATCGGATGACCATTCATACCCACTTACAAAATGAATGGTGGCGACTCCAATCCATAGTAGAAGTGCTCGTCTTAATGGCGAAATCCATGCATCTACAACCATGTTTCACCTCTTACTTTGGGACGAAAGACTGAGTAGAGCATTTATTCCACTTTCAATTGATGTTTATCGCTTGGGAAGGGAATGAGGATTTGATATGCAGGTTGTTCCTTTCTAATTTGGGGGAAATGTGCTGACCTGATTCCACAAGTTGCCATATGGATCAGTAGCTTCTTTTGAAGAGCTTTGTACTACTTTTGTAATGTGCTACATTGGCAACACGAAGAATGGCGGAGATGTGGATGCTCTATTTAGCATGAGAATGCAATATAGGGAGAGTTTTAGAGAATTTACGAGAAAATTTAGGGAAAAGGCGATGGCCTTGGAAAAATGTGAAGAGAGAATGATAGTGGTGGCGTTTAGGAACTCTTTGCCATCTAGCTCAGGGTTGTACATATCTTTTGTGAAGAGAAGACTAAAAATATTAAGTGAACTGTTCGAAAGAGCAGAAAAATATATCAGATTGGAAGATGACTCTCAGAATTTAGCCAAGAGTAACAAGGTCATAAACACTGTGGTGAAGTCTAGCAACCAGTAGCAGCCACAACAATAAAGTAGGAAGAGACCACTCAAACAGAAAAGAAAACGGAGGAGAGAGGGGATATATTTCTCTATGCCTCCTAGTGAAATCTTACCCCTCATCATGAACGAGCCTTATTTCGAGTGACTAGTACTTCTCTCTCGAGATCAAATAAAATAAGATGAGCGATACTACGAGTATCACAAGGTACGGGATTATACTACCAACATGTGTCAGTCCTTGAGAAGATTTCTACAGAGATTGGTAGAACAAGGTAGACTAAGGAACCTGTCTTGAAGACAAATGGAGAATCCTCCCCGAAATAGGAATCAAAGGCCTAATCAACCACCTATTGAAGGACTGGATGGAAGGGCAAAAATTATTCACATTGTTCCAAAGTAAGAACCTAGAAGGTCAGGCCTGAATAAGGCTGACGAAAAAATCAAAAAGCAGCTATACAATAAGAAATAGGCCAATAGAGTAGACAAAACCCTATAGAGAGAAAATCGTGGCCTTCATGGAAAAATACTTGAAGGGGGTGGCAAGGTCACATTAGGAGTGGTGCTAATAACTCCTGATGGCTTCAGGATAAAAAAAATAATTAAACTTGAGTTCAAAGCATCAAACAATAAAGTAAAGTATGAGACAATATTGCTCGGCCTCAATTCGTTGACAAGACTAGGGGTAATAAAACCTATGGTATACAATGACTCGCAACTAGTAATTAACCATATCAACAAAATGTATAAAGTGCGAGATCCCAGAATGCACTATACCTAGAGAAGATTAGATCTGCCATACTTCAAGTAGGGGAAGTGAAAGTAGAGCACATTCCTAGGGTGGAAAATAGGCATGCAGACGCACTAGCCTTCATAGCCTCAATGCTAGTAGGACAGGATAAGAAAGAACTACCGTTAAGCCACTAGGAAAGGCCCTTAATAGATGAACCTGAGCTAATTACTATAGTAGCCACAATCAAAAATCAAGGGTGGATGAACCCAATCTTAGCCGTCCTCCATTCAAGGCTGCTGCTTAAAGATCTTAAGGAAGCAAGACGTGTAAAGACCAAAGCAAAGAGATACACGATCCTGGATAGGAAACTGTACAGGAAATTTATAGGAGGCTCGTTTCTATACTGCCTAAGGCTAGAAGAAGTAAAGGATGTACTAAATAAGATCTATGAAGGAGATTGCGGGAATCATTTAAGGACAAGGTCTTTAGCTCATAAAATACTCTCTTAAGGGTATTTATGACCATACTTGCAGAAAGACGTAGCTCTGTACGTTAAGTATTACGATAATTTCCAAAGACATGAAAGGATAATCTGTCAGCCAGTAGTGCAACTCAATTCCCTCATCAGCCCTTGGCCGTTCGCATAATGAGGGATTGATCTAGTAGATTCGCTGCCCAGAGCACTAGATAACCTAACCTTTTTGCTAATAGTGACAAATTACTTTACAAAGTGGGCAGAAGTACTCCCTCTTGCTAGAATTAGCTAACAAGAAGTCCAAAAGTACATCTAGGAAAATATAATATATTGATTTGGTCTGTCAAGCACGATAGTCTCAGATAATGGGAGGCAATTCGTAAGAGAGTATATTAAAGATTTTTGCAAAGAGCATGGGATAATGTAGTTATTCTCCACACCACAGTATCCGTAGGGCAATGGACAAGCTGAAACGACAAACAAAGTGCATATAGATATGCTAAAGAAAATGCTAGGAGAAGTGCAGGGTAGGTGGACAATGGTCCTACACGGAATACTATGGGCCTAAAAACGATTGCCAGGACTTCTCCATTCACAATGGCCTATGGAATGGAGGCAGTAATACCGACGGAGAACAACTTTCCCAAAATAAGATAAAAAATGGTGCGGAATAACCAATAGATAATCGTAGAGTTAGATTTACTAGAAGAAAAATAAAAAGTAGCACTGATAAGGCTAGAAAGTTATCATTAGAAGTTGTAGAATTACTTCAATAAAAGAGTCTACCACAAGCTGTTCCAAAAAAGAGACTTAGTGCTGCGTAGAGTATTCCAAAATACAGAAGAGTAGAATAATGGAAAACTAGGTTCAAATTGAGAAGGGCCATACATAATGGCAAAAGTAGGCCAGAAGGGAGTGTACTACTTAGTGAAAATGTTCGGTCAAGAGCTACCTAGACCATAGAATACTTGTAATCTAAAAAAATATTATCAATAAAAGAAAACTCATTTGATTGTTGATAGCCTGTATGCAGAAATAGTTGAATTGGACCCCACCTTGGTCTAGGCCAACGTGGTTCTGCCTTACCTTAATTGGCAAGGTATGGAGTTGGTCGAGACCTTATTCTACCAAGAGTAATAAAACACTAAGATGGGTTCACTTGCGTTCGGGTCTATGTGGTTCTGTTTAGCCTTAATTGGCAAAGTATGGAGTTGGCCGGTGACCTATTCTAAACATGAGTAATAATGTACTAAGATGGACCCCAGTTAAGTCCAGGCCTACGTGGGTCTGCTCTACCGTAATTGACAGGATAAGAAATTGGTCGAGGCCCTATTCTGTCACAAGTACAATAACACTAAAAATTGACCCCACCTGGGTCCGGTCATACGTGGGTCTGCTCTACCGTAATTGGTAAGGTAAAAAGTTGGTCGGGGCCCTACTCTGCCACGAGTAAAAAAGTACTGAAATGGACCCTACTTGGGTCCACATCTACATAGTTCTGTTCTGCCTTAATTGATAGGGTATTGAGCTAGTCAGGGCCCTACTCTAACATGAGTAATATATCACTGAGTTGGGATCTTTCGAGAGTCAGGTCCTCGTAGCCCTCCTCTATTGGTAGAGTGAAGAGTTGGATGGTCACACTTTGTCTTGAGTGATAGAGCACAGAGTTGGACTCTTTCGAGAGTTAGGTCTTTGCAGTCATGCTCAACCTTAATTGGTAGAGTGAAGATTTAGACGATCACGTTTTGTCCTAAATGACAGAGCACAAGGTTGGGCTCTTTCAAGAGTCAGGTCCTCACAGCCCTCCTTTGCCTTAATTGGTTGAGTGATGAGTTGGACTGTCACACTCGGCCCTAAGCAACAAAGCACAGAGATGAGCACATCAAACAGATAGATCCTTGCAGCTCTCCTCTGTCTATAATGGTGAAGAAAAGAGCTAGACGGTTGCAATTTATCCTACAATGACAAAGCACTATAATAGATCCCTTTTGAGGAGAAGGGTGTACATGAAACAACTATGCCTTGAAAGCAATGAGCAATATCCTACGTTGCCTTAATGGTTAGAACACTGAGTTAGAAGCTTATTGAAGGATAGTAACTCACAAAAACCACCCCAAAATAGAAAGTTACATTATTTAAAATCCTAAGCAATATTTTACTATGCACTTGCTTTCGAAAAAAATTCTACCTGAGCAAGGGGAACATAATGTAGAACCTGGGGGGAAGAGATAGAAATACATATAGTGCAATGTGATAAAGTGCAAGTAATATAAGAAAGTAGATCAGATTTTTTTCTAAAGTGTTTGAGTAAAGCAGTGTATAGTGCAAACAGTGCAAAAAAGTAAAGTATATGCTAAAGTAGTGCAAGAAAGTAGATCAGATTTTTTTTCTGAAATGCTTAAGTAAAGTAAAGTGTACAGTGCAAACAGTGTGAAAAGGTAAAGTTTATGCTAAGTTAAGAGCAGAGTAGCAGTTGGCATAAAAATAGAGTTTTTCATTAATAATGAAAGAAGTATAAGAGAAATCCCAAAAATGGGAGAGTACAACAAAAGTAGAATAAAAACAAAGTACAACAAAAACCAATAGACAGGTCCTCATTCAACAGTATATAATTGGTTGGTAGGAGATGAGACCTCAATAGGATTAGGAAGATCGACTATCTCATCCTGATCAACATCTTTGATAGGGACAGGAGGCAGATTACTAGTAGGGGCAGGCAAGTTGATCGATCTGGCTTGATTCAAATCTATGATCCACCCAGCCTCCATAAGCTCATTAAGGACTCAATCCAAGATAGCAATTTGGTTCCCCTCCTCATCGAATTGGAAGGGTGGGACTCGCTCATAGTCACCAGACCAGTTGAGAATCTCCCTAGGGGAGGATCAGTAGGACCATCATAGTCCTCCTTGTTTTCTTCTTCCTCATCCTCCTTATATTAAAGTTGAACAGCCTCAAAGCCTTTGTGATAGGCCTTGGTTGAAGTTTTCTCTACTAATTGAGAATATTGGGCCTGAAGTTGATCAAACCATTTTTTGTCTCAGCCTCATCCTCCTTGGCTTACGCTACCCTAACTAAATCAAGACCAGCCCTGAGGACTCAAGCTCATGCTGTTGCACTCACTCTGAGAGATCCGCCAGCTTTACGTCTCTCCTTTACACTCTATCTTTGTAGTTGGCTAGTCCCAGTTGAAGAACACCATGGAAATCTATCAGTTTCTTATTGTTGGCATTCATCACTAAGTTTTCCTTGGAAAACTATGCCAAATTCACCTCCATCTCCTCTTTGGTCTCTTGAGAAAATTGGCTAGAGGAGGCTAGCTCAGCCTATAGCAAATAAAATTTTTTTTCTATACTTTCTATTCAGAGCAATTTCCTGGTTCTCAGCCTCACGCCACTTCAGGAAAGCCAAGGTATTATAGGAGTTGGCCTGCAAGATAAATAAAGTAATATAGTGAGTAAAGCACGAAGAGTAATGAGTAGAGTGGGAAGAGCAAAAAATTACTTAGTAGAGGCAATGAACGATCGATCAAAGCCTAGATCAGCATTGGCCTAGTCCACAACATCCCAATCCTTGGGGAAAATGGAGTGGGAGAGTAGGGAGGTAGCGATAACAGGATTCCTCAACCCATAGCCCATGTTGAAGACATGGTTGAAATGGATTTGAAAATCGTGTTCTCATTTCCATCTTGGAGGAAAGTCCCAAGACTCTTCTAAGTGAATGTTGCTTCCTCTGAGAGAGTCATAAGGTCACTAGGACCTTCTTACTCAGATTCCCCTAGGGGAAAAGGCTCCTCAAGCTTCCTTATAAGTCTGTGCCACTGGTGTAATTGGAGCTCAAGAACAGGGATGTGACCCTGATGGCGTTCAAGCTCTGCACTACCTAAGCATGAATCTCCTCCGAAAACTTAACAGGACAACAACAGAGGCAAAAGTAGAAATAGAAGCAAGAGCAGCCTGTTTTCCACGTATTAGTGTCAACTGACCTGCTTCTTTAGTGTGTGTGGAGGCAGGTAGGCAGGGCCATATTCTTCTTCTTATTATTCTTGTCCTAATCAGAGGGAAGAGTAGCCCTGACGACAGAGGTAAGGAAAAGAGAATACTCTAAGAGGTCAATATTCATGGTATTGGAGACCTTAAGGAGGATAGAAGAGAGGGAAGTGTAGGTGCAAAAACAAAGGGAAAAGGAATATTTTTCGAGATTTGTTCAGCTTGATCAAGGGGAACTTGTTGTGTAAGTAACCGAGGCAAAGAAGAATGGGAAGGATATGTCTAATCTTCTTCGATCACCCTACCAATCACCCTAATTTAGGGCCTTCTACCACTAGCCCTCTATCTTTAGTTATTCTGTGCTACTCTTTCCTAACCTTAACAGCAGAAAGAATAGAAGAATCTACAAAAGAGAAAAGAAAAAAATGTCAAAGTTAGATTCAACTTTATTCAAGGTTGAAGAATGGGACGCAGCTAGGTGCCTAAAAGCTAGGCTTACCTTGAAAAGTATGAGGGATCATTAATCCTTCACGAGAAGTACCAGGGGCAAACTCTTAATTCTCAGAGACAATCAAGGGGTCTTTGTACCATCCTTTGTCAGCACTAGGGAGATACGGAACCAGTACAACTGTTACATTCTTAGAAGACAGCGAGTAGTACCCAGGGCGCTGGGGGATAACTTTCAAGTTGTATTTGGAGAGGAAGTTATTGGGGGTTATACCCATTTTCTCCACTATCTCCACCAGGCGATCAAAGTTACTAGACATTTGGCCTGGGGCCTGATTTATTTTACTCAACACCTCCCTAAGGAAAGAAGAAAGAAGGAAACATAGGCCAGCCTTGATTTGGCCGGCATAAACCATGATTTCCCCCTAACGATGCTCGTCAGGGTTCTTGGGGTTTTTTGCAAACCTGAATAAACATAAAGGCAGGGGATATAGAGTCCCCTCCGAAATTGGGTCATGTTGATAGCCATTAAGAAATTAAATTTATAAAAAAACAAAAGTAATAACATAATATTACCTCAGCCTAAGAAAGGTAAAAGTGACAGTGAAGCAAAGAGAGAGGGAGAGAAAAGAAATTTCACAAACATAGAAAGATGAGATCGCAAAAGGCAATAGTACAGTAGAAGGAAAAGTTGGCACAAGTCTCTTATTTATAGGAGAATGTAAAGGAGTACGCAAGCTTGATAAGATAGCCTAATCCAACCTAACAGTCGCAACCTGGGACGTAGTACAGATGTTAGTGGGGTACGTGGATAGTCATAGATAAGAGACGATTCATCTCAGCCATCAAAAAATTTTGAAACGACAATACATTGAATGCGTCGATTCATTAAAAGTAGTAGCAATGATAGAGAGTCATGACAACCAATAAGAAGAAGGATACATGTCTCGAGAAGATAGTGAGACTTCATGTCTCTTCGAGAGGGATAATGGTAGAGGGAAATAATCACATAATCATTTAGATTGTACATGTGTCCAAGCCAGTTAAGTGGTACCATGCGTAGATCAGCATATGGGGCACTACCCAGCAGAAGGACAGGCCAAGACCGAGAACACCTGGCCTAACTAGGAGAGTAGCACAACACTGAATAAGATCTGATCTGCTAAGTAGGGCAGACCCAGTCAAAGAATATCCATAATCTTGATGTGCGCATGTCAAGCCCAAAGATCTCGTAGGAAATCTCCCTAGTATAACATATCAAATCCCAAAGATCCCTATTCCGTTTAGGATCCTAAGAATCAAGAGATTTTTTTGGATCACCTCCCACGAGAAGGGTAAATCCTGATTCAAAGGAAGGATTTATAAATAGCACAACATGCACAGACTTAATGATCTTTTGACATATTATGAGTCTAACCAGTATTATCCATTATTCTTCTACTAGTCTAACTTGAGCATCAAAGAGCTTTTGGCATGTACCACGCCAATGCTAAAAAGGAAGTGGAAGGAGCAACTTCGGATCTATGACGTAGAGTCCATCAACACCGTTCACCATAATCTGACCCCACAACAAACATGTCATAAGTTGTAATTTATCATATTGAATGGACATTCCAAGTCATTGGGTTTGAGGGAGAGTCGATCGATTAGGATATATATATACCTCATATCGCACTTCTTGAGGTGAAAGTGAATAGGAACCATAAATGCTTTTTCACTTGTATCTTGATGAAAAGCATCTATGGCTCCCATACACTTTCACGTCAAGAAGTGTGACATAATGTTCTAGCCTAAGGTCACTTCAGTATTGTTCAATTTTTTTAAAAACTTAAAATTTAGCTTCCTTTTATTTAGAGAGCTTTTATAATTGCCAAACCAACCTTTTCTAACACCACTCCAAATATGTGCTAATTCTTTGGTGATTTACATAAAGAATCTCTCTTTATTTATCCTTCTTGATTGTTGAAAGAATGGGCACATTAATCAAGCCAATGTATTTAATGCATTGTATTGGTGAAAAGTTTTTTAATTTTAGGATAATATTGAAGTAACATCGAAATGTACATTGTGGGAGACATTTCTAACATGGATGTGTGTTTAAACCATAGTTACTTTTTATCGAAATACGAGTCTCGATGAAAAACATCTACATCAGAAATGTCCCCCATGATGGTACATTTCAATTTTACTCCAGCACGATATTTTATTTTATTGGTCAAGTCCTTAATCCTTGCGTCTTGTATTGTTTACTTAGTACTCTCTTTGCCTAGTGGAATTTTATTTATTATATATATATTTTTGGAGGCCTTTAAGTGAGCATGGCTTTTTTTCCTATACAACTTTTGGTCCACAGCAACTTAGAAATAGTTGGATCCCAACTCACTCCTTGTCTTTTTTCTTCTTTTCACTGAGAATAACTCAAGCAAGCCCACTTGCAATCTAAATTGTAAGGTGGCTGAGTTGGATTTATTAATTTTTCTAAAAAAAAGCCGACCAAATTCATAAGTGGTCCTGGCTTAAGCTAATTAGATCCGATTAAAATGACCCGTTTACCTAATGACCCATTGAAACCCCTATTTGGGGGAGCGACGGATGGGATTGAAGATGGACAATGTGAAGAGAATCCTGCACAATAGAAACTAGCACCAAAAGGGCAGACATCCACTAAAATAGATTTGGGGACCTCTGTATCTGTCTAATCAAGTTAACTAACTTCCAACAATCACACCTAATTAAGTAGATTTTCTTCATTCTTTTAGCTCACCTGTCAAATCCCCCCCTACCCTTCCCAATCTTCTCTCTCTCTCTCTCTCTTAATAATTGGTTTCTTTCAACGAAAGAGATTAACGATCACCACAGGTGGATATCCTCTAGTTTGCTTTCTTGTGTTACAAGGAAAGAAGACGGTGAAAATGAGGGTCAAAAAGCTCTCCAAATTCTGTTATATTATTGACGTTTCCATATATTCCCTCACATCTAACTCTCTGGCCCTACCATGGTTTTGGACCACGTAAAGTCGTCCGTACCTGACTAGGATCGATCAATCCAACTCGTAACTCTTATTGCGCCTTAGATCGTTAATGTATTTTTAAACATTTAATTTAAACTAGTATTAGTTGAGCATATAAGTATATCGTAGCATCAGACCGTGCTTGAGTAAAGTCATGCATGCTTTGCCGCATGACCCTATGAAATTACCACTCCTCATTCAATTTGTAACCAAAAGTCCTGATTTTTTATTTCTTTTTCAACCCTTGATTTTTCATGTTTAAAACCTGCCATCTTCGACTTAAGATTCTTTCTACTTTAACCTTCCAGACCAGTCATCTACTTCCCCCAAAATATCCTATACAATCTTATCTTTAATCCATCTTTTTGGAGAGTTGATAACCATGTAAATTTGGGTAGAAATATGTACAGTTTAAACGAAGGATTAAAACAAGCTTGGGGGAAGTAAATGACATTGGAAATTTGGGTACAAAAATTCTAGTTTTTCGGATTTTCTATAATTAAAGAATTACTGTTATAGGATTAAAACAATGGATTGGAGATACGGTCGATTATATTAAAAATTATAAGTTCAAATCCTATACACATAGGGTAGAGGATTGAAACCCTCCCGCCACACCTCATTACATGCCAAGTAAGCCACAATCTTAGACATTAAAGCTTAAAATATCTCCTTCCCATGATTTTAATTTCATTGAATTGTAGGTTAAGTGGCATGTAATGAGGTTTAGGAAGAGGGCCTCTATCCTCCACCATAGACGTACACAATCTGGACTCAAAAATTATTTAAAAAAGCTTGAAAAATGATTGATTTTTGAAAGAAAAAAAAAATCAAATATGATGAAGTCAAGATAAGATTGATTGAAAGGATTAAAAAAATTAAGCATGAAGGTTATTAAACCACAATCAATTTAGTGCATGACTCTCCAAGAGACCATAGTCAATAGGATCCGTTGGATATCTCCTTGGAATATTTTGTTATTATATGTAACTTGTGTAAATAGAAAATCAATCCTTAAAAAGAGAAAACTTTTGTATTATCGTCAAAGGAGGAAATATTCACTTTGTGCTATCCTCTAAATGAGGAAACAATATTTGATATTTTTAATATATAATAACCCCAAACCCAACATAGGGTTGTGAGGAGAATTAACAAATAATCACTACACGAAAATCGGAATTAGGAATGGAATTTAGGCATGTTTTATAATACTTTCTAATTGGGAAGGGTTAAAAGTTAATTGACCACTCTTAAAAATCATTCTTAATCAAAACAATCGTGTTGATTATCTAGCTTCACTTTGGTTTATTGTAAATAATCTAGTTGCTATTTTAATTATAATTATTTAGTAGTGATGGTTTTTTTTTATTTATTTCTTATTTATAAAGGCTTTTCTGTCTTTTAACTCGTTTAATTAATATAAATTCCTACCAAGCTCTCACAAAGAGACTTGACTTATTTCTTCTTAGATTCTTCTTGGTATCAGAGCCAAAGAATTTTGCCCCCCTCTTTCTTGGTTCCTCTCCTTATTCTCTTTAAACCCTAACCTAGAGTCAACGTCATTCGATCAGCTCTACTTCAAGGGCCTTTTTGTTTCGTTTTGTTTATTATTTCCTTAATCGCATGTTGTGATAAGGATTTGATTAAATGCCACGTTTCTACGCTGTGTCTCTTACCTTACGATAAGGTTTCTATCTATCAAAAGTAGATCTTTCCTACCTACGACTAGGGTTTCTATTTGTAGGAGTGCCTCATATTACTTGCGATACAGTTTGCAGTAACATAACTACTATTTGGGGGCCTACAATATAGTTTCTGGACTGTTTAAGGTGTACGACAACAATAGGACTCAGTTTTTGGACTGTTTGAGGATGCGACAATAGTAGGCCTGTTCATACAGGTTATTTTTAAGGACCTGCAACAGCATAACTACTGTTCGAGGGCCTACGATAAAGTTGCTAGACTATTTAAGGTGTATGACAGCAATAAGACTACTTTAGGCTATTGATACCATAGGTTGTTGGTCCTTGCGATGCAGTTTTTAGACTTTTTGTGAGGGTGCGATAGCAGTATGATTGCTTATACAGGATGTTGGTCCCTATGAGGGTGTGTGTCAAAGTTGTTGGACTCTTTAAAGAGGTATGACAACAGTAGAACTTTTGACTTGCTGTGTGGATTGCCAATAACAATGGGATTATTGCATACGTGTTGCGACTAACTGCCTTTCTTCTAATTGTGTTTTGCTTTTACATATTGATCTCTCTTCAAACCAAATTCACTTCTTTCCTAAGAAGTAATAACGACAATCTAGAGTTTAAGGATTCTAATACGATTCTTGGGAAAAATCTTTTAGCCCAACGTATCACTAATGCTCTTCTTAATGATCAAAACTTTTAATCATGGTCTCGATCTATGCGACTCTATCTAAACAGTAGAGGAAAATCTGTATGGCACTTTGGAACTGTTACTAAACCACTACTTACTGACCCTAAATTTGAATCATGCGAGATCGACAACTGTATTATCCTTCCTTAGGTAGCTACTTAACACTATGGAGCAGCGTATCTATACCATGTTCATGTATCATAAGACCGTTACATCTTTATGGTCAGCACTTATTCAGACATATGCACTGCTAGCAATGACTTGGAAATTTATGAGTTTTATTGAGACATTGCACAGGCTACCTAAGAGATTCAAAATGTAGTCTATTACTTTGGATTCCTTCAGTCATGTTGGGAGGAACTTTTTCATTATGAGTCTATGGCTGAGTTATCTTCAGAGGCAATCGATTATGTAATTAAGAAGATTACTCGACATCTTATCTACCAGTTTCTTATGAGTCTACGTTCAGCATTTGAGGCACTTCAGAAATAGGTCATCTACACCACTCATTTACCTTCTTTTTTTGAGATATTTGCAACCATTGACAATGATGAACATCATCGTCGTATTGTTCTTCCTCAGACTCAAGTCCCTAACATTTTTTCTACTCCAACTACAAATCAAATAGCCTTCGCTGCCAACTCAAATTTCTTCGACTCTCATACCCCTAGATTAGGAAATCGTGGTCGTGGTAGCCGTGATCATGGTAAAGGGAACGGCCTTACTTGCAGTCATTGTAAGAAGACTGGTCATGAGAATACTCGTTGCTTTCAGTTCTATCATCATCTGATACCACGATCTTCCTCTACTTCGTCTTTGCGACAGACTACTCTTCATGTCGCTATAGTAGAGTCATCATCTATTCTTTTCATTGATCTTCCTTCTTCACTTGGCATGACTGACTTGCAAGAGTTATAGACTCAGATTGTCACTATTTTCTGGGATCAAATTCATACTCACATTTAGCCATTTTCGACTGTGGTCTCTATTACTACGCTTCTAGGTACATCCTCTGCATTCAATGTCACTCAATCTGACTCTACTCCTTTGACATAGGTTATTGATTATGGTGCCTCTGATCACATGATCAGTGAGTCTAGTCATTTTACTTTTTCTACCACTCATAGGAAGGTTCGTCTTCCAAACAGATCTCTTACACTTATCTATAGTAAAGGTATCATCCATTTATCCTCTAGGATTTCTCTAGATTTTGTGTTTCATATCCCTCACCTATCTCTTAATCTTTTATATGCCAGTAATAATCTTTTATCTGCCAGTAATATTATTAAATTTCATCATTTCTCAGTTACCTTTTCCCTACTCACTATATTTTTTAAGACCTGACTTCAAAAAGGATTTTTGATAAGGGATATAAGAGAGATGGGTTGTACTTGTTTGAATTTCAACATACTGCTACTCTACTTATTTGTTTCCATCTTCTAGGAGCCATATGTTTTTATCACAGACTCTAGATATGTGGCATAATCGCCTAAGACATGCAATTTTCAACACTTATGTTCTTTATTTATTGCTTTAAAAATTGCATGTAGTGAATATAAATTTCAGTACTTTGTGGGTAAACTTTCTAAACACACACGTACTTCTTATATTCCTCGTATGCATTGAGTTAATGCAATATTTGATTTATTTCATTTTCATGTGTGGGGGTCTTCCCTTGCTACTACCTTTAATGGTTATCGATACTATATTACATTTATAGATGACTATTCTCATTGCACTTGAGTTTATTTGATGCGTTCTCATTCTAAGGTACTCCCAATTTTTGTTAACTTTTTTAAAATGATTTAAACTGAGTACAATATAACTATTAAATCATTTAGGTATGATAATGGGGGAATATATATCTGATGGGATTCACTTCCATCTTCATGAGCACGGTATGCTTCACCAGTTGACTTGTTTTTATACTCATGAGCAAAATGGGATAGCGAAACACAAGAATTGCCACCTCATAAACAATGTCCGTTGCCTTTTTCGTGGAATGCATGTTTCAAAGGCATAATGGAATATGATAGTCCTCACTACGATTTTTTCTTAACCGTGCTCTGAGTCGTTCTTTAGAGGGACAGGTGCCTCTTCATATCTTTCAAACTGATAGTATTTTTTTTCCTATTACACCTCGAGGCTTTGGGTACATTTTTTTTGTTCAAGATAAGACACCCAATCGTACAAAATTGGATGACAAATCCATTTAATGCATTTTTTTGGATTACTCCTCTATGTCTAAAGGGTATCGATGTTATGATCTAGTTCCTCACTATTTCATCCACACTCTTGACATTAAATTCTTTCAAAATATTTCATACTTTCATGCCAAATCTATTTTGCAGGACTCTCATACCTTGCAGGACTCATCTCCTATAGTATTTCCTTATCCAATTTTTCCTCCATCTTCGTCATCGCTTAAGGTCTATACTTGTCGTCCTCACCCCTATACACCCTTACCAACCATCTTCTTGGATTCAGGTGTACCATCTTCTACCTTCACACATATACCTATTCTTATCCATTTTATTTTTGACTCTCACTTACTATTGCCTTATGCAAAAGTAAGCACGGGTGTGTCATTGGTTATCACGCCCGAAATCCCAACATGAATCCCTATGATTCATCAGTCAGAATCTCGAGGTGTGAGGTAATCAATCACACAACCTGATAGAACATTCACAAATAATAATACTTATGAAAAAGAAAATATACGCAGCAGAATAAACATTAAACTAACATCTATACGAGAGTCTAGAGTAAGCGGAAGAAATCGACAAACACTGATATAAATCAAGATCCTCAATCTCATAATTCATCAGGTTACAAAAATTTCTAAACTAATATGTTTCTTATCTACAAACAACAACTGCTAGGATTCCCTACTAATCCTCAAAGACACAGTGATGGCAAGACATCAATTTGTTCTTCCTCGAGGACCTCCTCAAAAGACTCTTCAAAGAACAACTCTTCAATAGCTGAATAATCTGAAAGGGAAAGAATAGGGTGAGTAACAGGGGAATGTTACTCAACAGGATGAACGTCGTTCTAACAACGAGTAATCGTCAAATAAATTAAATAATGCAAATTTTCATAATGTAACATACGATAAATGTCTAAGCATACTCAGTAAACAGTTATAATAACTTTAATCTATCATTTTCAATCATTTAAAGTAGCATATGCATCTTTTAAATGAAAACATCTATCAATCATTACAAAATAAGGAAAAGATACATAATAAGAACACGACGGTGTAATCCATAAGAGAGCAGAGGAACACGTCGATATAACTGCCTCAGCTATGGCAATACAATATTCCAAACTTTTCTCCAATATGGAATCCCGTTGTTATAATCTGATTTTGTGACCGGTCTAGCATACTACGATTGGATGACCATTTATCCGGCTCAGACTGGCCGTTGACCAAAAACCCAATACTGAGTTCAACTAACGGTGAGGTCGACCGTTTGACGACTACAGACTAAAAGTGATCACTAACTAGTCCAAGAGATCCCTCGCGTCGAAGCCTATCAAGAGACAATGCATGTGAACCATGCCTACCTCTACACTGTACAGAGACCGCCTTTACATACAACCTTCCCCAGGAAATAAGTAGGAGAATTCTCGGATCTCATAAGCTGTAATATGCTCTAAAGTATCCCATACTACCGAAGAGCATATGACATCTAGCACTATCTTAAATTGACACGCCGCTTTCGGATACACAGCAACGCGTCACTCTTTATGGATTTTCTACAAACCTTTATTAGTAAACAGAATAGTTTATTTTGTATATAATATATCATTTCATTTAATTGAGAATACAAACAAAGTCTGGTAGTACTCTCCAGTGATAGTTATTTATCATTTCCATCCATCAACCATCTCATCCCCCTATCTATCTATCACATTTTACGTGGTATGGCCACTACATATAACTACAGGCACTGTCCCATCAATCAGTCGAAAACATACGTTCTCTCTATCCATCCATCGACTAAATCGATCAATCTATCATCTAATTTCCTACATATCTATCAAAGTAATTTCACATTTAAAGTAATTCGAAATCCATAAAGCATTAACTAATTTCATTCAATGGTTTTGGTTAAGTCAAAAGACTCGAAAACAAAGATAAAACCATAAGACGTAAAAGCTGAAAATCTGTAAAAATTTGACTAAGTATTGAAAAAATGATTTTTCAAAATCAAAATTTAAAACGGGTTATTTTTTTTTTTTTTTTTATTTATTTATTTATTAAAGAACTTAAAGTAATACTTAAATGTTTTTAATGAAATAAAGGTAGAAAATGGGTATACATACTATATGGAAGTAACACAAAAAAAATTAGAGCCAAACTCAACATTCAGATACTTTTCGAATTGCAGATATTTCGTCGAAACTTGACTAAAATCGATCCAAATATTATACCAACTATAAAATACTTATATTAAATCAAATGAACTAAAATCAATCATAAATAAGCATGCAAACATGATTCAAATCATTCAAATATGTATAAACTTTATGAAACGATCAATTTATCGACGATCGCATGGATTTTCTATGAAATTATCGCATAACTAGAAGGTAGAAGGGAAGGCAACCTACCTTAAGCTATATTCAACGGTTAACGGAGTTTAAAATCACATTCGGCCAATCTTCAAATTTTTCTTCCGACGAAAATCGGATTTCTTTGCGTCCACGCGTAATCTTCGGCGAGAGAAACAACTTTCCTTCTTGCGGCTAAGCTCGGATCGTTCTCGTTTGGCGTAGATCTGAGTTTCAAATATTGAGGGAAAATGGTTAAGATTTATTTGGAGAGGAGAATAAGAAAAATCTGATTTTTCTAATAGATTCAAATATTTATATAACTTAAGTTGGGACATACTTGTCATTTTGAGAATTATTTTTCCCGAATGTCGAATTGGACAAACTTATACTCTATTTTCGGTGATTTTTCGACACGAATCTAATGATATGATCGATTTCCTCAAATTACGTCTCTAAAGTGTCGTTTACTTGTTGAATAAATATCTAATGCGAAATTCGAGGATTTGATAACTTTTTCAATTGACTTCAGATTTAGGCTTGCTTACAGGCTAAAGTATGTTTTTTAATCCTTCTAAATCTATTAGTGAAGTTAATTTTCCTCAAATATTAAAAATTAAGAATCCATACTTTTGAATCAATGCACAAATCTAAAATTCTTTCCTCGAGATACATTTTAGGATTTTCAGGTCATTACATCCTCCTCCCCGTAATAAAAATTTTGTCATCGAAATTAAACATACCTCAATCGAAGAATAATTCTGGAAATTGAGCACGCATCTCCATTTTTTTCTCCCAAGTCTCTTCCTCGACATTGTGATGTCTCCAAAGCACCTTAACCAACGGAATAGCTCATGACCTCAACATTTTCTCTTTACGGTAAAGAATCTGTACTGGCCCCTCTTCATACGATATGTCTTCTCTAGATTCAAGGACTACAGTCAATGATGTGGGATGGGTCCGGTTCATACTTTCTCAACATCGATATATGAAATACATTATGAACCTTTTCTAGCTGAGCAGGTAAAGCCAACTTGTATGCAACCATGCCAACTTTGTCTATGATCTCAAACGGTCCTACATACCTCGGCTTTAGTTTACCCTTAATCCCAAACCTACTGATTCCTCTTCTTGGAGAAACCTTCAAGAATACAAAATCACTGATTACGAACTCTAACGGTCGTCGACGATGATCTGCATAACTTTTTTGCCTGCTCTATGCTACCCGCAACCTTTCTCGAACTATCTTAATCTTCTCAGTAGTCTCCGAGACAATGTCGGGTCCCAACAGAATACTATCTTCGACTTCTGCCCAACAATTCGGCGATCTGCACGGTCTGCCATATAATGCTTCAAATGGTGCCATGCCTATACTAGATTGGTACCTATTGTTATAGGCAAATTCAACTATTGCCAAGTGATTCTTCCAGTTACCTCCAAAATCTAGTACACAAGCCCTCAACATGTCTTCCAATATCTGAATAACACATTCTGACTGCCCATCAGTCTGTGGGTGGAATGATGTACTAATCTTCAGCTTCGTACCAAATGCAACTTGAAAACTTTACCAGAATTGAGATGTAAAACATGGATCCCTATCAGATACAATAGAAACTGGGACTCCATGTAACTTCACAATCTCTAAAACATAAATCTTGCTCAGCTTATCCACAGTATAAGTCATCTTGATAGATAGAAAATGAGCAGACTTAGTAAGTCTATCTACAACCACCCATGCATCATCAATCCCATCATTGGCCTTCGGCAACCCACTAACAAAATTCATAGTCATGTGCTCCCATTTCCATTCTGGAATAGGAAGTGGTTGCAATAACCCTACAGGTCTCATATGCTCAGCCTTTACTTGCTGACATATCATACAACGACTCACATATTGGGCAATGTGTTTTTTCATTCCTAGCCACCAAAAATTTCTTTTCATGTCCTGATACATCTTGGTACTCCCTGGATGAATACAAAAATGCAACTTATGGGCTTCATCCATTATGTCTTTCCTCAACAAGGCATCGTGAGGAACCCAAAGTCTACTCTTGAACCGTATACTACCATCATCATGAATTCTTCAACTCTGCTCACCAAAGTCCTCTGCTTTCTCCTGGTACCCTTCCAATTCCGTATCCATCTTTTACGCTTCAATAACCCTCTCAACGATCTAGGGTTGTACTCTCATGTGAGCTACGTAGGATTTCTGCTCATCTATTTCTGAGGGAATGTTGAATGCGTAAGCGGTTGCAGTTTCTAACATTTTTCATTCCTCAATCCTTATGTGAGCAAACACCCTATCTTTCTTACAACTCAACGCATCTGCTACTATATTAGCCTTACCAGGATGGTAATGCGATGTAAAGTCATAGTCTTTCAAGTACTCCCTCCATCGCCTCTGCCTCATATTCAATTTCTTTTACGAGAATAAATACTTGAGACTCTCTTGTGATCTGAATACACTTCGAAGGTCTCCCCATACAAATAGTGTCTTCAAACCTTGAGTGCGTGCACTATAACCGCCAACTCTAAATCATGGGTCAGATAGCTCTTCTCATGGATCTTCAACTGTCTCGATGCGTAAGCAATTACCTGACCATCCTGCATTAATACACACCCAAGTCCTGTATGAGAAGCATCAGCATAAATGACATATTTCTCTTCGAACTTAGGGACTATCAAAACGGGTGTCGTGGTTAGTCGAGTTTTCAATTCCTAGCTATCGGTCCATTTAAACTTGACCATTTTCTGAGTTAACTTCGTTAATGACGAAGTTATCTTCGAGAAGCCTTCTACAAACCTACGGTAGTATTCCGCAAGTCCAAGAAAACTCCTGATCTCAGTAACTGTAGTAGGTCTTTGCCAGTTCATAACCGCTTCAATCTTCGACGGGTCCATTGATATCCCATTCTTGGAAATCACATAATCCAAGAACTTCACTTCATCTAACCAGAATTCGTACTTGGAGAATTTAGCATACAACTTCTCCTGGCGCAACCTGTGAAGTGTGACATTCAAATGATCCTCATGCTCAAATTTCATCTTCGAATAGATCAAGATATCATCAATGAAGACGATAATGAAGACATTCAAGAAATCCCAAAACACTCGCTGCATGATATTCATAAACACGGTAGGTGCATTCATCAAACCGAACGGCATTACTAGGTACTCAAAGTGCCCTAAGCGTGTTCAAAATGCTATCTTCGAAACATCCTCCTCTTTGATCCTCAACTGGTGGTATCCCGATCTTAGATCAATTTTTGAGAAGTACTTGGCACCTCTTAGTACATCAAACAGATCATCAATCCTAGGGAGTGGATACTTGTTCTTTATCGTCACTTGGTTCAGTTTTTGATAGTCAATGCATAATCTCATTGACCTATCCTTCTTCTTTACGAACAAAACTGGAGTACCCCAAGGTGAGCTGCTCGGACGAATGAAACCCAAACCTGTATTTTCTTCCAATTGACTTTTTAGCTCCTTCATTTCTACTGGGGCCATTTGCTAAGGTGGAATCGATATGGGTCTAGTTCCTGGAATCAGTTCAATTGAGAAGTCAATCTTCCTGATTGGGGGTAACCTAGGTAACTCTACAGGAAAGACATCGGGATAGTCGCATACTATTCAGATTGCTTCCACTTTTAGTGACTCTTCATTCACCTCACTAACGGTAGCATTCATGTTATACAATCTATCCCAATCAGTCCCATTCTTAGATGGCTCTATCACTCGGATTATACGATTCTGAATTCCCTTAAAGTTGAACTTAAACTCTGGCTGTCCGGGCAAACCAAACTTAATTGTCTTCGCATAAAAATCTATAACTGCATGGTATGCAGCTAGCCAATCCATACCTAAGATGATGTCGAAATCTCGAAGTCCTAAGAGTATCAAGTTCAAATCAAACGAATTATCTCCTATCTTGAGAATGCATGAGTTACATACTTGATGTGGTACTGTTTTATTTCCCAGGGGAGTCATCAATGAAAGTGTCATATTGGTGTCTATTGTAGAGAGTTCTAACTTATCTACCATGCCAGACGATACAAATGAATGCGTAGAACCCGAATCCATTAGTACATGTGCTAAACAGTTGTATAATATAATTATACCTTCCACGACATCCTCGGAAGTTGTAGCATCGGCCTGCGTCATAGCATAGACCCTTGCCTGGGTCATCGAATCATGAATCTGTTGGGGAATCTTGGGGCACTGTCTCCTCAGATGTCCCAACTCTCCACACTCATAACATATGTTCGGTTCCCTACTGGCCTGACCTGTAAGTGTCCTCTGTGACAGTAGTGGAGGCCTAACAGTCTGAACCTGAGGTCTCGAAGTCTGTCCCTGGCCTCTAGTCATCTGACTCTACGAACGAATAGCTTGACCCCTGTCCTGCACTAGTGCTGCTGTCCTCTGTGGAAACTGGCCTATAGATACTGGGGGTCAGAAACTGCCCTGACCCTATGGTTGGCTGGTCCACTGCTGCCCTGAACTATTGGGCCTATAAATCATCTGCCTCTTGGCTGATGGGGTTATCGTTCTCATCCCAGCACTCTGCTCATGGATGAGTTCATCTGCCCTCTCTAGCTTTTGGGTTCTCGTAACCACCTCGGAGTAGTTAGTTACCTCGAAGACTGCCATCCTACTTCTGAAAGTGATTTTCAACCCTCTAACGAACTTCTCGGCTTTCCTCTAGTTGGTAGAAATCAACTCGGGAGCATAACGAGCCAATTGAGTAAAGCAGGACTCGTACTAGTCCACAGTCATGTTACCCTGTGCCAAACAATCAAACTCCATCTTCTTTCTGTCCTTAGAGCTAGTGGGAACATACTTCTCTAAGAACGTTCTTTGAAAGATCGTCTAATTGTTCTGAATCTCCGGTCAACTGTCTCATCAAGACTGCCTGATCTTCTATCATTTTCATTTGCCTTTCTTGTATTCTTTCTTGGTTCTGGGACATCGCAGTTATGGCTTGTATCATCAATTCCATCTCTGTTGGTTGTCTAGCCTCAGATGTCCCTGCATCTGTGGGTTGGGGCCTCTTGCTTGGCCTATTTCTGCCAGTCATCTAATAAAATCTACAATTTAAACAATCACTATAATTTCTGCAAATCCAAAAGACATTTCATCAAACTCTAGCCAGAGTACTAATTACACATCAAGCATTTATGCATTCAAACATATTCCATTTAATACTATTTAGTCCATTAATTCATCAAATAACTATTGTCTCATACTTCATATCCTTAAGGAATTCCTATTATTCCTAATCCTATCTCCAATCAAGACTCTAACAGACTTTTAGACATAGAAAAGCTCACGTCCCATTCAGAACTAATATTGAGCTCTGATACCATACTGTCATGCCCCGAAATACCAACACGATTCCCTATGATTAATCAATCAGAATCTCGAGGTGTGAGGTAATCAATCACACAACCTGATAGAACATTCACAAATAATAATACTTATGGAAAAGAAAATATACGCAGCGGAATAAACATTCAATTAACATCTATACGAGAGTTTAGAGTAAGCGGAAGAAATCGACAAACACTGATATAAATCAAGATCCTCAATCTCATAATTCATCAGGTTACAAAAATTTCTAAACTAATATGTTTCTTATCTACAAACAAAAACCGCTAGGATTCCCTACTAATCCTCAAAGACACGGTGGTAGCAAGATATCAATTTGTTCTTCCTCGAGAATCTCCTCAAAAGACTCCTCAAAGAACGACTCTTCAATAGCTGAATAATCTAAAAGGGGAAGGATAGTGTGAGTAACAAGAGAATGTTACTCAGCAAGATGAACGTCGTTCTAACAACGAGTCATACATGCATGAGTAATCATCAGAATAATTAAATGATGCAAGTTTTCATAATATAACATACGATAAATGTCTAAGCATACTAAGTAAACAGTTATAATAACTTTAATCAATCATTTTCAATCATTTAAAGTAGCATATGCATCTTTTAAATGAAAATATCTATCAATCATTACAAAATAAGGAAAAGATACATAATAAGAACACAGCGATGTAATCAATAAGAGAGCAGAGGAACACGTTGATATAACTGCCTTGGCTATGGCAATACGATATTCAAACTTTTTCTCGGATGTGGAATCCCATCTTTATAATCTGATTTTGTAACTGGTCTAGCATACCACGATTGGATGACCATTTATCCGGCTCAGACTGGTCGTTGACCAAGAACCCAAAACTGAGTTCAACTAACGGTGACGCCGACCATTTGACAACTACATACTAAAAGTGATCACTAACTAGCCCAGGAGACCCCTCACGTCGAAGCTTATCAAGAGATAATGCATGTAAACCATGCCTACCTCTACACTATACAGAGACCGCTTTTACATACAACGTTCCCCAGAAAATAAGTAGGAGAAATTCCCAGATCTAATAAGTTGTAATATGCTCTAAGGTATCCCATACTACCAATGAGCATATGACATCTAGCGCTATCCTAGATTGACACGCCATTTTTAGATACACAGCAACGCGTCACTCTTTATGGATTTTCTACAAACCTTTACTAGTAAACAAAATAGTTTATTTTGTATATAATATATCATTTCTTTTAATCGAAAATACAAACAAAGTCTGGTAGTGCTCTCCAGCGACAGTTATCTGTCATTTTCATCCATCAACCATCTCATCCCTCTATCTATCTATCATATTTTACGTGGCATGGCCACTACGTAGAACTAGAGGCACTGTCTCATCACTTAGTCGAGAACATACGTTCTCTCTATCCATCCATCAATTAAATCGATCAATCTATCATCTAATTTCCTACATAGATATCAAAGCAATTTCACATTTAAAGTAATTTAAAATCCATAGAGCTTCAACCAATTCCATTCGATGGTTTTGGTTGAGTCGAAAGACTCGAAAACAAAAATAAAATCATAAGACGTAAAAGCTAAAAATCTGTGAAAATTTGGCTAAATGTTGAAAAAATGCTTTTTCAAAGTCAAAATTTAAAATGGGTTATTTTATTTATTTATTTATTTATTAAAGAACTTAAAGTAATACTTAACTATTTTTAATGAAATAAAGGTAGAAAATAGGTATACATACTATATGGAAGCAACACAAAAAAAATTAGAACCAAACTCAACATTCGGATACTTTTCGAATTGCTGATTTTTCGTCGAAAATTGACTAAAATCGATCCAAATATTATACCAACTATAAAATGCTTATATTACATCAAATGAACTAAAACCAATCATAAATAAGCATGCAAACATGATTCAAATCATTCAAATATGTATAAACTTAATGAAATGATCAATTTATCGACCATCGCATGGATTTTCTATGAAATTATTGCATAACTAGAAGGTAGAAGGGAAGGCAACCTACCTCAAGCTATATTCAACGGTTGAACGGATTTTAAAATCGTCTTCGGCCAATTTTCAAAATTTTCTTCCGGCGAAAATCAGATTTCTTTACGTAACCCTCGGCGAGAGAAACAACTTTCTTTCTTACGGTTAAGCTCGGATCGTTCTCGTTTGGCATAGATTTGAGTTTCAAATATCGAGGTAAAAGGGTTGAGATTTGTTTAGAGAGGAGAATAAGAAAAATCTGATTTTTCTAATAGAATTCAGATATTTATATAACTTAAGTTGGGACATACTTGTCATTTTGGGAATTATTTTTCTCGAATGTCGAATTGGACAAACTTATACTCTATTTCGGGTGATTTTGTGACACGAATCTAATGGTATGATTGGTTTCCTCAAATTACTTCTCTAAAGTGTCATTTACCTGTTGGGAAAATATATAATGCGAAACTCGATGATTTGATAACTTTTTCAATCGACTTCAGATTTAGGCGTGCTTACAGGCTAAAGTATGTTTCTCGATCTTTTTAAATGTATTGGTGAAATTAATTTTTCTCAAATATCAAAAATTAATAATCCATACTTTTAAATCAATGCACGGATCTAAAATTCTTTCCTCGAGATACATTTTAGGATTTTGCAGGTCATCCTATTATCTAGTTTATTTTCTATCAGGATTTTTTTTCTTCTTATCAGGCCTACCTTGTAGCCACTAATTCTATTCAAGTTCCTCGATCTGTATCAGATGCTTTGTGAGACTCTTAGTAGACTAAAGCTATAACCGTTGAAATGGATACTTTGCAGAACAATAATAATTGAGAACTTGTTACTTTCCTATCTGGAGAACAGACCGTTGATTGTAAATAGATCTTCATTATAAAATATCTCGCAGATGATTTTGTTGATCGGTATAAGGCACGCCTCGTTACAAAGGTGTTTATACAAATCCCAAGAAAAGATTTTGGTGCCACGTTTGCTCCTATCGCCAAATTCTCTACTGTTTGACTTCTTATCTCTCTAGCTGTGTGTAACTCCTAGCCATTTCACTAACTTGATGTGAATAACACCTTTCTAAACGGTGATTTGAATGAGATTATTTATATGAACCCTCTTCTAGAATTTCATCTTTAAGAGGAGTATTCTAGGAAGGTATGCCACATTTTTAAAACTCTGTGTGGCCTGAAGCAATCCCTGCAAGCCTAATTTTTGTAGTTTTCTGAGGTTATTCTATCTATGAAGTTTTTTAAATGTCACTCAGATCATACTTATTTTGTTTGTCGAAGAGTGAATGGTCATTGCACCATTATTTTGGTCTATATGGATGACATCATTGTGATTGGAGATGATGCACAGTGGATTGATAGGGTTAAGGCATTATTGGATCGTGCTTTTATGATTAATTACTTAGGTCTACCTGTGAGCTCAAGGACTCAAAGAACTCAAGATCACCACTGGAAAACATTAAGCGTTGAGTAAGTCCTTGTTATTTTAGTTTTTCATTATCACATCCTTGTATATGGTTACTTGGTTCAATCCTCAAAAATCAAGATCTTATTAGAATCTAGGATTCTTGACAAGAATAGAAGTTCCCAAGTTTTCGAAGTACAAAACTCGTAACATTTTGTAAAGATGCATTTCTCTCGATCTTAAGAATTTAGAATTTATCTTAGGTATAAAAAATTATATATACGGCTTGAGGTGAATCATAAACCTTATTAATTAGTGAACACCAAGACTTTTGCGAAGGTGATCTTGGGAGTGGATATAGGCATGTTTGTGAAAATGCCTCTATCAATTTATACTTAGATGAGTGCATGTCGTGAATAGATATTATGTTATGTATGACATGTCATGAATGTTTAGATTCTAAGTAAACCTCAATTGCATTGCAAACTAAAAATAAGTTGTGAGAATGAAGGTAGGTACATTGCCAAACCATTATAGTCTTATGTCTCATGCATGTTTTATGATTCCACAAATTTCACTTGAATGCCTTGAATGTCATGAGATGCCATGAATGTCGAATAGGTAAATATTATATAAATGGACCATTGATTGACATGAAAAAATAAATATTTTTATTTCAAGTGTATTTTCATTAAATGCAAATTAGAGACATGAGTGCAAAATCGAGGTTATGTTAATAACTTACAACACATAGTCAAATTATCAATCTAAGTTTAAATTGGATAAAGTAAATAAAATTTTAATTATCATATTCACCCCCCTCTAGGACTAGACACGGTACAAAGCCCGATATTTTCAATTGGTATTAGAGTGGGTTATTGTTGATAGTCTTAACATCCTAGAGTTTTTCCCAAGACTTTGAACCATGTCTAAGTCCGACAAATGGTCATCCTCTAGACTTCCCATTTATTCATTAGCTCAGCTATGTATATTGGTAAATTAGGATGATGATCTACATCAATTCCCTTGATTTGTGATGTATGAAACTTAGTAAAGGAAGGGTATGAGCCACCCAAATAAAAAAGATTAAAAGTTTCAATAACATGAAAATTTTAAATACACTTTACATGGTCATATCACACGATGAATTTAAATAAATATGCTCATGGTGGTTGGCAAAACAAGCTTGGCTTACCCTAAAAACCTATGTTGTCAAAAATTCAAACTTCAAATATTAATAAAAAAAATTTGAGAACATTAGGATGGGATAAAAAAATTATGTCCAAGGATTGTATGCAAGACTTAGAGATTTTTGTATCTCCATGCACTTTCTAAGATAGTTTGTTTTGGAATAAAGAATTTAGACTATAATTCTTACGTCTGTTCCTAAGAGGTTCACTTCTAATGTGATATCGATTGTAGTTCCAAGATGTGAAAATAATAACTGTTGAAGAATTCATTGGCTCACTCACCACGTTTGCGCTACATCTCGATGGTTTTCCCTAAAAGGAGTAAACGGTGGTCTTCATTTTCTTATTTGAATCCAACCTCTAAATAGTTAAATCACATGTCATCACATTCCTTCTCCCAAACTCATATTAAAAGTATTCTTGAAAAAAATAATGAGAGTGACCTAGATGTTGAGAACATGACTTTGATGAGGACACATTGTAAGAAACTTTGTAAAAAGAGATATCGCATAGCTTCAGTAAATTGAGTAATCCTGATGACAAAAGTAACTTATTTGTAAACCTTCTTATAAGTCAAAGGATGATATTGAAGGCTATATTTGTGGAGGCATTGGCCATTTTTTCATAGTTTGTCCCTTGAAGCCTAAAACAACTAATTTTTAAAAATCTAGGTGCAAAGGAATAACAATAGTTGCAAAAACCATATGGGATTACTCAAATGAGTTAGAAGGTGAGAAACAAACTTCTTCAAATTTTGAAGACTATAACACTTTCAAGATCCATATGGCATCCACGACGGTCTTTATCCCTAATGCAGATGAAGTTGATGATGAAAAGATATTGGTAAATAAATCTTCTCCTCAAGGACTCTCTTCTTTTAATGATAAAAATAAAGAAGGTATACATGATGTCTTGGAGCTTCAATCTGCCTTTGATTAGTTGTCTATTAATCATGTTGTATTCATTAAGAAACATGGTCTTAAAAAAGAAAAAAAATAAGAGATTAATGGATCTCCTAGAAAAAAATAATTGTAGAAAAACGCTCCTTAGGGATTGAGTTAAAAACTTGAAAGTTAAACTTGAAACATCCCTTCAAAAAGAGTCTAACACACAAGAGTTGTTGGACAGAGAAAAGTGAGTTGATAACTAAATGTCAACATTTGAGAACTCAACTCTATATGGAAAACTCAACTATATCTCATGAAAATACTAAATTGGTAAATCTAAAAAATGATAATAGAATACTAAAATTGGACATCTCCAATTAGAGTCATATATTGCTAGACTTGAGCATAACTATACCCAGCGTAGTAAGAAACTTAAAAAGATCTTGGGTATAGGAAAATCATTTTGGGATAAGGGAAGTTTGGTTATGATAGGTAAATTTTACATCGCCTCCCATTCCCACATTGTTTGTTTATAGAGATGTTTTGAACTCCAAGAAAGCAATCACTTCTAGAGACACTTCAGATCCCAAGGACTCTAAGAAGGTTGCCAATTCTGGAGATTTTCCTTCTCAAAAAAATACTCCAAAAAAATTATTATCTGCAACTTCTATAGAGAATTGGTCACATTAAATTTGAATACAAAACCATTTATTCTAGAACGACCCTAATTTCTATTGGTAAATCTTCAGTAGTAGAGAAAAAGTTGCATTGGATAGGATAGGCTCCTTTACAAAAAAAAATTGAACCATTTGTGAAGAAAGATGAACCTTCCAAGTCCAAGGAAGTGAGGAATTATTCACCTCCTAATATAGACAGTTCTGTGAGGGATTTATTTAAACAGGTTGCTCTCCTAAATCAGAAAGCTTAAGTTTCTTTCAAATCAAGTAGAAGTAATCAATGTGTAAGAAGGAATTTGAAGATAATGCCATCTTGAAGACTACCTAAGAAAAGTAGGTCCCCTACTAAAAACTAACAAAGGAAGGAGAAATCTAAGCTTAATAGGAAAATACCTTCTCCTCCTAAAAACAATTATCTATCCCTAAAAATCTATTCTAAAGTGGAAAGTTAAGTTTAAGGATAACAAGTACCTCATGATTCACACCAATCTTAAGGAGAGAAATTTCACACAATGATACTTGGATAATGATTGCTTCAAAAACATGACCTATGATCGAAGTCAGCTCAATCACTTGGTAGAGTTTAATAGAGGTTCTATCACTTTTGGTGATGGTAGAACCGCTAGGATTGTTGGGTGTGGCACGGTCAGTGAATCAAGGATGTCTAAGGTTGAAAATGTCCCCTGCATGAATGGTTTGAAACATAATACTCTCAACATATCTCAAATGTGTGCATAGAACAATTGATGAGTTGCAACTACAAAGTGTGTGAGATCTTAGATGTTAATGGGAAATTGATTATGAGAGGTTTGCATACATCTGATGATTATTATATTATTAAAGACATTGAAAAAACCATTTTGTGCGTGAAAAATGTGGTTCAAGTTGACGAGGTCCAATTGTGGCATCAATATCTTTACCATGTTCATTACAAGAATCTATCTCGATGTGCTTCAAAAAGTATTAGTCAAAGGGTTTTCCAAACTGAACAATAAAGCTAGAGATGTCTATGGGAAGTGCCATATTGGTAAATAAGTTTGTAGTGTCCACAAGAAGGCAAACACTTTAGCTACATCAAATCCTTTAGCATTACTTCACATAGATCTTGTGGATCCAACAAGAGTTCATATTATAAGAGGTAAGAGGCATTTTCTAATAGTAGTTGATGCCCACCCCAGATTTTATTAGGTTGCATTCTTGAAAGAAAAATTGAATACATTTGATGGATTTAAGAAGGTCGTTAAGTGATTACAAATAGAAATAGAGTTTGTCGTTAGACAAATTTGAAATGGTCATGGTGAAGAGTTTCAAAATAATTAGTTCATCGAATTCTATGATGAACACAGGATCCAATAAGAATTCTCAACTCTTAAGATCCCTTAGCATTATGGAGTTGTTGAGAAAATTAACTATGTTCTGTAGGAAATGACTAGTTATGCTTCATAGTAAGATCTATGAGCCAAGGTTGTAAACATTATCAAGTCCTTATTACTTATATATATCTTAGAGTAGGATTGAACAACAGCCTATAATATGTGGAATAACTTATCTCCTAGTATTTAATTTTTTAAGTTCTTCAATAACAAATGTTACTCTTCAAAAACCATGAAAACCTGGGAAAGGTTGACTTGAGAAATGGCGAGGCTATATGTTGGTATTTTCATAGTCGTCTTTATCAAGTCATCAATCAGAGAACTTATTCCATTCGAAAGTCCATAAATGTTGTGGTTGACTATCAACCAACAAAAGACATAGGTTCTACTGATTCAATGACATTAAGGAGGAAGTATTTCCTATCATTTCCTCATCATCGTCCCTGTCTCTTATGCTGAAAAACCCACTAGTAGTTAAGGATCATTCCCCAATCAAATCATTAAAGCGTCTGAAAACTCACAAATCAATTGTAATTGATAAATTTGAGTTTTTGATTCATTATCATATTCTTCATAGTAAAATCTGAGGTTTAGACCTCATTTTCGTGAATTTTATTTTCAAAATTTTCACGTCGTTTGATCCAATATAGCTAATTCATCCAAAAATCTGCCTTATTTCAAGAACATGTAATTTATTGATAATTTTGGATCTCTATTTCCTTTCACTGTTCTTAAAATGAGTTTAACTATGGATGATGGAGCTTTAATGCTTCCCGTTAATAATTGCCCAAGTTAACGTTCACACATTGAAAAAAAATTTACTTCCAATTTTTACACCAAATTTGCACTTCTTGTGTGAAAACCTTTGTTATTGCTTCTATTGGTATATTTGAAAATTTTGAAGCTTCTTTACTCCTGGTCACAAACTAACTAGATGCTTGTGTGCACCACGAAACTCCATTGGTCTAACAAATTTGAGCCAATATTGGCAAATTTTGAGTAATAAGACTCATTCAATGTTTTTATAATCAAACTTGAGGTTATGACCTCTTTTGGTGAAATTTTCCAATGAGAAAATTTTTCATGTCACTTTTGGCCATTGTGGCAAACTTCGTCAAAACTTGAGCAATCACGAAACTTGATATCATTGGTATATTTGGGCTCATAGACCCCCATCTAAGTTTCATTTTAAGCATCACTCAATGTTTTAGCTCATTTTTGGCATTTTTTTTATCTCTCTTGGATTATCAAAATTATTACAAATTGACACATTCCTTAAAAAAAATTTAGAAATTCTTCAAATAGAGTTGGAGCAAACAGAATTGATTTTTGGAATCCATAAAACATAAAATACAATAAACAAATTTTAAAATAATCTTTTACCCAAAAATGTCCCCCACCAACAGTGTCTGGCAGCAACATGACAAATTTTTTTCCTCTCACGTGTTTTGTTCGTCTCTTGTACTCCCAAACTTGATTCTTCTTCATATATTCTCATATTTAAATCATTTGGCGAGAAAAATATCCAAACGTGATTACATGATACAATTCATATGTTATTAAGTTGCCTTGTATGAAGTATCTCTATTTTCAGAATTTAATTCTTCACACATCTATCATGCTCCAATTCCTATGCTCTTATTTTTATATCTTTATTTTCTCGTTAGCGTGTTATGCCATGTTTCTATAGTAAAATCATTTTGGGCATTTATTTTTCATACAATTATTTTCTATAGTAAAATCTTTTACAATTGTCCCGTGTGCGTTGAGTTTTTATTGGCATATTGTTTTGCACACGTATGCATATTATGACACTACTTTATTTAGTTATATTTTTTATGTCATTTATCATGCCATGCCTATGCTTTATACTTATATTATTTTTGAAATGTCTCTATTTACTTATGCCATGCATCTTGCTTTGATAATCATATGGATTGTTTGCATGCTTATTCTTTGCCCTACGCATATTGGTATATATATTGTATCTACATTGGGTTGATTATTCCCTTTATCAAATATTGATAAAAAGGGGGAGAATGTAGTTTCCACCCATGTATACTGTCCCAGTAAATTCTATAGATAAACCATTTAGGGGAGCAATACCTTAGGCTTTTAAATTTAAATACTTTTGTAAGATTCTAATCGGGGGTAAGTGTGTTAGTCATTCTAGGAATGTTTCATAGTCTATTTGGTCTAGATTAGGTTTTATTTCGTAATTAACAAATGAGGAGATTATTAGTTCCATATTTTGTCCATCACGAAACTTAAGTTGAGTATCAGATCAGTTTACATTTGAAGACATGTGAAAACTCTAATAAAACCACTCAACCTCATGCACATCGACAAAATATTCTATGTGTGTGATCAAAACCTAAAAGGTAATGAGACCACTTACACAATTCCCCAACACCTAGATGATTGTTAGATCGACTTATATTGAAAAAAAAAATATTATTCCTTGACCCATTCATTCATTGAAACTTTTGGGAGTCATAAATGGTCATAAAGGGTATTTTGATAATTTTACCACACTTAGACCATAACCCACTCTTGGAGAGCATTTGGGGATCTTATATAGGCAATATCTACTAAATTCCTAAACTATTAAATCACCGGACTTCTCAAGAGCTCAATTTGGCCCAAAATGGCTATAATGATATTTTACCACCCTTAGGTCATGGCCCAACCTTTGGTGAGTGTTTGGGGATCTTATATTTGTAAGATATTCATAATCCCCGAACCGTCTGATTATCGGAGCTTCCAAGAGCTCAAATGGTCCAAAATGGCCTAAAATGGCTTTTTGATAATTTACTTGGTGCTACAGGGTAAAATGACCAAGGGCCCTAACATCAAGCGATATATTTTACCAAGGCCGCCAATAGAGTACTCCAACGGTCATATTTTTTATCATTGAGTTATCGGCACCATCGTTAGGTCCAGAAAAATCCCTCAAAATGTGTATAAAAATCATCACTTGAATTCATTTGTGGGTTGGACCAATCCCTAGAGAACTTGTGCTCTTTACAACATTGGGGGATCATGCCTTAGTTGAATGCACCATCAACACAAGCAACTTTCATGAGAGTCTAGCATTAGGTGAGCCTTTCCTCAGCCTATCTTGATATCTTATTAGATCCCACTTCAACTATCAAACCTTCATTGCACATACATTGGTACATTCATGGAGTAAGGAGAAAAATGAGAAGATGGAAGGAGTAATCAAAAGGAGTCGATAAACTCAAAAGCTTGATTAGAAGATCCAACAGTCGAGACGCCCGTGTGAGTTCAAGGACTCGAAGATCTCAAGATTGCTACTGACAAACATTAAGCATTGAGTAAGTCTTTGTTAATTTGGTTTTTCAGTTCCAAATCCTTTTATGTGGTTACATGGTTCAGCCTATTCTTGACAATAGTAGAGATTCATGAGTTTTCGAAATACAAAACTCACAACATTTTGAGAGAATACGTTTATCTCAATCTTAAGGTTTTAGAATTTAGCTTAGGTATAAAAAATTCTATGTACGATTCGAGGTGAACCATAAACCGCATTGATTAGTGAACACCAAGACCTTTGCGAAGGTGACCTTGAGAGTAGATGTAAGCATGTTGCCAAAACACTAGAAAATTACTTATCTTGACATGCCATGTCATACATTCATGGCATGTCATACATAGATGAATACATGACATGAATGGATATTATGCTATGTATGACATGCCATGAATGTTTAGACTCTAAGTAAACCTCAATTATATTACAAACTATAGATAAGTCGTAAAAATGAATGTAGGCACATTATCAAACCATTATAGTCTTATGTCTCATGTATATTTTATGATTCCGCAATTTACACTTAAATGCCTTGAATGTCATGAGATTCCATGAATGTCGTATAGGTAAATCTTATATGAATGGACTATTGAATGACATGATAAAATAAATATTTTTATTTCAAGTATATTTTCATTAAATGTAAATTAGAGACATAAATGCAAAATCAAGGTTAGGTGAATAACTTAGAACACATAGTGAAATTATCAATCTAAGTTTAAATTGGATAAATTGAATAAATTTTTAAGTATCCTATTTACCCCCCCCCCCCCGCCCCCTTCTAGGACTACCACAATACGAAGCCCCAGAATTTTCATATACTTGTTCCCAAATGTGAAATATAGGAATGGTTATAAATCATTTAAAAAGAAAAGAGAAAACGAACACTTGAATGTAATATAGTATTTGGGAATAGTTCGAAATCATTCCTAATTATTAATGACACCTTATTTAGGAACGGGTTAAAACCGTTCTTAAACATGGTAGGACCATTTATAAACTTAATTTTCAAGTAGCCATAGAGCTTGAAGGCCATTTTTGAATTCTGAATTTAAGCCTGGCCATACCTCATCCTTGGCCAAACATATTTTTAAATGCTATCTAGCCTAGTTCTCTAGGATTTGTTTCAAAGCCAGTGTCTTAAGACATTTTTAACCCTCCTATATAATTCTCTAGAACTTGTTGCCTTTTACAATCATATTCTCTTGATCATCATGATTTGTAAGACCTATAGGTTAGTCAAAGACTATCAAGACCAATGAGAGGAGAAGCAATATGGATTTTTCATTGAGGTTTTAATAAGAATATTTGAAACTTTAGGATTTAGGACAAGTTTTTCCCCAAAGGTCTCCCAAAACCTTATAAATAGGACCCCATCCAAGGTAAATGGGTTGGGAGTTCAAGTGATCCAAAATTATGTCAAAGTCTCTCCTCAAAACTCTTTAGCCTACCAAAACTCTCTTTAAATCCTTTCTCAAACACCTAAAAAGCTCTAACCAAGAAGAAAAATAAAAATAGATAGGTGTAGTTATAATTTTTATGGTTTTATTATGTAATCCTTCTCTAAACCTTCCTTCTATACCTACTCCATTTTTTACATTCAAGCAAGTTTACTATTAAGTTTTCCTTACTTTTAGCAATGTAGATCTTAATCTTATTTAGCTTAAGACTTGGAAGTAGAGATTAAAACCTTCTAGAGGTAATCTCCTTCTATAAGTCCTCAATAAGCTCCATAAGAGCATTAGAGTAATCGTTCCTTGATTTCCTTTCAAGCTTTAAATTTTTAGTGTAGATGTTCATCTTTTTTCTTTCAATTCCTTGTAAATTTAAATTCCTAGAATAGACATTTTCTTATATTCTTTCCTAATGACTTAAGAACTAGAAAGTAATCTCTCATTGGAGGTAATCTTCTCTTTCTAAGTCCATTACATGCATACACTAAGTGCACATATATAATAATATTTTCTCTAAAATTGTTATGGGTCAAAAGTGGGGATCTATCTAAATCTACACCTAATTCTTTAAGCTAACAAAAAAATAGTCCTAAAGAGGACACAACTCATGCATAAGGTCTCTAATCTTTCTATGGTGGTATCCAACTTATGATACCTCCTAAGGGTCAAAGCAATAAAAAAAAATGCTCCTAAGTGAACACATAAGCCTCTAAAAGAGTGTTGGGATCCAAGAAGGCGAAATCCATTTGGATTTCCACCAAACTCCTTGACTCACAAAAAAATTCTAGCAAGCACCTTCTTTCATTTTCAGCTTGCTCATTGTCTTAATTTGCTCGTTTCTCAAAATTAAACTATAGTAAAATTTTCTCAATTCCTTTCTATAACTCTCTCTACTTTCAAAAATCAAAGAGAGTTTTCTAATCTCAGTTTCGATCAATTTATTGGTGATCATCTTAGGATGGGAGAGACGCTTAACACCTTCTTTATCTCTCAACTGAACCTCCTTACCTTAGACTTTTTAGGTAGACCATTTTCCCTTATCTTTTGGATATGTAAGTCATTACAAATCAAAAAATGGAATTTTAAAATCTTTTATAGTTTCCATTCACACTTTAATTAAATGGTGGTGAACCAGTTCCCCTTATTTACACTTCCTTTTCGGGATTTTTCTTTAATAAAATTTTTTACTCCATTAACCACGCCCAATCCCTTATTTTATTGGGATTTGGATTGCCTAAGCCATTTTACCACATAATCTTGACTTGATAGTCCATCAATCAATCGAAATCTGAGCCCATGGTTGGTTTGCGACCGAGTTTACCCTCGGATCTCCATACCAACCCGAATCCCTAGGTGTCACATGTCGCCCCTTGGTACTCAATGAAAAATATCCTCCACAATTAGCTTAACTGAAAATTCCAAATTTCTTTATCCCATCCATGTGCAATTTTGACTGGCTGTCTAATTCAAATTAGTTTGTTTCTGTCTTGAAAATAAATTATTTCAAAGAGAATTATGAAGAACCAATCAAACCCTTTAAATAGTACTATAGGTCCTCAATAAAAAGTAGCTGAATTTGACGAATTTACAATTCCAGCTCACTTTTCATTTTAATTACCAAAATGTGAACAGTAACGAATTTGGAGGTTTGAAAGTGACAATTGTGCAGGTTTAAAGTGACTATCTTGCTGAAAATAGTGAAACCTGCAAAATTATCATTTTAAACCTCCAAATTCTTCACTGTTCACGTTTCGGTAATTAAAATGAACATTGTAAATATGTCAAAAGTCGATCACATTTTGTAAATATCTCTAAAAAGTAGGTCCAGACATTCTTGTTTTCTAAAGTTTTGATTCAAGCTTTGGTTTTGTCCACATTTTACCTAAACTCGTAGAATAACATAAAGAAAAGAACAGGTTAACAAGAAAAGTTTGTAAAATAATAATAAAAATTCTCCAGTTCTATACTACCCCTTTCACTGTATACTTGTGAAACCAACTCATCTGTTTTCCCAATTGAATTGGTGGGCACCTCTTATTAAGCAACAAAATCATCATCACTGATGACAGGATCTAAACATACCAATGTTGAGGTAACCCATGGATCGAAAGGTTGAGAATGTGATTTGGTGAACCATATATATATATATATATATATATCCCTCATAGACTTTGTAGCCTCTTACCTTATACCACTCAAATGAAAGGGTGAAATAGTAATAAAGCAAAAGATGCAGTTAACGACCCCCTTTACTTTAAGAACCTGAAGCAACCATCAACACATCATCCATTTTGTCCAAAAAAAATAGAAAACTACCCTACGTTCATATTCTAGATGAATTTTGTTTAAAAAATAGAAATTCTTGGACTATTGTGCTTTACCATAGGGTAAGAAAGTGAATATTTCTTTCTTTGGGATACTTCCAAGAAGCTAGTGTTTGATAATTAGTAACTAAGAATAAAAGTCTAGGTTGTATAAAAATAACGTTGTAATAATGGTGATTTGTTGAAGTTCAAACCCTTGGGAAGACTTCATAAGCAAGTTTAGGCTAGTGGTTGTACCAACTCTCCTGTTGTGTTGAAACTAAGTTGCTCGATCTACGCATGTAACGCTTGATTATATTCATCCTTTTGTATGAATACTAATACGTCAACCTCACTCAAGATACACTCCCTCTCCTCCTTATTAATCTTATAAATAGAACTTCTCTCTTACTCTCAATTGCATTATCATCTCAAACTTCATTCAACAAAACCTTGTAATAGAAATGGAGGTTTACAATAACATTGTGAAGCCATGGTGTTCTTGCCTTCTTCTAGGCCTTTTGCTTCTCTTTGCTTTAGGCCCATCCTTTTCCATTGCAGAAACTCACTTCCATGATTTTGTGGTATGTCTTCTTCTTCTTATTCTTCTTCTTCATTTGTGGTTTGATTTGTTACTGAATGATTGGATTTAATAGGTCCAAGCAACACCAGTGAAGAGGCAATGCAAAACCCATAACTTAATTACGGTGAACGGACAGTACCCTGGACCAAATTTGGAAGTAAGAAACGGAGACACTTTAGTCGTCAAAGTTGTGAACAAAGCTCAGTATAATGTCACCATTCACTGGTAATTGCATACATAATCAAGCATGTCCACATTAGTCGAGTTTTATTTATTTTTTACACTGTATGGTGGCATTTTTTGTAAATATAAAAAATATTATCATAAAATAATAGTAAAATCCTTGATTTTTCAACACTTAAAGACAAAAAAGATTGCTTGTAGGACTATTTTATATGTAAAAAAAAAAAGGCAATACATGGGGCAGACAAGAGTGTGCATATGGTAAGCTTTGTTTCCTTCTTATTGATTTATTTATTTTTATTTTTTTGAGGCATGGGGTTCGACAATTACGATCAGCGTGGGCAGATGGACCAGAATTTGTGACCCAATGTCCGATCCGACCAGGAGGGAGTTATACCTACAGATTCACCATTCAAGGACAAGAAGGAACATTGTGGTGGCATGCTCATAGTTCATGGCTCAGAGCCACTGTGTATGGAGCTTTAATTATCTATCCCAAAGAGGGTTCCTCTTACCCTTTCACTAAGCCCAAACAAGAAACCCCAATTCTTCTAGGTACGTAATAACCCCTTAAATTTTCCTTTTTCTCCTTTTTGTCGTTGTTTGCTTTGTAAAAAAGTTGGTGATAATATATCAAGTCAACAAAGACATAATCCCAACAATGAAAGCAGGTATCCGGAAGATTTGAGGATTTTGTGTTTTTTTTTTTTTTTTTTTTTTTTATCATCATTTTTCCTCGGTAGGCCCCACTATTTATATGGAGCGAGACCTGGTAATATTTGGTTATTTTATATAACTCAATTAGGTGTTGATAATCTCTTACGGAGTCAATTGGGAATTTTCTCAAGCACTGAGTCAATTTTCTCTGGGATTGAGCAGTCTTGTCAACTAGACTCAGTTCTGATCAACTACAAAATTTTGAGATGACTCTTTGCCGAAACTCAATAAAACCAATTTGTTGAATCAACTAAAAAATATCATCCGAGTCAACTAACCAAACTGGTCAAGTCAGATTGAATTTGCACTGATTCTGGTCATAAACTCGACCCATGTTCTTTGGTTAAATATAATAATTTGTGCAGAAGAAAAAAAAATTTATTTCTATTTATATCAAATTAGGATTATTTATGAATTCATATATTTTTTACTCTTTTGAGTTGAGTTTTAAAATTGTTGTTTACAATGGTCAAGATGCTCATGAGTGATGATGATGATGATGGACAGGAGAGTGGTGGGATGCCAACCCCATTGATGTTATAAACCAAGCAAAGAAAACTGGAGCTGCTCCGAACGTGTCTGACGCTTATACCATCAACGGTCAACCTGGAGACCTCTATAAGTGCTCTAGCAATGGTTTGCTTTGCTTCTTTACTAATTGTTATAAATTATTATTGAATTTTCTTGATAAAATAATAATTCATTTTAGAAGAATCCATCCAATTTATTATAAAATATCCTTACCTTCGAATAGGGTCGGATCTAAATATATCCATATTCAGATCATACTAATCCAGATCCATCAGGTCGGTCAGTTGGGTTGAATTTGCATTTCACATTAGAATCATCAATCATCCTTAGATTCGGGTCTGTTGGATTGGATCAAGTTTAATATTTTCAATCAAGAGGCATTAAATAACATTGGACCCACATCTACTCCAAAGGATCCAAATCCACTAAATTTGATTTTCCGATCACTCCAACTCTGTCTTTTTGGGTCATTTCCCACACCCCCATTTATTTATGCCCTACTTTTGAAATTACCAAAATAACATTACTTTTGGCAAATAATCAAATTATATATCCCCCACATTCCTTTCACTAACTTTAACGACCACTTAAAATGGTGGTCCAACCAGATTTTGTAATTAAGTTGACTCCATTCAAATATAACTGACCGAGCCGGCCTTTGGTGTTTTATAAACATTTTTCAAGTATAAAATGTTGAAATTTTTTCTTTTCAAGATAAATATAGACAACATCAAATGGACTCAATAGCTTTTGCCAACGCCAACCCAAGATGTGTGCTAATTCTTTGAGATTTAAAAATGAATTGGGGTGGCGTTAGCAAAAGTTGGTGTGGCAATAGAATCTCTCTAAATATATTGGGATTGACTTTAACTTCTATTAAGAAAACGTTATTTAATAATAACATCTTAATACATAATATATCTTTGTATAAAAATAAAATAAACTTAAATTATATTTCTAAAATTCTTCATAAATGCTCCAACCAATTTGAACTATGATCAGATCAATTTGACTAATTTTCAATCCAAACATTGATTTGGTTCTTAAAGCATTGTTATTTACTAATGTGACGCAGATACTGTGGTAGTTTCGGTGAATTCAAGCGAAACCAACCTCCTTCGAGTCATCAACTCCGCCTTAAACCAACAGCTATTCTTCACCGTCGCTAACCACATGTTAACAGTCATTGCCACCGATGCCTCTTACACTAAGCCTTTCACCACCTCGGTCATAATGCTCGGTCCTGGCCAGACAACTGATGTCCTGATCACCGCTGATCAGCCCGCGGGACGCTACTACATCGCAGCTCGGGCCTATGCTAGTGCCCAAAATGCACCATTTGACAACACCACGACAACGGCAATCCTTCAATACAAATCCATACCTGGCCCAGCTAAAACAAGCCAACCCATTCTCCCACGCCTTCCGGCCTACAATGATACAGCCACTGCCACATCCTTCACTACTAGCCTAAGAAGTCCCTCTAAGGTCGAAGTCCCTACCGACATTGACGAAAACCTATTCATCACAGTTGGTTTAGGACTCAACCCATGTCCACCGGGTCCCAAGTGTCAAGGTCCGAATGGAACCCGTTTCACCGCTAGCATGAACAATGTATCATTCACGCTTCCATCCACTTTTTCCATACTTGAAGCACACTCCCAAGGAGCCAATGGAGTTTTCACCTCAGATTTCCCGACCGCACCACCATTGCAATTCGATTACACAGGTAACGTGAGCCGAGCCCTATGGACGCCCGTTCCTGGGACCAAGGTCTATAGGTTGAAATACGGTTCGAGGGTACAAATTGTTTTGCAGGGTACAAGCATTTTCACTACTGAGAACCATCCTATTCATCTCCATGGGTACGATTTCTACATTCTAGCAGAGGGATTTGGGAATTTCAATTCCAAGACTGATACATCAAAATTCAACCTTGTTGATCCACCTCTTCGAAATACTGTTGGAGTACCCGTTGGTGGATGGGCAGTTATTCGTTTTGTCGCGGATAATCCAGGTGAATTACTTAAAAATATAGACTTTTTTTTTTCTATCCAATTTTGCCATCAATTTCATATTGAAATTTCTTGTTTGTTTTGTGTTCAAAACAGGTGTTTGGTTGATGCATTGTCACTTAGATGTTCATATCACTTGGGGTTTGGCAATGGCTTTTCTAGTTGAGAATGGAGTTGGGGAGTTGCAATCCTTAGAATCTAAACCAATTGATCTCCCTGAATGTTGAGATCATCAATGAGAATCCTGAGAGAACGCTTTGATTGCTTTTTTCAAGTGTGATTAAATAGGTTTACTATGAAGTTCTGTTCTGTTTGCTTCCATTGTGGGGACATTGTTTTGTTCTGTTAGTAAAGATTGGCTTCATCGGTTGCAACAATTAGCACCGTTGATGAAGCTGTGATATCATGTTGCTTAGCTTTATTGATGCATATTTAGAACTATTGTAATAGATGAATTTGAGTTTTGGAACATTTCAATTATAGATATATGTATCTTTTTTCTCCTTTATTTCAATTGATCTGATCAGATGATGGTAATGATTTTCCTTCTTTCGTTTAGTCAACCTCAAATCTTTGGAATTAGACTCCTATGACAACGATAATATTGTTACGGAAATATTCTTGGGAACTTTGTATCATTAAATAGTACGACCAAAATTACTTCTCGAACCCAAAATTAAATTGGTAATTCTTCTTTCCACTCTCATTTATATAAACTTGTTCAATTTTATTTTTATGGAAATAAAATGCAAAATGAGAAATTTGGGAAGCAATCGTACAAAAGTATCGTTTGCATAAGCAATTAGTTTAAAGACCAAGAAATTGAGCCCTTGGCCACCTACATATTTATGTAAATGGTTTTAAATAATAAATATTGATTCATGTAATTATCAACCATCAATTTCTTAACAAATTAACATACCTCATGATAATTCCACTATACTATTATTAGTGATTAATAATGCGGTATAATCTTGTCCTTGAAGAAACATATTAGGTCAAGTTTTCCCTTTTGATCAACACCCTGCAACAATCTTCAAATGCATCTCTTGACTCACTTTCTACCCCTCTCTATAAATAATTAAGGGGTTTGCTCCCCTTGTGATCTCAAGTTCGATTCCCACCGATTACTAATATTTGATGGCCACAGATTACAGGGTTACAAGTCCTGTTTCAAAAGCCTTGTTCGGGGAGGAGAGAATAGTTGGTTCGTGTAAGCTGGCTCAGATACCCTTCTTAACCAAAAATAAAAAATAAAAAATGAAAATCATCTTTCCAAAAAACTCTTTGTCCCTATTTTATTTTGTGTAAGATTCCTTAGGATTGACATTACTTAAGGGAATCCAAGAACTAATTTAGTAAAATATTAAATAACCATAACATGGGACATCTCGGTCATACCAAACATGAAATTGAATGAATTGTTGAGTTCAACTCATTTCATATTCTGCATGTTGACAAGGTTATCACCAACTAAAATTGTACATTGTAGACACCCCATTTTTTGCTCGCTTGATCTATCTGCTCCTCACAAGTTGCAATAACTTTGTTAGTGGTGATGCGTAATGTTCTAATTATTATTACTATTATTATTTTTTTTATATATGATTTTTTTTAGAGCCCATAGAATAACCTAGAATCACCTTTTTATACTTTGCACACAAAAAAACAAAAAAACATTTAGACCCGCATGACGTGTTATAGAAACATCTTAACTTTTTCAAAAATAATCAAAATACACCTGTTAACTGTCGCTCCCACTTTTCATTTTGAAGTAACACATACCAATATTTTTTTAATCCGTAAATAATCCATAACAATAGAAAACATGTAGGTTCAAATTGGATATTTTCAAAATTAAAAATAAAAATCTCATATTTTGATAAATGACTAAAATAACCCTGATTAGAACTTGACTAAAATCTCATACCATCGTTTCCACGAGATTCTCCTCAACTCAAGACTTGAAAGTGACCATAGCTTGGCACTCTATGTTGTATTTTATCTTTTCCTTTCTGTTGAATTTTCATAAATTATACTGTATAAATTAAAATTTACCTTTTGCTTGCTTGATAGCTTTACTTTAGCTATTCCAAAACTTCTAACCCATGTTTACAAGTTGAAAAATCATGGACCGTCCATTTTTTGTAAACTGTTTTTGATGGGGTTAGAAGTTTTGGAATGGGCTGATTTTTGGTGATGATGATCTCCTCACCGTAGAGATCATCCTCACGAAAAATCAGCCCATTTCAAAACTTCTAACTCATGTTTTGAAAAAGTTTTGCCAAAAAGTTTGCTAAAAAGTTTGCCATTGAACATGACCCTATATATATATATAGATGCGCACATTTGTAAGTATTTGTGATTGGATGTAAATGAATTTGGTTTTCATATGGATGGAATCTTCATCGAAAAAGAGCAAGCAACAAAAGAAGAAGCAAATAACAGATAAGCATTATGTGACATGGGACTTAGGCATGGATTGTATCTTAATTGAAGTATTGTTGGAGGAACATGCCCTAGGACAAAAAATTGACAACGGATGGAACACGACGTCCTTAACTAATGTTTGTTTTGCTATTTATAAAAAGTTGTGAGTAGAAGTCAAATCTTAAAATGTACAAAACAAACTCAAAATACTTACAAAAAGATATCTAAATACGAGAGATGTAATTTCACAAAGTGGTTTTGGTTGGGATAAAGGATACAAAGTTAGAGACGACGGATGATGAAGCGTGGAAAGCTATATTGAGGTATGTTTTCAAAATCTTAAACTTTAATATCTACATCTTTCTCCATGCATATGTATTATATTGGTATATTCAGACATTAGACTTGCATGTGTTTATGTTCAAAAATAGTTTTTCATTGAAAAAAAAAATTTATTTCTAATTTTTTATTATTTCATTGCCTTATTTTTATTAGAAACACCAAAACAAGGCAAAATACTATAACAAGTGCATCCCATTTTATGATGATCTTTCCATTCTTGATGGTGATTGTAGATACGTGGATTTCGTCATTACAACACCCACATCTACTAAGAATTGGAGTCACTACCATTCATGTTATAAGTGGGTGTGAATGGTCACTCGATGTACATTTTCAAAAAAATGATATTTTTGGCATACAGTAACTCGCGATGGATAATGAACTAATCAAACCTATGGGTCGGGGTAAGCGGCTCGGTTGGAGAAAAGGGAAGGTGTTAAGCTCCCTTTCTCCCCGTCAAGTGGCGGTAACCTCAAAGAACTCGGTTATTTTGATTTAAAATATAAAAAAAAAATAATGTACCACGTGGGTGCATTTGTACCCTAGATAGGGGTTGCTTTCGGCTTGATCATAGGATCCAATCATTGATGGATATGATCCTAATAGACCTAAGTCTTGGGGTCCATTCACCCTAAGTCCATTTTAAAACGAAGTGAAGAGGAGGGGAGATAATAGAAAAGGGAGGAAGAAAAGATTAGAGAGAGAGAGAGAGGGGGGTGTACTTCGAACCCACCTTCATGCTTCAATATTTTCTTTTCTTTTCTTTCCTTCCTTCTTCTTCTTTGAGTCTTTTTGAGTCCTTAGTGATTTAAGAAAATACAACTCTTGTATAATTGAAGGAGTAGAGAAGAGATGAAATGATGAGAGAGATGAGTGTAGTATGTGATTTTTTTTGTGTAGACTTGGGAGGAGTAGTGAGAGAAGATTGATAAGATTTTTTCTTAGTGATAGTGGGTAACCATTTTTAGGAAGAGAGGGGGTGTTTATAGAGTGGTTATAGATGTTTGGGGGGTGCTTAGGGGTAAACGGGGGTGAAAGGTTAGGAGAATAGGTAATGGCATTCTTTTTTTTAAAGATAGGGATATGAAATTTGGAGTGGGATTGCGGGTAGTTTTGTAATGAATGAAAATGGATGAGGTTTTGATCCAAATGGTTTAGATCATACCCAAATCCATTTGGATAGAGTGTTTTTTATGATGAGATGAGTGATGGTTGATGGGAGGAATGGGGGTGTAAGGGAGTTGTTTGGAGAAGGAGTGTTAGGTTGGTTGAAGAGGTGAGGTGTGTAGATTTAGGGGGATGGGTAGTGTAAGAGGTTGATTGTCTTGGATTTTGGAGCGGATTAAAAAATAGAAGATTGTATTGAGGATAGGAATGGGAGAGATAGGAGTGTTTTTTTGGTTGAAGGTGTAGAAGATGAACTTGTGGTTGGTAAATGGGCAGAGGATTACTAGAGTTTGGGGGGGTGCCTTGGGGAGCGTGGAGGTTATGCTGCTGACGCAAAGGTGTATGGAGAGGGTGTGTAGGTAGGGAGAGATGTGATCCAAGGGTAGGAAGGGATCAGGTAGGTCGTATGAGAGATGTATGGTTTGATTGTGAATGGTTAAGAGTTGTGTGGTTAGAGAGTGAGGAGGTGAGATTTGTGCCAGAGGAGGGGTGGGATAGGAGATTGGGTGGGGGGTGTGGGTGTGGGTGCTGTGATTGGTGTGGGGAGAGGTGGCGGTGTATGGGGTGGGTTGAGTTCTTTTTTGCAAGTGGTTTTAGGAAGTGTCGTATAGATATGGATATGATGTGGGTGGTTGTTGATGGTGTTAGAGAATGGGATGGATTGGGCTGGGAGGTATGGGTTGTATGTGGGTGGTTGTTGATTTTAAGTAATGGAGAGAGGTTAGGTTGGGTAGGGTATGGGTTGAGGTGATTGTGGAGAGAGCTGATATGTGTTAGATGAATTAGTTGAGAATATGATAGGGAGGTGATTAGATGAGGGAGCTGAAAGGGGGTAATGACATGTGTCATTTTTTGATGTTGAGAGGGTGATTGTTGATGTGGGTAGTGGTTAATGGGTTGGGGTTGTGGGTTGGATAATGATTTGATTATGGATAATGTCTTGTGGGCTTTGTAGTGTTGGGCTTGAGTTGTAAGTTGTTTTGGTTTTGATGAGATTTGTTTTTGGTTGGATTTTTTAGGGTGGGTAGGTTTTAGGGTTTAGGTGATATGGGATTAGTTTTAGGTTAAGGGGTAAAGTGAAAAAATAGTTTAGAAAAGGGTTGAGGGTTTATGGGCTTTGAATGGGATTAGGGCGTTTGCGGACTCGGAGGTGGAGCGGTAGAAGGTGGATGAGGTGATAGGTGTCCCAAGTCTCACATTTTTTAATTTTTTAATTTTTTTTGAGATTTTTGCAATCATTGGTTTGATCAAAAATGTCAAGTATTAGCAAATCGGGCTTTTTAGGCCCGTGAGAGAATTTGATCAAAAATTTGGTATTTTTTTAATGTACAGGAGGAGCGGTGAGGGTTGGACAAGTGTAGGATGGGTCCGATCCCTTTTGTGGGTCCCTTAAACCATTGGGTGGTATTAGGGGTCTCGATTCAATTAAAAGACACTTTTTAGTGATTTAGGCTTTTGAAGCCCGTTGGCCAATTTTGTCGAAAAATCAATGTTTTGAGTGGGGCGGGGTAGATGGGAGCATGCCGAGCCTTTTCATGTGGGCCCACTAGACCCTTAAGGGGTCTCGATTTTGATAAAAGTGCCATATTTTAATGATTTGGGCTTTTGAGGCCCGTTGGCTGAGTTTATTGGAAAACTACTATTTTTTGGCCCGTTCAAATTGGGGTGTCTATAGCTGCCCTTCTATGCAGGAATTGTGTGCAAAGAACTATAAAGAATAGACTAAACCCCTATTTATACGGGCCATAAACTTTGTAAAACATGGCTTTTGAACTACCGTTTGCATAGATGATTTTTGTAGAAAATGACTACTCAAGTGCGGGGTCTGACAGAGTTTTGCCTTATTAATTCCTTAGTCTCGATGGCGTAGAGCTCGTGTGAGACCTTGGATTGAATGAAAATTTCGTGATTTTTAAAATTTGACTATTTATTCGATCGTGTTTTGACAAATCGGAGTTGAGTGAAACTCGAAAAGATTTTGAAGTTCTTTTGATCTTTTTGATTTTTTTGTATTTTGATGATTTTTTTATTTTGATTTTTTATTATTTTATATTTTTGATTTTTGATTTTTTGATTTCTTTTTTGATTTATTTATTTATTTTTGTTTTGAACAAGCTAGTGTGTAGACTCTCCTTGCCTAATGTCCCGATGCAATGGGGCTTGATTGAGGTCATATTGGGATGTTGGGTTCCCGAGCTCAACCTCTTTCGTTTTAGGGAACATGAAATGACTCCCACCATTGAGGAGCTTGAAGTGTTGTTAGGTCTTGAGATGTCGAGTATGAATGTTGTTCCACCTTTTTGCTATGGTTATCAAGGCGAGGCTTTAGACTTCTTGGGGATAATCCGTAAGTTTCTAAAGATTCCGGATGATGGATCGGTTTTGAAGACAATGTTTAAATCCTTTTTGGTTGAATGCCTCGCTGACCTTTCGAAACCGTTGATTCACTTTAATGCTCTCCACTTTGATGGTGGTGAGTCAACTCTTATTTTCGGATGGCGGAGACATCATAGATCTTTCTTTCATTCACGTGATTCAACAAGTCCGAGAGGGACGCCGGTTGGCTCCAATGCTTTTGAGCGAAATGGTCCAATCTCTCACGGCTTGTTCTTCCGGTCATGATCAAATTTTCTGAGGATATGCTCCACTCCTGCAGGTAAATTCCAAACTTAGCTTAGATTTAAATTTAAACTTAACTTTACTAGTTTCCAAAGTTTAGAATGCTCCTGTTATTGCAGCTTTGGTTTATGGATCATCTGACTTCAACTAAAGTGGTTAATCACCCATTTTGCATTAATGCCGATCTCGTACTTATGATGTCGAGACGAGTTACTCCCTTCCTCTCGAGTGGCAAAGAAGATTGGTATTCCTTTATCGGCAACCTTGATGATGAATAAATGAGGTGGGTAGGTGCCTTCCATCCTCGAGGGTCTCTTGTGATTGCATTTGATGGTGTTCGTTTTCTCGTTTGATTGGTCTTCACGGGGCAACTCATTATATACCCTTTTGGGTTCTTCATCAATTTGGTTATGATCAGGGTGTGTTTATCCCTGAGAATTTTAATGAGTTGGTTGGTCCTTTGTCGACTGCACTTTTGAGTCGACTCGTAAAAGAATGAAATCGAGTTGAGGTTCTGAGTCGACCTGTCTTTGCAACACATCTATTCCCGACGTACCTACATTGGATTTGAGAACTCGTCTCTGGGAGACCATCAGTGTCGATAGTTCCCCCAAACACGCCCTGGTGCTTCATCCTTCTTTGATTATCAAGATCGAGTGGAGGTGTCTCAGACTGATCATCATCGAATTCAGGCTATCTGGCTCAAATCCGATAAGAAGATGCAGAAGGAGATTGCTCGACTGATATCTGCCCTTACCTAGTTTGGATCTAGTGATAGTGACGAAATGACTAGGCTTCGAACTGAAGTTGCTGAGTTGAGGAATCGACTTGCCCAATGTCCTCATTTTGATGACTTTGCGACTTATTTGGTAAGTCGTGATGCTTTAGAGACCGAGAAAGTGATGATGAGCCAAACTGCCCGGATCCGTGCTTTGGAGGAACGCCTTGACTCCTTTTTCATTTCTTACCATGATGTTTGACTGCGTTATATTTCACTTTTTGTATTTTCTTTTCATTATCTGAATGTATGCAAAATGTTGAAAGATTAATGCAAAGAAAATAAGTTTTGTACTTACTTGGCCTTAGGTATATCTATTGTTCCTGAAAACAAAAAATTTCATTGAATGAGTCCTAGATTTGTCGTCATTGGCCAAAATAGTAGTTTTTTTGAAATGCAATTTTGTGAAATGTCTTTATCAAATGAGTCTGATAAATTTAGAGTTTGTAAAAATCTTTGGTTGTGACGGTTTTGGTGTTTTTGCCCAACACAAGGCATACAAACGTCAATTGTTCTTTTAGTTCCTTTGGAGTCATCCCCAGTGTCTTGGTGTTTAAAGGATTGTTATATGCTCGGACCACGGTTTTGTCGTTCACAGTTTATACTCTTGCGGGCCAGGAGTTGTACTTTTTTTTTTTTTTAACCCTTATTGCTCCTGGTGCCAATTACGATTTTCACTTGACCCGATTTCCACATTTTTGCATATCGACGTCATTTTTGAGATTTTCATCATGCCGGTGGCTTTGATCTTGCCATAGTCTAATTCTTTTACTCATAGCGCCCATTCAGGTTTTCACTATGCCCTTTCAGACTATACTTGTGCTTTTGGATTTTTACATTACGGTTCTTACTCAAAGTCTCCGTGTCTTTGTGGCTTGGTGACTCAAGTTGAGCTACGAAATCGGTGACTCTACTCTTGTAGTGGCACTTTTTCTTGAGTAATAGATTTAGATTCTCCTCTCGAATTTTCCGACTGCTGTTCGTGGTTCGGCAACTCAAGTTGAGCCGCGAGATCGGCTACTCTACATTTCAAGTACATTTTTTTTTCGAATATCCGACCTGGATTCCCCTCTCGAGTCTTCCAACGACTAATAAGACTTTGAGGTTTGGACCAAGTCGCAAGATCATTGGTGCTACCATTGTCATTGTGTTGCCCTGGAACATTCTCAAATCAAAAAGGACTTTTAGTAGGACGAAACATTGTCTTAGGCTTATGGTAGTGGCAGGATACAAAAAGGTTAATGTCTGGGTTTATTTAGAATGAATAAGACATGGGATTCGTCTATTTTTGCTTCGAAAAGGTGATCTATGTCTCCTCTCAGCGTCTCTCAAACTTGTTTACGCTGGAGATTTGGGTCGAGCTTAGATCAAGTGTTCGATTTTTTTGACTTTTTTGATTTTTTTTATATTTTTAGACGTTTACAGTTTATCCTCATGTGAGCCAGGAGTACTTTGATGCTTTTGGTTTTTCTGATTTTCTTTTCTCTTGTCTTTTTTTTTTTTGTAATTGTTGACTTGTCCTAGTCTCAGGTTAAGAAATGAATGTGATGGCTCAAAAGGGTTGACTAGGGTTAGATAGTTGTTTGGGATAGCAAAGATGGCCTTTCGTCATCTTAGGGTCGGATCTCAGGCGTAGTACTTCTTAACAGTATCAGCATTGATCGGTTGCGGAAAGACTTGTCCGTCCATCTCCGTAAGGATCAGAGCTCCTCCCGTCATTACCTTGTGTACGATGAATGGTCCCTCATAATTTGGTCAAAATTTTCCTCTGGCATCTGATGAGTGTTTCCAAACACTCAATTATACACACAATTTTCGGATATTTATCTTGATTTTTGTACCTATTTATCCATATTAAGATAATAATCATGATAAGCCTCAAATCACCACGTTGCATGTTAATTAAGCTTAATTATATATAAATAAATTCATTTACTAGATAAATCTAATTACGTGTGTTTCTTTTGCAGAAAATCAACAAATTAGAATCAAAATCTCAAGACAAAAGCATTTGGGCCCACTTTGGAATGCCCTAATCCTTAACTCATATTCTCCTTTTTTGTTTTTTTGTGCAAAGAAAAGTGGAGGCTACTTTTTGACTCTTCTACACACATTTTCTCTATAAATAGAGCCTTCATTTCTAGAGAAAGGGTCCCATCTTGGTTCTCTTATCCAAGACTCCTATAATCTAAGGCTCTTAGCCTATTCTCTGATTTTTTGTATTTTCATTTTCTAGTTATTTTCTTTTGGTTAAATAGTCATGTAAGAAGTAGAAGAAGAAGAAGTTGTAATTTTCTCCATGAAATGAAGAAAAGTTCTTTCATCTCTTATCTTCCCTCTCTTACAATGACATTAGGCTAAGTTCCCCTCCATTGGAGAGTGGAAAAGCCTAGAGCAAGTTCTTGTGTTATTTCTAATTTTATGTCTTTCTTTTATTTAAAATGCTTATGAATTCTCTTTAAGTTTCTTGCACCTTCTATTCTTAATATAGATACTTTATGCTTAGATTAGATCAAGATAAAGTATGCTTAAATTAGATAATTTGTAGTAAGAAGTTTTCAAAGAATTCTACTTTGTTTTTGTTCCCTTATTTCATTTTATTTGCAAAACTTTCCGATCTAAGGAGCTAACACCAAGCCCTTATGATTGTGTTATAAAAAGGCTAGAGACTAGGAATTGCTCATTAACATGTTTTAGGTAGATCCACCTCCAATGGTGTTTTAAATTCATAAGTTTATTGCTTTTAATTTCATTTACTTTAGTTTATTTTCTAAGAATTTTACATCTTCTTATAAGTTCAAAAATACAAAGAAAACAGTTTTAATTCCTTTTAGCTAATTTAGATTTTATCTTCTTAGCTTAGCTCTATTCCTCCTTTCTCTTGGGTTCGATCCCCTACTTACCCTACAAGTAAGGTAAAAGTAAGATTATTATTAACTCCGGTGAAAAGTAAAAGTATTAGTGGTAAGTTTTGATTTAAAATTAATTTCTTTCATTTTTATCTTATTTTATTTTATTTCTTTTGGTTTCTTTCTATAAGTTCAAGTGTTCTTGAGGTTTTAAGAGAGAAGAAAAAAGAAAAAAAACATTGAAAAAAAAAAAAAAGTCATTCCCGTTTATTTTTTCACCCTTGACAGCAGAACTTAAACTGACTGTAACTTTCTGCTCCGATTTCCGATTATCTATTATAATATATCGATTTGGGGTAAAATGAAATTTTTTATAAAATATGACAACGTCAGCAAGATTTTGGTAAGTCAGATTCTGTTTTTGAGTCCGTTTACTATCATTTCTGCTAACATTTCTGTTTTGCTTCTTGTAGGTGAACATTTTTTTTTTCTTCTTTTCTTTCAATTTCCTTGAATCTTTAGATAGGTTTATTTTTCTGTTTTAGAAACACTTGTATAAGATTCTTTGTAATTTTTTTTAATTATCCAAGAAGGCTTGGATTGTAATAGACTAAGGAAGGACGACGGGTGGACAATACCGTCACGGCTCCTTAGGTTCGCACACCAAAATTGGAGTTGGTGGCCTAAGTCGACTCAAACTGTCTTTACCCCGCTATCACGGGAGGTAATCTCGAAACACCCACGCCTCTCTTTGCTAGTGGGTTACTCATTGCCTTTGTATGTTATTTTTTCAATTTGCAAACACTTGGAATAGTTAATTAAGTAGTAAAGAGCACCCCTCTCCTAAGGATGGCATGATAAAATAAGGATTGGAAGTCATTACCAATTCCTTGCTCTAATTAGGATAATCAACTCACTAGTCATCCAATCAAATTAATTAAAATCAATTAGACTTTACTATAGGGCCCATGAGCTCAATAGGAGAAATTCCGCTTCAAGTTGTGCCAATTGCGTTTCTTGGTCATTTTTCTATCTAGTAAGATCTTGCCCTTTGAGGGGATAGACTCAGTCTATTCAAGAAAGGAGGTATTTAAGAGTGCCCTTGCTTATGCATTGTGCGCCTCCTCCGATCTGGAGATCCGAATGATTCAAACTTGACTTCATAGAACCGAGTTGGAAGGCTAGTTGTGCTATTTCTACCCAGTTAGGAGATGTCTAGCTTTAGGCAACCTATCTTGGTCCAGTCTTTTCTTTTTGTAATTGTTTGATTGACTGTGTGATTTGCATGCTTGGTAGACGTTCACAAAACAACGTGTTAGAACCATTTGATCTTGAGATCGAACGTACCATCAGTAGGATATGCAAGACCCCATCAGTAGTTATGATGGGTGATCGAGAGCGAACTCTCAATGAGCTCTTCGCTCCAGCTTTCGCATCTCCTCCTACATGAATTGTTTTACCATTGAACAATGCACCTCAGTTTGTAATTAGAATATGCTCCCTAAGTTCCACGGTTTAGAGCGTGAACAACCTTACACCCATCTTAATCGATTCTTGACTATATGTTCAACTTTTAGAAATCAAAATCTAGATGAGGAAAGTATCAAGCTTATTTTGTTCCCGTTATCCTTGGAAGACCACGCAGCTGCGTAGTTTAACTCCCTAACACCCAATTCCATATCTACCTGGGATATTCTATCCAAGAAATTTATGGCCAAATTCTATCCCGTGGCCAAAATTGAGAAAATGAAGGACTCTATTAGAAATTTTAGAGCCCGTCCTGATGATGAATTTTTCAGAACTTGAGAAAGATTCAATGATTTATTGGTCAAGTGCCCACACCATGGCATTGACAAAGCACAGTTGGTGCAAAGTTTTTATAGAGGATTAACAATGAATCAACGTACCTTAGTCGATTCAATGCATAAGGGTCAGTTCATGAATCAGACTCCCAACCAAGCGTACGATTTCCTCGTAGAGTTAGCCGAGAGTGCTCAAAATTGGAGTACTAACCAAGAAGAATTTGATAGAGATGATCCGATTAAAAAGACATGCATGTATGAGATGAAGGCAGACCCTGATCTCAAAAATGTTATGTCTAGTCTAGTGAGTGGGATGAACAATCTCACGAAGAAGTTAGATGCCTTTACCATCTCAGCATCCAAACCTCACCTAGACCCTAGTGCAATTTCGCAAGTAACTGTCGAACCGAGTTCTTTGTGCATCATATGCGACAGCAACGACCATTTGGTCGAGTGTTGTCCCACTTTGCCTCAAATCAAAGCTGAACAAGCAAATGCGATTAATGGCTATAGTGCTTTTAGGAAGCCAACTCCAAACTCTTTTAGCCAAACGTATCATCCAGATAATAGGTTCCATCCTAATTTCTCATACAGACAGAACGAACCTATTCAATCTAGTGGTCCGTCAAGTTACAATAGGAGTTTTCCTAGGCAATATGGTTCTTCCAAAATCAAGCTATTGTTCCTCAAGTCCCTTATCAACACCAACAATCTACAGATTGCAGAGCCATCATACCAGATCCCATGACCAATTACTAACAGCCTGCCCAACAACAGTCGTCCTTAGAATCTATGATTACCGAGTTGATGAGACAGCAACAACAGTTCATCCAAACTCAACAGCAAACCCATCAAAATCAAACTCAGATTAACCAGGTTACTGTGCAATCCATAGCTAAGATGGAAGTTCAGTTGGGGCAGTTAGCTCTCTCCTTGAGTGGGAGAGAGAAAAGTCAATTTCCTAGTCAGACTATCCCTAATCCTAGAGGTCAACCTTTGATTCCAAATGAATCGAAAGGTCAATACGAAGTAGGAAGCCATTCTGGAGCTCCACAAGACTCAGTCCAGGTTATCCATACCTTGCATTCGGGAAAAAAGGTGGACAACAAGGTCCAACCTATTGACATGGGAGAAAAAGTCCTAAAGAAGGACAAAGTTCAAAAAGAATTCATAGAGTCTCCAATAGAGAAAGGGAAAGATTTGGAAAATCCTCCTATCATTTTGCCAATTCCAAAAGCTCCATTTCCCCATCGCCTTAGAGATTCTAAAAAAGGTAAGCAATTTGAAGGTGTCTTAGAAGTCTTCCAAAATGTGCATATCAATATCCCATTCCTAGATGTCATTAAGAAGATACCTTCTTATGCGAAATTCCTAAAGGATTTGACCACAGCTAAAAGGAAAACACCATTTCCTCGGGAAGCTATCATGGCAGCCCAAGCTTCGTCGCTCATCCAACAAACGATTGCACCAAAATTTAAGGATCCTGGATGTCCGATAATTTCCATTCATATTGGAAATCAAGTGGTCGAAAAATGTCTCTTAGACTTAGGGGATAGTGTGAACCTCTTACCATATTCGGTTTATAAACAATTAGGTTTGGGGGTTTTGAAACCCACCGATATCACGTTGAGTCTAGTCGATAGGTCCATAAAAATTCCAAAGGGTATAGTTGAGGACGTGATAGTTAAAGTCAAAGATTTCTATTTTCCTGTTGACTTTGTTGTCTTAGATACGGAGCCAGTCATCAATTCGAACAGTCATATTTCTATCATCTTAGGACGTCCATTCTTAGTCACATCTGACGCAGTCATTCGTTGTAGAAATGGAATTATGACTTTAGCATTTGGGGATATGAAAGTGAAACTGAACGTCTTCCACAATTTCCAAGGAATTGATGTAGATGATGGTATAGAGGAAGTGAACATGATAGATACGCTAGTCAATCAAACGTATCAAGAGTCAGGGTACTATGATCCCCTAACAAAATGTTTGGCTCACTTTGGCCTTGACTTGGACATCGAAGAGTCTATAAGCGAAGTCAATACTTTGCTTGAATCTGTTCCACTCTTAGATTCTGTGCGGTGGCACGCAAAAACTGAAAGTCTTCCTGTACGCACATCCAATCTTGTTCCTTCTTATATCGAGCCTCCAAAATTAGAACTCAAGTCGCTTCCAAAGACCTTGAGATATGCATTTCTTGATAAGAATCAAACCTTGCCCGTGATCATTTCCTCTCTCCTTAATGAAGTTCAAGGGGGGAAGTTGTTAGGAGTATTAAAAGAACATCAAGAAGCTATTGGTTGGAGCATAGTTGACATCAAGGGAATTAGTCCATCTGTGGTAATGCACCATATTCGTTTAGTGGATTTCGCTAAGCCTTCCTTAGAACCTCAGAGACGGCTAAATCCTATCATGAAAGACGTAGTTCGAATGGAAGTGATGAAATTGCTAGATGCGGGTATTATCTATCCTCTCTCTGACAGTTGTTAGGTGAGTCCTATACAAGTAGTTCCTAAGAAATCTGGTATCACTGTGGTAGTGAACCAAGACAATGAATTAATCCCCACTCGAGTCCAAAATGGATGGAGAGTGTGTATTGACTATAGGAAACTCAACTCGATGACTCCTAAGGATCATTTCCCCTTACCTTTCATTGATCAAATGTTAGAGCGTCTAGCAGGACATTCTTACTATTACTTCTTAGATGGTCATTCCGGGTACAACCAGATACCCGTTGCTCCAATCGATCAAGAGAAATTAATTTTCACCTGCCCTTTCGGAACTTTCGCGTATCGTCGCATGCCTTTTGGATTGTGCAATGCACCCGCTACTTTTCAACGGTGCATGATGAGTATATTTTTCGACATGCTAGAAAAATATCTCGAAGTATTTATGGACGATTTTTCAGTTTTTGGATCAAGTTTCGAGGAATGTCTCCATCACTTGACTTTGGTCCTTGTACATTGCAAAGAGGTCAATCTAGTCCTCAATTGGGAAAAATTCCATTTCATGGTAACATCGGGGATTGTGCTAGGGCACATTATTTCTGCTAAAGGGATTGAAGTAGATAAGGCAAAGTAAGTCTAATTGAAAAATTACCACCTCCTAGAACGGTCAAAGAAATTAGATCATTCCTAGGCCATGCAGGTTTCTATCGTAGATTCATTAAAGATTTCGGGAAAATCTCAAAACCTTTATGTGAGCTATTGGGAAAGGATGTTCCTTTCGACTTTTCAGAGTCATGTCTCTCTGCGTTCAACAAGCTCAAGTCTGAGTTAACCTCGGTACCCATTATTCAACCTCCAAACTTGAGCATTCCATTCGAAGTTATATGCGACGTTTCAGATTATGCAATAGGCGCTGTTTTGGGTCAGCGAATTGAAAAACAACCTCATGTTATCCAATATGCTAGTAAAACCTTAAACGATGCTCAGCTTAATTACTCTACAACAGAGAAGGAAATGCTAGTAGTGGTCTATGCCATTGAAAAATTCCGCCCCTACCTCATAGGATCTAAAGTCGTGATCTACACAGACCACGCAGCATTGAAGTACCTTCTATCAAAGAAAGATGATAAAGCAAGGTTAATCCGTTGGATTCTACTTCTACAAGAGTTTGATCTCGAGATCCGAGACAAAAAAGGGGCAGAAAATGTCGTAGCTGATCACTTGTCTATGATAGTTAACAAGCCATCCGAGGAATCTTTACCCATCTCTGAATCCTTTCCTGATGAGCAACTTATGCAAATCTCTCAAGCCAATGCTCTATGGTATGCGGACATTGTCAACTACCTAGTTACAGGTCAATTCCCAGTCGAAATGACTAGTCAAGAGAAACTCCGTCTTCTGTCAAAAATAAAATGGTATTTCTGGGATGAGCTATACTTATTTAAGTATTGTCCTGATCAAATCATTAGACGTTGTATTCCAACCTGTGAGCAAGTCAGTATCCTAGAGTTTTGCCATAATCATGCCTGCGGAGGGCATTTCAGTGGTAAGAAGACCGCCATGAAAATCCTACAATGCGGTTTTTTCTGGCCTAGTATTTTTCATGATGCCCACGAGTTTAGCAAATTTTGTGATATATGTCAAAGATTAGGAAAAATCTCTAAGAGAAATGAAATGCCTCAAAATCCTATACTGATCATCAAAATTTTTGACGTGTGGGGTATAGACTTCATGGGACCCTTTTCCTATCTCCCAGGGTTACCAATACATCCTAGTTGCCGTTGACTATATGTCAAAATGGGTCGAAGCTGTGGCATGTAGAACTAACGATCACAAGGTTGTGATAAAATTCATCAAAGAGACGATTTATTCAAGATTTGGTACTCCGCAAGCTATCATAAGTGATGGTGGCTCGCATTTTTGCAACAAGATCTTTGCTGCATTGATGAAGAAATACATAATGCATAAGGTTCACACCTTGCCACCCACCCCACAAACAAGTGGACAAGTGGAGATTTCTAACAGGAAAATAAAGACTATCTTAGAAAAAACAGTCAATCCTTCAAGGAAAGATTGGTCCTTGAGATTGAGTAATTCACTCTGGGCCTATAGGACTGATTCAAGACACCCCTAGGGATGTCTCCCTACCAGTTAGTTTTTGGTAAGGCCTGCCATCTCCCTGTAGAACTAGAACATCGTGCATATTGGGCGATCAAACGCCTCAACTTTGATTTTGATAAAGCCAGTGAGAAGCAAAAGTTACAACTAGACGAGTTAGAAGAGATTAGAAATGACTCGTATGATTGTGCCAAAAGGTACAAAGAACTTATCAAATTCTTTCACGATAGGCACATTCTTAGGAGGAATTTCATTCCTAATCAAAAATTTTTGTTGTATGATAATAGACTCCACCTTTTTTCAGAAAAACTTAAGTCTCGATGGACTGGCCCATATATTATCCAAACAGTTTACCCCCATGGTGCTGTTGAAGTCCTTAATCCTAAGGACGGATCCACTTTCAAAGTGAATGGCCAACATCTAAAACCGTTTCTCGAGTATGTTCCGCAAGAAGAAGTTATTTTTCTCGATGATCCCGTCTATCAAAATTAACTATGTTTTCATCTAGCTAAAGACGTTAAACTTAGCGCTTCTGGGAGATAATCCATGCACTTCAAGGGACATTGTGTTAAATATCAACAGGACTATAGGGTCTGTCTCAGGTGCTATCTAACCCATTTCATTTCATTTTGTCAATTTCAATTTTACTTTTGCATGTATATGTTGAAATATTGAAGACAATATAATGTTTAAGTTTGGGGGTGTATGGGTCGGATTTCCACTTATTATTTTCATCTCTTAAAAAAAAAAATATTTTAGTTGGCGACTTTGTTGTATTTTACTCAAAATCTTAGCTTGTATCTTTAAGTACTTAGTTAAAAATATTTAATCAGTCTTTCATTGGAAGCTATGATCTGGAGTCCCCATTTGTGTTTCTCTTAGGCAAAAATTAGAGCAAAGTTATCTTTTGGTTTATAGTCACTTCTAATAAGGTTACCAAGAGTCTAGATTGTATTAAAAGAGCTTATTACCTTCTTTCTACCTAAAGTTTAAGGAAAAATTAGGTTTGATGAACTTTGACTTCCTTGTTCAATTGGTTGGCTGATTAGAAGAAAAACAGAACTTGATTGTATACACATTGTACAGCAACCATTGAATTAGACTGGGTACCTTGAAAAGGGCTGTCTACTTTTCTTAGAAAAAGAATGAAGAAGTAATAGAAAAAAAAGAGACCTTTAAAAAAAAAATCAAAGATCTAAAATTTATGTAAAGTTTTAGTAGGGTGAAAGCCATCAAGTATAAAAATGTGAGTATACTGGAATATCACAGATAAAGCCCCTTAGAGGTATTAAAGTGAATATCCACACTTCTCACTACCCCAGACAGGATGCTAAGTTTAGAATTAAACCCTAAGTTACTCCAGCTATTCTTGAGTAGTTAAAAGGTTGAAACTCATTTGAGGAAATCGAATCTCTTAAATTTCTAAGTTAGAATCACTATCGCTCAAAGGTCAATTTAAGTCTAAGTTTTATCATAGAGAAATAAGGGTTGGGACTCTATACCAAGCAGTACTTCCAATTGATTGAAAAAAAAAAAAACAAAAAGACTTGTGCTTTACAATATAAGTTTTGAGTTTGACTATTTTTACTTCAAAGTTGTTTTCAAATTTTATGTGTATATTTTCTACAAACCCTCACGAGTCAAACTCGTCCACTAGGGGTAACCTAGAGGTTTAAGGGCTTGCTGCATTCGCTAAATGCAGTCAAGGTACCTGCGAAAGTGGCAGTTTTATTTTCTAGGGACTAGAAAAAGGTAAGTTTGGGGGTGTGATGAGTGTTTCCAAACACTCAATTATACACACAATTTTTGGATATTTATCTTGATTTTTGTACCTATTTATCCATATTAAGATAATAATCATGATAAGCCTCAAATCACCACGTTGCATGTTAATTAGGCTTAATTATATATAAATAAACTCATTTACTAGATAAATCTAATTACGTGTGTTTCTTGTGCAGAAAATCAACAAATTGGAATCAAAATCTCAAGACAAAAGCATTTGGGCCCACTTTGGAATGCCCTAATCCTTTGGAATGCCCTAATCCTTAACTCATATTCTCCTCTTTTGTCTTTTTGTGCAAAGAAAAGTGGATGCTACTTTTTGACTCTTCTACACACATTTTCTCTACAAATAGAGCCTTCATTTCTAGAGAAAGGGTCACATCTTAGTTCTCTTATCCAAGACTCCTTTAATCTAAGGCTCTTAGCCTATTCTCTTATTTTTTGTATTTTCATTTCTAGTTATTTTCTTTTAGTTAAATAGTCTTGTAAGAAGTAGAAGAAGAAGAAGTTGTAATTTTCTCCATGAAATGAAGAAAAGTTCTTTCATTTCTTATCTTCCCTCTCTTGCAATGACATTAGGCTAAGTTCCCCTCCATTGGAGAGTGAACAAGCCTAGAGTAAGTTCTTGTGTTATTTCTAATTTTATGCCTTTCTTTTATTTAAAATGCTTATGAATTCTCTTTAAGTTTCTTGCACCTTTTATTCTTAATATAGATATTTTATGCTTAGATTAGATCAAGATAAAGTATGCTTAAATTAGATAATTTGTAATAAGAAGTTTTCAAATAATTCTACTTTGTTTTTGTTCCCTTATTTCATTTTATTTGTAAAACTTTCCGATCTAAGGAGCTAACACCAAGCCCTTATGATTGAGTTATAAAAAGGCTAGAGACTAGGAATTGCTCATTAACATGTTTTAGGTTGATCCACCTCCAATGGTGTTTTAATTCATAAGTTTTCTTGCTTTTAATTTCATTACTTTAGTTTATTTTCTAGCAATTTTACATCTTCTTATAAGTTTAAAAATACAAAGAAAATAGTTTTAATTCCTTTTAGTTAATTTGGATTTTATCTTCTTAGCTTAGCTCTATTCCTCCTTTCTCTTGGGTTCGATCCCCTACTTGCCCCACAAGTAAGGTAAAAGTAAGATTATTATTAACTCCGGTGAGAAGAACAACGATAGTCTCATCAGAATTTTTCTTTTTGAATTGGTAGAATCTTCTTCAGAACGAGGTCTCTTGGCGAGAAATCTCTAGGCTTGACTTTCTTGTTATAGGCACGAGCTATTCGTCGTTGATAGATCTGTCCATGGCAAATAGCTGTAAGACGTTTTTCTTCAATTAGATTTAGTTGATCAAATCGAGCTTGAATCCATTCAGTTTCATCTAACTCTACTTCTTTTAAGATCCGGAGGGAATGAATCTTGACCTCTACAGGTAAAACTGCTTCTATTCCATAGACCAGTGAGTATGGAGTTGCCCCAGTCGAGGTTCTGAACGAGGTTCGATAGGCATGTAGTGCAAAAGGTAACATGTCATGCCAATCTTTGTATGTAACTGCCATCTGCTTAATTATTTTCTTGATATTCTTGTTGGCTGCCTCGACTGTTCCATTCATCTTAGGTCTGTAGGGTACAGAGTTATGATGAGTGATCTGGAAATCTTCACACATCTTAATCATGTCCTTGTTCTTGAAATACTTAACATTATCTGTTACTAATCCGCTGGGAACCCCATATCTGTAGATGATGTTATTCTTGACAAACTTCAGGATGTTACTTTTGGTAACGTTGGCGTACGAAGTAGCTTCTACCCACTTGGTGAAGTAATCGATAGCAGCTAAAATGAAGCAGTGCCCGTTTGCAGCTTTTGGAGAGATTGACCCGATGACATCCATTCCCCAGAGCGAGAAAGGCCAAGGACTAGTCATATTATGCAATTCTGATGGTGGAGTGTTGATCTTGTTGGCATAAATCTGACATAGATGGTATTTGCGAACATTCTAATAGCAGTCACTTTCCATTGTCAACCAATAGTACCCCATCCTCATAATCTTCTTCGTTAGCATATGACCATTCATGTGGGGCCTACAGACTCCCTCATGTACGGTTTCAATTAGTCGTTTCGCTTCTGTTTCTACCACACATCGAAGTAAGACTTCGTGGTGTGATTTATTGTACAGAACGCCATTGCTCAAGAAGAATTGCCCTGCTAATTTTTGAATGGTCCTTCGATCATTTGGCGTTGCATCTGAGGGAAGGGTTCGATCTTCGAGATATGCCTTGATGTCTGAGTACCATAGCTTTTCTTCGGATTCTTCTACTTCGACGAGTAGACAGTACGCCGACTAATCTTGAATTCCAATCTCAATAGGGTCAATGATTAAGTCTTCCGAGATACTGATCATAGAAGCAAGTGTAGCTAGTGCATCTGCAAACTGATTCTTAGCTTTCGACATATATGTAAATGAGATCATGTCGAAGCGTGAGCTTAGTTTCTCTAGATATTTGTGGTAAGGGACGAGTCTCTACTCTCGGGTCTTCCATTCTCCAGTCGTCTGATTGACTACTAAACTTGAATCTCCGAAAATATTGATCTCATCTATCTCGAGATCCAGTACTGCTTTCAACCCTGCTATCCATGCTTCATATTCAGCCTCGTTGTTAGAGCATTGGAACTTCAGCCTGATTGCAATTGGCACATGAGACCCATCTGGTTTAATTAAGACTACCCCTATTTCATTTCCTTTCTGATTGCTGCTCCGTCGAAGTACATTTTCTAGCCTGATTCGTCATCATCATCCTCAATCTCAGTTAATAGTATGGCTTCATCGGGGAAGTTTGTCTTTTGTGGCTCATAGTCAGGCAACGGGTACTCGGCGAGGTGGTTGGCGATGGCTTGCCCTTTTATGGCCTTTTGAGTGACATAGGTAATGTCAAACTCGGATAATAATAACTGTCACTTCGTTGTATGACCTATTAGCGCTGGTTTTTTGAATAGGTACTTTAGGGGGTCCATCCTGACAATAAGCATAGTCGAGTAACTGAGCAAATAGTGACGTAGTCGTTGAGATGCCCAGACTAATGCACAACAAGTTTTCTCAAACATTGAATATTTTGCTTCGTATTCGGTGAATTTCTTGTTGAGATAGAAAATGGCCTGCTCCTTCCGTCCTGATTCATCATGTTGCCCAAACATACACCCCATTGACGTTTCTTGCACTGAGATGTACATCAGCAGAGGTCGCCCTGGAGTAGGAGGGACTAGGACTGGTGGATTGAGCAGATATTACTTGATCCTATCGAATGCTTCCTGACAGTCCTTGTTCCACTTCTTTGGCGTGTCCTTCCTGAGTAGCTTGAAGACCGGCTCACAGATAGGCGTGAGCTGAGCAATGAAATGGCTAATATACTGTATTCTCCCTAACAAACCCCGAACATCTCTTTCTGAAACAGGTGCCCTCATTTCGAGGATATACATAGTTTTCGCAGGATCTATCTCAAGGTCCGTTCTGCTGACAATGAACCCCAGTAGCTTGCTCGATGTTGTCCCGAATAGGCATTTTGTCGGATTGAGCCTCAAATTGTACTTCCTCAACCTGTCGAACAACTTCTTGAGGTTTACTAGATGATCCTCTTCTATACCGGATTTAGCGATCATGTCATCCACGTAGACCTCCATTTCCTTATGGATCATATCGTGGAATAACGCAGTCATTGCCCGTTAGTAAGTCGCCCCTGCGATCTTCAGTCCGAATGGTATGAGTTTGTAGTGGAAAGTATCCATTTTTATATTATTATAGCCTGAGAAGCCATCCATAAATGAGAACATGCCATGCCCTGCTGTACTGTCGACTAGCGTGTCGATGTGTGGAAGTGGAAAATCATCCTTATGACTGACTTTGTTCAAATCTCGGTAGTCAACACACATGCGTACTTTTCCATCTTTCTTGGGTACTAAGACAATGTTGGCTAACCACTCCAAGTAGGTAGAGACTGCAAGAAATCCTACTTCGCACTGCTCATCTTTGACCTTGAGGGTCCATTCTGGTTTTAGTCTTCTTAATTTCTACTTGATCGGTTTACTTCCGAAGGCAATTGGTAGCTTGTGTACAACAAGATCTACGTCTAACCCCGGCATATCTCTGTATGACCATGCAAATACGTCCTAATACTTTCGTAATAGTTCGACCATTTCTTTTTTCTGTTGCGACATTAACAAGGCTCGGATCTTGACAATTCGTGGGTCCTCTTCGGTACCAAGATTGATTGAATCTGTATCATTGATGTTTGGCTGAACACCTTTCTAGTGACGTTCTACCAGGTCTTTAATTTCTTTGAGTGGGTATTCCATTTCGTCCTCAGATTCTTCTTCAATCCTCATGAGGTCGAAGTCGAGTTCAAGATCGAAATCATATTCATCCCTTTCAAATTAAGTTTTATCTAGGTACTCATTTGATGGAGACAGATCCCTTGAAAACTCTTTTCTTTGTTTTTGAAAAATATCTATTTTTTTACAATTTTGAAAGCTTTTTGATTTTTTTATCTTTTGAGAAATTTTTGATTTTTTTTTATTTTGAGGAATATTTGATTTTTTTGATTTTTGAGAAATATTTGTTTTTTTGTGATTTTCTAGATACCTGAAATAAGAAGAATAATCATACAAATTCGTTAATAAAGATATGGAGCCCTCAAAACTGTCTTTACCCGAGGACGAGGGCTCGTTATGATCCTCGGGCAAACTAGATTCGACTAATGGCATTTTTTTTGGAGGCCTCAATAGCCTCAAGGGTCAATGTAAATTCCTCCCAATTGTTTAGAACTTCCCCTTCTCTGAGGGGACGGATGAGATGAGAAAGTGATTTGTTGGGTGATTTGATCGATGGTTCGGAGATGACCATGATCTCCGATTGATTGTTGTTGTTAGGTTGGAGCATAGTCCCCCACCAAGTTGGTAGGATGATAACTGATGCCCAATCGATGCCCATGGGGAAGGGTGATTCATTCTCTTGACTGGTAGTGATTTCCACTTTGGTGGATTCTAGAACGGTCTCTGATAGACTTTCGTTGGAATCCCCATTGAATAAAACATCAATGCCTTCTAGGAAAGATGATTGAGATTCAACAATTGAGTTTTCATGAATGTGCACAGGTTTGAAGTTTACCACTTTTCGCTCTTTTAACGGTTCTGATAAACTGTCGGGTCTAATCTGAGATTTCGGGAAGCTAACACTGATATGAGGGACTTTGCCCAGATTTCAGATATTCGATTCCCGATTTTGCTTTCTCGCCAATCGAAGTTCTTTCTTCTTGTCGTTCATTTCTACTATATCATTTTTCGTGGGCCTAAACCCTAGACCAAAATAAAGATTGTGTTTTTTTGCTTCGACCGGTGCAGCTTTCCATTTCCCTTTCAGTCCCAATCCTTGCCTAGGTCGGCAACGTGTTTTCTTCATAACTTTCCCGATCATCAGATTTGTCCTTGACAGTTCCGCTTTCACCTTCTCTTTTCCCTTCTCAACATGATTGACAACAGTAAATTGATAGGATTAGTACAACGCCTTATCCTTCGTCATCTCAATATCGATAAATGGCACGTCTGGAGCTCTCCCAACCGGGATGAGATTTTCTACTAGTACCGATATCATTCTCTGTCCCATGATGAATTTGACTCTTTGGTGCAACAAGGACGGTACAGCCCTTGCTATATGGATTCACGACCTGTCCAACAGCAAGTTGAAGGTCGTCGGTATCTCCATAACTTCAAACGTTACCTTGAAGGTGCAGGACCCTATAGTGATCGATAAATCCACCTCTTCTAGAGAATCCCTTCTCAAGCTATCAAAACCTCGAACAACCTTGTTGTTTGGTTTGACATGCGACCAGTCAGTGTTAAGTGTTCGGAAGGTTTCAAGTGGACAAACATTGAGAGCTGAGCCATTATCAATTAACACCCTAGCAACCATCATGCCCTCACACATGACCATGATGTTCAACGGTTCTACGTGCCCCCGTCCTGCTGGTACAAATTCATTTTCAGTGAATATGATGGTATTAGGAACCATTATTTGGCCAACCGTTTGTTTTAATTGCGCAGGCGAAGTGATTGCAGGTACATGCGATTTCCCCAGAACTCTCAGTAATGCCTCTTGGTGTTCCTCTGACTTTTGCATCAAGCCCAGGATACTGATTTGAGCTGGCTATTTGTTCAATTGGTCCACTATATTATGCTCACTCTTGCGAACGAGCTTAATGAAATATGCAGCCTCTTTGTCTGTCATTTTTACCTTCTCTTCTGTCTTGTCGTCTTTGTACAACTTACCATTTCCTTTTGCTTTACTTTTTCTTCATTTGTCACCTCTTTTGCGGTCTCTTTTGTTTCTTCTCTGATGCTTATCCCCTTTTCTGATGATTTTTGACATCTCCCTGCCCTTGTCATATGGTCGATATCGACCACCATTACTTTATTCATGGTCTCAGCCCCTGTGGTCGTGGTGACAGTAGTCTCGTAACTCCAGGGGATGGCTTTATTGGAGCTATAGGAGAATGGTTTAGGTGAGCGGATGGTCATTGGGAGATGGATCGGGTTTTACGTTGAGAATGAGGGGTGGTGGTGATGATTTGGATGTAGTAGTGGTAGGAAGAGTTACTTGAGAAGTTGATAGAGTGTATGGAATGACGAGCGGTGGACGTGAAGATGAAGTGTATGGTATATGAAGGGGGGTCGAGTTGATCCTTGAGAATATGGTAGTGTGTAGGGTATAACCAGACGAGGTCAGGTCGGATTTTGATGGTTTGGTGATTCATAAGGTATAACTAAAGGTGGTCGGGTAGTAGTATTTTTATTTGTGGGATGGATGGTGACGTCGACCATTCTGAGAGGTAGCTGTTAACTCTGCGATGAATTTGTTGTATAATGGTTGACTGTGTTAACCATTGACTTCATTGATTCATTTGTGAAGTGCACCCTGATTTTTGCCCCGACAGGCGCTATCAAATCCGAGGGATTGAAGTCGAGTTCTCCGCAAATGACATTTATCCTATGCCCACTCCCCTCCCCATTATGAGTAGGTAGGGGGTTTTTATTGATATTTTGTTGTTTGGGCGGGTTAATAGGTCCATCTAGGATGAGAGCCTTTTTATCAATCAAATTTTGTACTTGATGTTTGAGCTGCCAGCATTGATCTGTAGAGTGCCCTAGCGCACCCATGTGAAATTTGCAAAACAAATTAGAGTTGTACCCTGGCTCTTTAACAGCCTCAGGGTTTGGTGGACGTTTTGCAAGATACTCACCCCTGAGTAAAATTGGCAGTAATTTCGATAGTGTCATGGGTAACCTGGTAAACACTCTATACACTCTGTTGGGTCATGCCTGCTAGTTCTACGCATATAGTGGTGCCTACTGTGCGACTGGAGGAGGGTTTGCCCTGAATTGGTTTTAAGGTGTAGGATTCCAAGCTGGGATGCTGGTGCCCATGAAGTTGATGGCGCTTGTGGTCTTGGTACTGGTGAAGGGATGAAGAGGGGTCGGTTTGGCTGTATGTTGTTAACTTGTAATTCTTCCCTCTTCTTTCCTGTAGGCACTGGCTTTCTCTGAGAAGGGATTCCTGCTATTACCCCTAAACTTGAAAAATCAAATATCAGACCAGTTCAGATCCTGTCCCTGACCTGGTCTATTACCTGTACCAGATTTGAGAATGTGCTTGTGGTGTGTCCCACCAGATGAGTATAGAAGGTTGAAAGCGCCCTCGATCCGCGGGGTGCGCGGATCCGCTTTTGACACTTGAGGTTTGGGAGTCGCCACCTAGTTATTATGGTCTAGGAACCAAACTGACTCTAACATGGATAAAAAGAACTAATCTACCATAAAAAATCTGAATTCGGGGATCATGTTACGGGGTTGGAAGGTGTTAGGCACCAATCCCGCCCGGCCAAAGTCGGTCTCTACTAACTTCCCAAATATATCACATTGCTAAAAACCTAGATAAAAATAAAAAAATTACATACCTTTCCGATAGCAAGGATTTTGTTCCCTCAGATCTGACAAAAAGAGCTCCTTGTACTGTACTCCCTTGCTTCGTTCTGTCTTCGGATTTGACTTCGGATCTCCTAGATCAAGGTATCTCCTTGTTTTTGGATCTGAACTCTTCAAGTTTGTTACGGATTTGGGAGTGTTTTTGGAGGGATTTTAGGTGTTTTCTAGACTAAAATTGAAGGAGGGATGTTAGGTAAGGAGTTGGGGCTCCAAAACTAGGGTTTATGGGGGGCTAGGGGAGCTTCTAGACCTACTTCTCTTAGGGATTATGATTTGATACGAAAATATGGTGTAAGCACCTCTATTTATAGAATTTTTTAAGGTTGATTTGGATAGAGTTAGTGTTTAATTAGAGATCTTTTAATTAGAGTTGTGTTTTAGTTAAAATTGTTTTAGGTAGAATTGTGTTTTAATTAGAATTGTTTTAGGTAGAATTGTTTTTAAGTTAGAACTCTATTAGATAGAGTTATTATTTAATTAGAATTCTATTATGACTTTTGGTCTTATTTGATTGACTTTTAATGTTTTGACTTTAGTCTTAATTGATTGACTTTTAATATTTTGACTTCAGTCTTGCTTAATTGACTTTAATTTTGACTTTAGTCTCAATTGATTGACTTCAATACTTTGACTACAGTCTTGCTTGATTGACTTTAAATTTTTGGAGAACCCCTTTCCATTATTTCTTTAATTCTTTGGACCCCCAAATAGAGGGGTCCTTAAAGAAATATCCCACGAACCCTCAACAATTTTACCCGAAAGTCCGATTGATCGATTTTTTAATTCAAAATTTTAAATTAATTTCATCAATGTTTCACTTTAATTATTTAATATTTTATTTATTAATTTTGGAATTTTTTAATTATGAAAATTGTGAAATTATCGTTTTACCCCCGGAGAGGACTTTTCACGTTTTAAGTCGGTTTTTAATGTTCTAGAATGTTTTAGAATCGATTTTTTGTAAGGAATTCAATGGAAATATTATTTTGTGTTATTTATGAAATTTTTTGTGTGAAATGATTGTGAACTTTATGAGGGGCATTTTCGTAATTTTGTCAAATTCTGTTAAAATTGGTGAAATGATTTATTTGGTTTCGATTTGTTATTTTATGTGTTCGAGAGAGTTTTCCTAAGCGTAACGTAGGCTCTAGGGTTGTTTTGAGGTTAGGGGTATTTTGGTAATTTGATAATTTTTTAGTGATTTTTATCGTGAAGTTTCTTTTTGGTCTGCAAGATGATGATTTCTATGTTTCTGGGGTCGTATTTTCCTAGCATAGCGTGGTTTCTAAGGTTTTTTTCAATTCGAGATACCTCAACCAGATTTCTGAAACACATCTGGTAATAAAGCAACGGAATACACATCCATCATTGGGAATCATTGCAATCGGATTGACGAGTTGATTAATCAGGCGAGTGCAAAAATGGGGTGTCTATAAAGGCATACCCTAGTGTTGAGATAAATGTGGTGTTCATCTCTTGCTCAGTCATTGCTGGCCTTACTTGTGAGGCCGACTCTCGCCATCTCTGTGCATACTCTTTCACCGTTTCCCGTTGCTTTCTTGTCATCTTGGCCATGTCGTTCCGGTCTAAACCAACATCTGTATTGAACTGGTAATTTTGCCAGAACAACTCAGCTAAGTCCTGCCAGTTCTTAATGAGTGAATGATCCAATCAAGAAAATCATTTGAGTGTCGGCCCTGTTAAACTCCTATGAAACAACTACACTAACAACTTGTCATCCGCGTCATACTGGCACATGGATCCACAATACAACTTCAGATGCGACAGAGGACACCCTACTCCGTTATATTTCTCGAAATCCGGACACTTGAACTTGACCGGTAATTAAGCATTAGGGTAGAAGCAAACGTCCTTGAACTGAGTTCCACTCATAGTGTTGAGGCCCTTCATCCTCCTCATCTCTTCTTGCAGAGACTCGATTTGTTGAGTAAATTTTTCGTTCGTTGCGCTTTTAGCCTCTGTGGCCCTGTACTCACATTCGTCATCAGGAATGACCACAGGGGGTGGTCGATTCTGTGGAATATAGAGCGGGGGCCCCTGGTATTCAGGCATTGCAGGAGGCATGACGGTCTGTGGTCCCTGTTGAGGTTGTTCGGGTAGATCCTGATATGATCTGGACGCGTGCTACTGTATTGTTTGGGCTTGTATGATGTTGGCGTTGGCTAACACAACACTTACTATCTTTTCTTGCCTCTCGATTATTTTCAATAACGCTGTGATTTGTGGATCGATGCCTGACATTTCGACCACCGTAGGTTGTACTGGTTCAGAAGAACTCATGGTGACTGTAGATGATCTCAAAAAATATGGAGGTGCCTCTGGCTACTTGTATTTCTTTCGCTTGGCCACCTGTCGGTACAAAAGACCAAGCGTTACTATCTTGTTTACAAAAAGTGAAGATGCATGACGTTTTATTAGGTTGGGTAGAGTTGGTTATTATGAGTTTTAACAAAAAAGTAATTTCTCGACACGGAGCCGGCATCAACACGGAGTTGGTAAAACGTTTTACAAAAAAATTACATTAGCACGGAGCTGGCATCGACACGGAGTTGATAAAATGTTTTTAAAAATGGAATTAACTCAGCGTAGAGCTGGCATCGACACGGAGTCAGCATCAACACGGAGTTGGCATCAGCACAGAGCTGGCATCGACGCGGAGTCGATAAATCATTTTTAAAAAGGTAATTTTATTAGCACAGAGCTGGCATCGACACGTAGTCGAAAAAATATTTTGAAAGCGAAATTATATTAGCACGAAGCTGGTATCGACACGGAGTCGATAAAATGTTTTTAAAATGGAATTAACTCAGCACGGAGCTGGCATCGACGCAGAGTTGGCATCAGCACAGAGCTGGCATCGACACTGAGTCGGTAAATCATTTTTAAAAAGGTAATTTCATCAGCACAGAGCTGGCATCGACACGGAGTCGAAAAAATATTTTGAAAGTAGAATTATATCAGCACGGAGCTGGCATCGACACGGAGTCAGAAAAGCATTTGAAAAAGTAATTTCATCAGCACAGAGCTGGCATCGACACGGAGTCGAGAAAATATTTGAAAAAGATAATTTCATCAGCACGGAGCTGGCATTGACACGGAGTCGAGAAAATATTTTGAAAAGGTAGTTTCATCAGCACAGAGATAGTATCGACATAGAGTCGGTAAAATATTTTGAAAGAGTAATTTCAAAGATAAATCGAGTTGGAATAACCCATGTTTTTTGGTAGCCTCCAATTTAGTTATCTGAAATCACCGTCGGCAAAGCAAATTTCCAAGGAAGAGGCGACGCACAATGGCACTCTTAAATCACCTTATTCCCTGAATAGACGTAGTCTATCCCCCTCGTATCAACAAGGTAAGGTCTTTCTAGGCACCGACTTTGATCAAGGACTGTAATTGGTACTTTTTGAAATCCCTTTTTTTTTTAGAAAGTTGAATGCATTTGAGTCGATTAATCGGTTGTTATCTTTGTTAGATTATGGACTTGGTTCGAAGCTAGATATGGATTCGATTTGTAGTGGATATGGGTCTTAGACCCAGTCGAAATAGATCGGGGTTGTGGTCCTAGTTGAAAATGGATCTAGGTCGTGGGCCTGGTTGTAATGGGTTTGGGTCTGGGTCGTGGACCTAGTTGGAAGGGATATGGATCTGGGTTGTAAACCCAGTCGAAATGGATTTAGATCTATGTCGTGGGCCTAGTTGAATTGGATCTAGGTCGTGGACCCAGTTGCAAATGGATCTGGGTCGTGGACCCAATTGTAATGGATTTGGGTCTGGGTCATGAACCCAGTTGAAGTGGATTTGGATCTGGGTCGTGAACCTAGTTGAACTGGATCTGGGTCGTAAACCCAATTGAAATGGGTTTGGATCTGGGTTGTGGACCTGGTTGAAATGGGTTTAGATCTTGAAGCGAACCTAGTTGAACGGGATCTGGGTTGTGGACCTAGTTGAAAATGGATCTAGGTCGTAAACACAGTTGAAACGGATTTAAATATGGGTCGTGAACCCAATTGAAACGGATCTGGGTCGTGGACCCAGTTGAGATGGATCTGGGTCATAGACCCAGTTGAAACGGATCTGGGTCTTAGACCCCATTGAAATGGATCTGGGTCGTGGACCCAGTTGGATTGGATCTGGGTCGTGAACCCAGTTGAAATGGACATAGGCCTAGGTCGTGGACCCAGTTTGAAATGGATCTAGGTCATGGACCAAGTTCTAGATGAGTACGAGTGGGGACCCGGTTCACATATTCGTTTTGATTTGGGAAAATATGCAAGTTCCTCCCCCCCCTTTTTTTTTTTGAAAACATTGATTAACAAAAATCTATTTTACTTAATTTGTCCAAAACTTGGGATTTTTCTATGGGTGCCATCAATGTTTGCTCAATAGTAAGTGGGCCTTTTCAAAAATGGACTGTCGAGTTCATTCTGGTCCGTGTCAATGGCACGAATGTAATCCACATTCTATTATCTGTGTTTTTGGCACGGATGAGATATTCACTATTTCAACCGTGCTTAAAACACGGATGAAGTGCTCACTTTCAACCGTGTTTCAAACATGGATGATGCATATTCTGCTTCAACCATGTTCCCAACACGAATGATGCACATTTTGGTCTACCCGTGTCATGGATACGGACCAGAAAGAATTCCAGTTTCTGGAATTTAACATAACTAGTTCTTTGGTCCACTGTTTTGCTTCCCTTCTTCTCTATTTTTTTTTTTTTAACATGAATGTGATGCATTCCTCCCCTTTTACCTAAAGGGAAATGGAAGGAAAACACAAATAAATAACCTATGATCTACGTGTGCCTCTTGGGTTTTACAACTTGGGCTTCGAGGCCCGAATACATCAAACACATATAACGTGGCTTTCGGGGTCGATGTAACATTAAAAACTTCTGTCCTAGCTCATCTAGTTGGGCACATGCATGAGTTTAATAGGTGGCTTCACGGTTACCCGATCTTCAAACCTCGATGCATACCGAAGTACACACGTCATTGGTTGGTGATCGAGTTTGACATGTTCATTCCTGACACTTGAAATAACGATCTCAAGTCGTAGAACTACTAAGCATCGGGACTAAGTAAATTGAGGGTCGGGTGGCTTGTGAAGTGGGCTATGCTCGCAAGTGCTCGTGCCAATTTTTTTTTTCATTTCTTTTCATCGACCCCCTTACAAATATATAATACAAATAAACGACATTAAATAAATATTACAATGTGGACATGTGAAGCAAAATAAAAAAAGAAACATAGAAAACAACACACGAACAATGTTAGTAAATAAAAATCTATTTTTTTTTTCAAAATGACCTAGTTGTCACGAGGGATGAACCATAAATCCCCAGTGGAGTCGCCAGTTGTAGATACGTGGATTTTGTCATTATGACGGTCACATCTACTAAGAATTGGAGTCATCACCATTCATGTTGTAAGTGGGTGTGAATGGTCATCCGATGTACATTTTCAAAAAAATGATATTTTTGGCATATAGTGACTCGCGATGGATAAAGAATTAATCAAACCTAGGGATTGGTGTAAGTGGCTCGGTTGGAGAAAAAGGAAGGTGTTAGGCACCCTTTTCTCCCTGCCAAGTGGCGGTAACCTCAAAGAACTCGATCATTTTGATTTAAAATAAATAAATAAATAAAGTGCCACGTGGGTGCATTTGTACCCTAGATAGGGGTTTACTTTCGACTTGATCATAGGATCAAATCATTGATGGATATGATCCTAATAGACCTAAATCTTGGGGTCTATTCATCCTAAGTTCATTTTAAAATGAAGTGAAGATGAGGGGGGATAATGGAAGAGGGAACAAAAGAAGGTTAGAGAGAGAGAGAGGGGGGTGTACTTCAAACCCACCTTCATGCTTCAATATTTTCTTTTCTTTTCTTTCCTTCCTTCTTCTTCTTTGAATCTTCTTAAGTCCTTAGTGATTTAAGAAAATACAACTCTTGTATAATTGAAGGAGTAGAGAAGAGATGATGAGAGAGATGAGTGTAGTATGTGATTTTTTTGTGTAAGACTTGGGGAAGATTAGTGAGAGAAAATTGGTAAGATTTTTCTTAGTGATAGTGGGTAACCATTTTTAAGAAGAAGAGGGGGGTATTTATAGATGTTTAGGGGGTGCTTAGGGGTATAATGGGGTGAAAGGTTAGGAGAATGGGTAATGGCATTCTTTTTTTAAAGATGGGGATATGAAATTTGGAGTGAGATTGAGGGTAGTTTTGTAATGAATAAAAATGGGTCAGGTTTTGATTCAAATGATTTGGATCTTACCCAAATCCATTTGGGTAGAGTGTTTGGTAGGGTGAGATAAGTGGTGGTTGAGGGAGTTGTTTGGAGAATGAGTGTTAGGTTGGTTGAGGAGGTGAGGTATGTAGATTTAGGGGGATGAGTAGTGTAAGAGGTTGGTTGATTGGATTTTGGAAGGATTGAAGGGATGATGACATGTGGTAAATGGGGAGATGATGAGATTGGTTGATTAGTGATGGTGGTTGGTTGATTAAAGAGAAGGGTATGGGTTGAGATGATTTTATTGCAGTGTTTTAACGAAAGTGATGGGTATAGATATGGATTATGATGTGGGTGGTTGATGGTGTTAGAGAATGGTGATGGATTAGGGCATGGGAGGTATGGGTTGTAATGTGGGTGGTTGTTGATTTTAGAGAATGGAGAGAGGTTAGGTTAGGGTAGGGTATGGGTTGAGGTGATTTTGGAGAGAGCTGATATGGGTTAGATGAATTATTTAGAGAATGATGATAGGGTAAGTGATTAGATGAGGGAGCTGAAAGGGGATTATGACATGTGTCATTTTTTGATGTTGAGAGGGTGATTGGTTGATGTGGGTAGTGATTAATGGGTTGGATAATGAGTTGGGTATGGATAATGTCTTGTGGGCTTTGTAGTATTGGGCTTGGGTTGTAGGTTGTTTTGGTTTTGATGGGATTTGTTTTTGGTTGGATTTTTTAGGGTGGGTAGGTTTTAGGGTTTAGGTGATATGAGATTAGTTTTAGGTTAAGGGGTAAGGTGAAAAATTAGTTTAGGAAAGGGTTGAGGGTTCATGGGCTTTGAATGGGCTTAGGGTGTTTGCGGACTCGGAGGCGGAGCGGTAGAAGGTGGATGAGGTGATAGGTGTCCCAAGTCTCACATTTTTTTAATTTTTTTTGAGATTTTTGCAATCATTGGTTTGATAAAAAATGCCACGTGTTGGCAAATCAGGCTTTTTAGGCCCGTGAGAGAATTTTATCGAAAATTTGATATTTTTTGAATGCACGGGCAGAGCGGTGAGGGTTGGACAAGTGTAGGATGGGTCCGATCCCTTTTGTGGGTCCCTTAGACCATTGGGTGGTCTTAGGGGCCTCGATTCGATTAAAAGGACACTTTTTAGTGATTTGGGCTTTTGAAGCCCGTTGGCCAATTTTGTTGAAAATCAATGTTTTGAGTGGAGCGGGGTAATTGGGAACATGCCGAGCCTTTTCCTGTGGGCCCATTAGACCCTTAAGGGGTCTTAGGGGTCTCGATTTTGATAAAAGTGTCATATTTTAATGATTTGGGCTTTTGAGGCCCGTTGACCGAGTTTATTGGAAAACTACTATTTTTGGGCCCTTTCGAGTGAGGGCCCGTTCAAATTGGGGTGTCTACAGTGATGATCAAGTAAATGGAGAATAATGTAAAACTGGAATATAAGTAAACAAGAGATGTCACCAATTAAAAGAGATTTGTAAGAACTTAGCATATAATAATGCAATTCTTTTGAAAATTTCCTACTTTAATCATATGTATTTGTTAGATTTTTTTTTCCTTTGTGTTAGACCTTGATGAAATATCCAACGAGGTGAATGAAACAATTGGACAAGGTACTGTTTCTACACATCCAACAAGATATTCATTGGTAGCTCCTCATGAAAATCCATCTTCTAAGAGAAAGTGAAAATGTAGTTTTGAAGATTCCAATGATGCAACGATCTCTATACCAGCCTTTGCAATTATGCGTATCGCAACAACAATGGAGTGACCTAATATGGATAGATTGCAAAAAGAACTCAGTGAAGTTCTTGATATCTCTCGAGAAATTATTGATAAGTGCTAGGAAATGTCCAGTTAAATATTAATTCATAGGGCACTTATCAGGATTTCCAACTTAAAGTCCTATTTTTAATAAATAATTGCCTAGAATAGGTTTCTAATTTAATTTAATGATTTTTAAGATAATTAGGTCATTTTGCATATTTAATTTGATTTTTTGAGAATTTAATTTCGTGTAATATATGTATTACAAGTATTCGAGGAGACCAAGTCAAATCAAAAGACTCCAGAAACAGATAAAGTCAAGATTTTGATTCAACTATGGAAGTTCAAAGACGAATATATAAAACCCTTACCGGTTTATTGATTTGAGTTATAAAAAAGAATTTGAAATTGAATTGAATTTTAAATAACTATTTTGGTGGATTCAGTTTCCTTAGATGTTCCCAATTCAAATAGTTTTCTCGTCTTTTGTTTTAAAATCTAGTTTTTAATTAGTTTTCTCAATTTTTTTTCAAAAATTAGATAGATAAGTTAGATAAATTTCTTAGGTTAATTCAATTTATTGTAAATCTTTCTCCCTGAGGATCGACCCTTACTTGCACCATCAACTTAAGGTATTTAATTTTTATTTCTTCGGAAGACACTAATGAGCAACAAGTGACATTATGAGAGTGACGAACAAATTGGCGTCATTGTCGAGGAGATCGAGCATCACGATTTTTAACAAAACCACAAGATTAATATCTACTTTTTTGTTAAATTTTTAGTTAAGATTTTATTTTTCTTTTTTCTGTTTACTGCAATATCAGGAACCAATATTGGTTTTCGATGCAAAATTAAAAAAAGCAAAAGCTTCTGTTTCACCACGACACGGTGTCTTCTTACCATGGTGAGGTGAATCTATGGAAGAAAAACTTCTACACAAACTCCCTATTTTTCATATGTTCTCAAACAGTATAACAAATATTTTATTTTTCAATTTTTCTCGAAAAAAAATTATTTTTGTTGACCAAAAACCTTTAAAATATTATGAGTTTAAACTTTGAAAAGTTATAAAGGAAGCAACACTGGGTTTTTGACAAAACCCAAAACCCCAATTTGTAGTTTTATAGTGACGCAATTTCCTTTTACAATTGCCCACTCAACTGGAATCATTGGCAGAAAAGTTTTCTTATTTAGACATGTTAATTAGGATAGATGCAACTATTATGTTTAGTTTGAAAATAATTTGGGTTCTGACAATTCGATTTTTCAGGTTAAATTTTGGAGATGGAACAATGAGGAAAAGTTGAACTTTGCTTTCACTTAGGATTAGTTAGGTCTAATTTTACACTTTAATACAATTTATTATGGGAAGGCCCAAATTGTAATAGATTTAAGGAAGGAGGATAGTGGATCGTAACTGTCTCGACCTTTCAGATTCCTAGATCGAAATTGGTATCGGTGGTCCTAGTCGACTTAGTTAAATCATCCTCGTCTCAAATGGAATGTAAGTTTTTCAAACCCCCACAAATCTATTTCAAGTGGATTACTGGTTGCTTTGGATTATTACTGTGTTCACACCACAATTAAACAAATATAAAATGGCACCCCTACGGGGAGGACACCACATAAGATAATGATCAAATTTCATCATTGATTATTTGTCTTTTAAGTTAAAATTGAATCATCCAAATCAACCCAATAATTTAACTAAATTAAGTAGACTTGGACCATAGGGCCTACAGACACCTTAATTTATCCCAATCGAGCTCGAAAGCTCTCGAAATCCAATAAAGGAAAGTCAGTTCAAGTCTTCAAATTGGATCGAGTAGGGCCCATTTCAGTGGAGCCCAACTCTCCAAATCAAATTTAAAAGCTCATTTAAGCTAGCACCCTCACGTAAGGCCCATTCAGTTGAATTTGTTGGAGCACATGTACATACAGATTTACTTAAGGGAAATGACCCCTTAGACCCCCCTCTTAATGGCTTATTATTTAAGAAAACTCATTATCTTCCATTTCAAACCCTTACATTAGCCCCCATCATTCTTCAAAGCATAGGCTTTCTAGTTTTTACTTCTTCGTTTAATCTTGACTCCAATTCAATTATTGGTCCCCACTTGAGTTGAATTACCTTCTTCACCCCATCTTGTTAGGAACAAATTAAAGGTGATTTACTTAGGTTCCCCCAACCTTGTTCACAATTCAAAGCCAATTCTATTGCATCCAATGTAAATTAATCAAGTTCAAGGGCTATGACAATTTTGCCCACCCAAGAAAAAACTTTAGAATTTGTGTGCAAAGACACTCCTATCTCTAGGTTGTTAAAAACCTAACTAGGTAAAAAGTCTAAAATGTCCAAAAGTCAAGTATTAATTTATATTCTATTTGGCCTAGTTCTCTTTAAATTGACTCAAAGTCTAGGATCTAAGACCATTTTAGCATCCCTCAAGAATTCTCTAAAAACTAGTGAGCTTTTACTATCATGTCCCTTGATTATCATGATTGTTTAGACTCATAGGTGTGTAAAAGACCATCAAGGACAAAATGGTCTTTTATCCCCAAGAGTCTTCCAAAAGCCTATAACTAGGACTCCTATCCAAAGCAAAAGAAAGAAGGAATTTGAACTCCAAAACTCTATTAAAATCTCTTCTCTAAGCCTTCCAATGCTCCTAAAATTCTATCCAAATAATTTATTACATTTCTAAAAAGGAAAAGAAGAATGAACCAAGGTGGGGTGTCATACTTAAATTTCTATTTTGAAGTTAATCTTCTCACAAATTTCCTTTTCTAGCACCTCCCTTTCTTTATTTTACATACATTTAAATTTCAAGCAATATAGTCTTTAATTTCATAATTTGTTTGATGGTTTGGCGGTAAAGAGTAATCCCTCTTTGAGGTAATCTCCCCCTATAAGTCCATAGTAAGGTCCTAGTAAGCATTTAATTTTCAAGTTCTTGTTATTTCAATTTCATTTACTTTTCAAGTTCTTTTTATGTTCCTTAACTTAGCTTTCTTTTCTTTCCATGGTTGATGAAAAAGAGAATAATTCCTCAACATGAGGTAATCTTCCCTATAATAACTATGTAATAAGTTTATTGAGAACACCTCATACATACACCATGTGTACAAATACCATATCTTATTATTCCAAAAAGTCTAAGAGTTAAAGGTAGATATCTCCGTAGATTTACACCAAACTCTCTAAGACAGTAAAACAGTCCCACAACACCTCATGCATGAAGATTTAGTTACACTATAGGTTGTGTTCAACTCATGGACATGGCCTAAGGACTAAACCATCAAATAAAAACTCCTAAGGGAGCACATAAGTAAAAAAATAAAGTTTGGGGGCTAAAAATAAAAGAATCCAAGTGGATTTTCACAAAAGTCCTAAGCTCACAAAAATATCCATCAAGCAATAACTTCTATTAAGGTTTGCTCATCATCTCCTTTTGCCCATTTTACAAAACTAGACTATAGTATATTTTCTCATAACTCCTCTATAATTCCCTTTATCTTTAAAATCCAAAAAGAGAGTTTTAAAGCTTCATTTAATGGCCATTTTGGTAACTATCAATGGATGTGAGGGACAAGGTGCCTATTATCTACCTAGTCCCTCAACCGAACCTCCTTACCTAGTTCTCTAAGTAGACCTTTACGTTTAAATTTGAAAATGAGTAACTACAAGCCTAAAATGGAATTTCAAAAATCATCTTAATGGTGTCTATTCACACCCAAACTCTTTGAATACTGGTGAGTCCAAAACCCAAGTAGATGAGATCAAAACTCTGAAAAGTTTTGAATCCTTGCATATCTATAGCTTGGCTACTCCATTGAGGAAAATAAATGAGTTCAAACCAAGTTCATTTTGACAATTTTTGAAGTAAAAAAAAAAAACACAACTCATTATCTACTTCCTATTGTCTGTTTTTCTTTTTTTGTGGGAATACTAGTACTCATTGGGATTGGGAATTTTTGTTTAGTTTCTTTGTAAGGCACATCTCAATTGTAAGAAGCACATATACCCACGAACGTATCCCATTACACAAGTCACCCCACCCCAATTTATTTCAACCCTTGGATGCAAGTAACCTCCCATTTCAAGGTCACTCACTTTGGGAAATGGGGACGAAAGCATCCACCTCACCACCAACCAATGAAATGCTTGCTTTGACTTGCATTGAGGTTTGAAGGTGAGAGTTCCCTTTATATCCTACCTATAAACCCATGCAATGCCTTGCATTGTAGATCATAATACACAAAAAAAACTAAAAAAATAATGAGTGTGCCAAGTTTGCAAATCAAATTGGTCATTGGAGACCAAGTTGTAACCAAGTGGAAGTCTTGCTAGATTAAGGTATCCATCCTTTGGTAAGGGATTGGGTTCTCCTTTTGGTTCCCTTTTGGTTTATAATCAAGTCAATTCGATGTCCCAAAGTTGGTTCCCGATTTAGAATTTCAAAAATTCCAGTGAATCTTGAAAACAATTGTTGGAACTATTTTTAGCTTCCAAAACTTTCTGGACTATCTAGAACCCATGGCTAGGAACAAAATTGGCATAAACATTTTCATATCCATGTCCAGGGTACAAATTACCCTGGACCATCAGTAACCCAAGGCTCTAGGCCTTTTCTTTGTAGTACCATGGCATACCCACTACCTTGGGTCCCCCAGATGGTAACTATCAGCAGCCCATGCCCTGGGAAATTCTTATAAGATCCTTAAGGGGCCCAAGATTCAAAATAATTTCTCTTTGCCCTCCCTCATTGATACACTTTTGGTGGATGAATTTTGAGGTTGAATTCACCCCCTAATACCTTAGGTACCCTTTCCCATTAGTTTTAGGTTCACCTTTAATCTAGAACTAGGGTATATCTTTAAGCCTAAGTGATCATTAACTAAAGGTTATCAAATTCATAAAGCTTAAGTACTTGTTCCAAGTTTACGAAAGTTTTCCAAGTGATCAATAGTCCATAAACCTAAGGGAGATTTACCATCCTAGAGTCTTAGATGTGCTTAGTTATCTGTTGGATTTTGCTCCTATAAGAGTTCAATCTTGAGATCCAAGACAAAAAAGGTGCAGAGAATGTTGTAGCTGATCATCTATGTAGGATAGTTATTGAGTCATCCGAAGAATCTTTACCCATCTCTTAATCCTTTCCCAGTGATCAACTTATGTAAAATTCTAATTCTAACACTCTTTGGTGTGATGATATTGTCAACTACCTAGTAACATGTCAATTTCCAGTCTCAATGACTAGGCAAGAGAAACTCCATCTCTTTTCGAAAATCAAGTGTTACTTCTGGGACAAATCATATTTATTTAAGTACTGCTCCGATCAAATCATTAGACGTTGTATGCCTGTAGAGGGCACTTCAGTGGTAAGAAAACTGCTATGAAAATATTGCAATGTAGTTTCTTTTAGCCTTCCATTTTTTGTGAAGCCCACGAATTTAACAAATCTTGTAATCGATGTCAAAAATTAGCAAAATCTCTAAGGGAAACAAAATGCCTCAGAATCTTATCTTGATCATCGAGATTTTTTATGTTTGGGGCATAAATTTTATGGGACCCTTTCTAATTTCATAGGGTTACCAGTATATCCTCATTACAATTGATTACATGTCCAAATGGGTCGAAGCTATGCGTGTAGAATGAACGATCACAAAGTGGTGATCAACTTTGTCAATGAGACCATCTTTTTAAGATTCGGTATTCCGTGAGCTATCATAAGTGATGGTAACTCACATTTTTACAATAAAATCTTTGTAGTGTTAATGAGGAAACACCTCATAACATATAAAATTACAACACCCTACAACCTACAAACATATGGACAGGTAGAGATTTTTATATGGGAAATCAAGACAATTCTGGAAAAAATAGTCAATCCTTCACAGAAAGATTTGGTCTTTGAGATTAAATGACTCGCTGTGGACCTATCAAACCACTTTTAAGACACCAATTGAGATGTCACCCTATTGGATAGTGAAAGCGCCCTCGATCCGCGGGGTGCGCGGATCCGCTTTTGACCCTTGAGGTTTGGGAGTCGCCACCTAGTTATTGTGGTCTAGGAACCAAACTGACTCTAACTTAGATAAAAGGAACTAATCTACCATAAAAAAATCTGAATTCGGGGATCAAGTTACGGGGTTAGAAGGTGTTAGGCACCAACCCCGCCCGGCCAAAGTCGGTCTCTACTAACTTCCCAAGTAAATTACATTGCTAAAACCTAGATAAAAAAAATAATAATAAAAATTTACCTTTCCGATGACAAGGACTTGGTTCCATCAGATCTGACAAAAAGAGCTCCTTGTACCGTGCTCCCTTGCTTCGTTCTGCTTCCGGATTTGACTTCGGATCTCCGAGGCAAGGTATCTCCTTGTTTTTGAATCTGAACTCTTCAAGTTCGTTGCGGATTTGGGGGTGTTTCTAGAAGGCTATTGGGTGTTTTCTAGACTAAAATTGAAGGAGGGATATTAGTTAAGGAGTTGGGGCTCCAAAACTAGGGTTTATGGGGGGCTAGGGGAGCTTCTAGACCTACTTCTCTTAGGGTTTATGATTTGATACGAAAATAGGGTGTGAGCACCTCTATTTATAGATGTTTTTAGGGGTTGATTTGGATAGAGTTAGTGTTTAATTAGAGATCTTTTAATTAGAGTTGTGTTTTAGTTAGAATTGTTTTAGGTAGAATTGTGTTTTAATTAGAATTGTTTTAGGTAGAATTGTTTTTAAGTTAGAACTCTATTAGATAGAATTATTATTTAATTAGAATTATATTATGACTTTTGGTCTTATTTGATTGACTTTTAATGTTTTGACTTTAGTCTTAATTGATTGACTTTCAATATCTTGACTTCAGTCTTGCTTAATTGACTTTAATTTTGACTGTAGTCTCACTCAATTGACTTTAATACCTTTACTTCAGTCTTGCTTGATTTACTTTAAATTTTTGGAGAAGGCCCCTCCATTATTTCTTTAATTCTTTGGACCCCCAAATGGAGGGGTCCTTAAAGAAATATCCCACGAACCCTCAACAATTTTGCCTGAGAGTCCGATTAATCGATTTTTTAGGTTCAAATTTTTAAATTAATTTCATTAATGTTTAAATTTAATTATTTAATGTTTTATTTATTAATTTCGGAATTTTTTATCATGAAAATTGTGAAATTACCGTTTTGCCCCCGGAGAGGACTTTTCATGTTTTAAGTCGGTTTTTAATGTTCTAGGATGTTTTAGAATCGGTTTTTCGTAAGGAATTCAATGGAAATATTAGTTTTTGTTATTTATGAAATTTTTTATGTGAAATGGTTGTGAACTTTATGAGGGGCATTTTCGTAATTTTGTCAAATTCTGTTAAAATTGGTGAAATGATTTATTTGGTTCCAATTTGTCATTTTATGTGTTCGAATGGGTTTTTCTAAGCGTAACGTAGGCTCTAAGGTTGTTTTGAGGTTAGGGGTATTTTGGTAATTTGATAATTTTTAGTGATTTTTATCGTGAAGCTTCTTTTTGGTCTGCAAGATGATGATTTCTATGTTTCTGGGGTCGTACTTTCCTAGCGTAGCGTGGTTTCTAAGGTTTTGTCAATTCAAGATACCTCATCTGGATTTCTGAAACAAATCTGGTAACAAAGTAAAGCAATGGAATACACATCCATCATTGGGAATCCTTGCGATCGGGTTGACGAGTTGATTAATCAGGCGGATGCAAAAATGGGGTGTCTACAGATAGTCTTTGCAATGCCTATCATCCCTGTGTAGAACTTGAGCACCGAGCATATTGGGCGATCAAGCGCCTTAACTTTTATCTCGATAAAGTCGATGAAATTCACAAATTACAACTCAATGAATTAGAAGAGATAAGAAATGACTCTTATGATTGTGCTAAACACTACAAAGAGTGTACACAATTTTATCACGATAAACACATTTTTCGATAAAAGTTTGAGCCTGGTCAGAGAGTTTTGTTGTACAACAACAGACTCCACCTTTTTTCAGGAAAACTCAAGTCTCGTTGGACTGGCCCATATATTATCCAAATAGTTTACTACCATGGTATATCTCGAGTGTGTACCGCAAGAGAAATTTCTTCTCCTTAATGATCCAGTTTATTAAGATTGGTAGAGTTTTCATCTGCCTAAAGCGTTAAACTTAGCGCTTTTGGGAGGCAACCTATTTTTTTGTTTTTTGTTTTTAGTAATTTTAGAAGTTTTGGATGAATACTGTAGTTTTTTGTTTCAGTTAGGCCTCGAACTTGGCCATTTTCCTTGTCGAAAATAGTTATATATTCGAATCTAAAGTGGTATATTCTAAAAGAAAAACCATAATTGGTCATATATGTTTAGGGTTGCACAACACTTAGCAGAAAGGAATGATCTACATGTCGATAGGTTTCCCCCATGTTGATCCTTTTCAAATAGTTACCGACGAATTGAGACGCATACCCGATGCATCCGAACTCTACATTCTAAAAAGTGACAAACTGATCTATTATCACATTAAGTGATAATCATAATTATTTTTCCATCCAAACCGAAGGTAATTAGTATTTTTTTTTTTATTATGTTTTGTTTTGTTTTTTTAGTTATTTAGGATTTTATATTTACTTAAGGGTATTTTAGAAATTTTCTTCATTATCTTGATCCAAAGAAACCCTATTCCCTAAATCTCTTCTTCTCCACCTCCAAATTCGTCTAAAATCATAGCCGTCAAAGAGACATTTTTCAAATCTCCTTCCTCAGTCATTTCTGTACAAATCAAAGGTAAGTAGTGCATTCAACACTAAATTGCAACCAACTTGTATTCACTACGTCGTCATTATTACGTTGCAGTCCTCTTTCAGTACGTCCCAGTCCTTTGATCAACAATCAGACTTGTATTTTCACAGATCAATCATTTTACCATCCTAATTGTAGTGGTATCCATGACTTCTTCCAAACGAACAAGCCATTACTTCCAAGGTGTCAATAGAACGTGGTTTTGCGAGACCATCACTGAACAAGGGTGGAGCAATTTGCTTTACATCGAGTTCGAAAATTACAACAAGGAGTTAGTGAGGGAGTTTTATGCATTCATTCTTTCAGGCAATATCGTCACTTCTTCGCTCATCGTTGAGTTTTGTGGCATCACGTTTGTCATTGGTTTTGAGGATATCGTCGTGATCTTAGGCATTGAAAAAATCAAGGATGAGATTTTTCATACCCGTCATCCATTTAAGTTTTTCATCACTCAATTGGGTCTCGATTCTCAATGCATTAGCAAGTGGAGTGGAGGATTACTATCCAAAAATTTTTTAGCTAATCAATACCTTTGTTTGCAATGGGTGGTGTCGAATATCTTGGGGATACAGAACAATACTTTGCTCTTTGCAAAGCACATATACATCATGCATGCTATCCAAACTATGAATCCCACCTTTTGCATGTCCCAACTCATCTTAGAGACCTTAATCAAGGCCTATGTCAGGCCCAAGAAGGGGCACTCGCTTATTTTCTCACATTTAGTTTGTCAAATTCTCGAGAGACAAATGGAGATGCCAATAGCAGTTTTAGCACCCCAGGGAGAGTTGATCTAGATTTTAGAATTCAAGGGCATGTTGTCCTTCATAAAATGTGCCTTGGGTTTGTGGCAATCGATACCTGAGCACTTTGAGGAGCACAAGAGCCCTCATGGTTGTAAGAGCTCAAAACTAGAGTTCGATGAAGCAGGAACGAGCGAGGCTAGGTTTTCTAACCCTGATTTTGATGACATATCCTTCTTGGATGATGTCAAACCCCATCCCCTCCAGAAGACATGTACAAAACTTTTCAAAGGGATGGGAAAGCTTTATAAATAACAGAAGGCCCTAAAATGACGACTCGACGCAACTGAACAGCATGAGAAGGTGCAAGAGCTTGAAACAATTATTATTAGTGTCAAAGCTCATAGGGATTAGGTATTTCATTAGGATCGCTATTTGGATTTTCTTTGTTAGTATTTTTTGTGTATTTATGTTTATTTGAATTCTATTGTACCCAAACAATTTATTTATAGAAATCCATTTCTTTTTCATAGTTATTTCGTCTTGTGCTAATTTACACTGTGTAGGTTGAAAATATTAGTGTGTGTTTATCCGACATAACCTAGGATTCATTTACCTAGGTTATGAGCACAGTATCTTTCATGGTGCTCCTAGCATAACACAATATGATCACGATTAATATGACAGATACAACCGACACTACAACAGTGGTGAGTGGTGTGTTGTCTTATTTCAGGGGACATTGTATTGATATCAAACAGATAGTAGGATCGTTTTCAAGTATTATCCAACCCACTTCTTTTCCTTTTGTCAATTTCAATTTTGCATTTGGATTATAAACTAAAATATTGAGGACAATATTATTTTCTATTTCAAAAAAATTCATAAAAATTTTGAAATTTTTGAAAAATATTTTGGTGGAAACTTTGTTGTAATATGTTCAAGATCTTAGCTTGTATCTTATTCACCACCCTACGTTTTACCCTACGCTTTACCAAACGTGTTTTGTCCTATATGGGTTAGAAGTTTTGGAATAAGCTGATTTTTGGTGAGGATGATCTCTATGGTGAGGAGATAATCCTCACCAAAAATCAGCCCATTCCAAAACTTCTAATCTTATAAAAAAGGATTTACAAAAAATGGACGGTCCACGATTTTTCAACTTGTAAACATGGGGCTAAAAATTTTGGAATGGACTGATTTTTGGTGTGGAGGATCTTCTAATTGTTGAGATCATCCTCACCAAAAATCAGCCCATTCCAAAACTTCTAACCTATGTAGGACAAAACACGTTTGGTAAAACGTAGGGTAAAATGTAGGGTGTTGAACATTTCCCATCTTAAAATATTTAGTTATAAACACTTAATCAGTTTTTAATTGAAAGCTTTGATGTAGAATCCCCATTCATATTTTCTTAGATAAAAATTAGAGTAAAGTTATATTTTGTTTATAATTACTTCTAATAAGGTTATCAAGATTCTACAAGTGAGCTTTTGAACTTATTTCTACCTAGAGTATAAGGAAAAATTGGGTTTGATTAACTTTGACTTCCTTGTTCATTTGGTTGGCTGATTAGAAGAAAAAGAAAAGAATTTGTTGAATATATCGTAAGCAACAACCATTGAATTAGGCTGAGTACCTTGCAAAGGGTTACTTGTTTTCTTAGAAAAATAGTGAAAAATGAGTATAAAAGAAAAAGAAAAAAAAAACAAAGAAAAGAAAAAGATCCCTCAAATCGAGAAAGAAATAAGAAATAAAAAATTCTAAGTTTATAAGTTTCAGTAGGATGAAAGTCATCAAGTGTAAAAACATGAGTACAATGTAATATCACAGATAAAATCCCTTCAAGGTATTAAAGTGAACATCCACACTTCTCACTACCTTAAAAAGGATGCAAAATTTAGAATTAAATCCTAAGTTGATCAAATTATTCCTGATTAGTTAAAAGGTTGAAAGTCACTCTAGGAAATCAAACTTTTGAAGTTTCTAAGGTAGAATCACTATATCTTAAATGTCAATTTAAGTCTAAGTTTTATCATAAAGAAATAAGAATTGGGATTCTATACCAAGTATTACTTTCAAATGACTAACAAATCTTAAAAGAGCTTATGATTTTAAATATAAGTTTTGATTTTGACCACTGTTACTTCAAAAGTTCTTTCGAATTTTGTGGGTATATTCTCTACAAACCCTCACGAGTACAACTTGTCCACTAGGGGTAACCTAACAGTTTAAAGGCATACTGCATTCACTAAATACAATTGAGATTCCTGTGAAAATAGTAATTTATTTTCTAAGAGACTAGAAAAAAATAAGTTTGGGGGTGTGATCAGTGTCTCAAAATACTGATTTATCTACACTTTTCCTAGGCATTTATCTTGATTTTCATCCTATGTCATTAGATTAGGTAAATAATCATGTTAAGCCTCAAATTATCTCATTACATGTCTTACCTTGTTAAATAGGCTTAATTGCATAAAATTAATGCATTGATCAAAAGACTGATTACGTGTGTTTATCGTACAAGTCAAATATCAAATCATCAACATGGACCACCAAATCAATCAATCAAGTGTACATTACAATCTAAAGGACCAATCAAGTAATCATGCAAAATTGGAGATCCAGAAGTCTTTGCATCAATGTGGCGCAGTCAAGAATCAATGTGGCGTAGTGAATCTCAAATGGATCGCCCTAACATTCCTCAAGTGTGCCCCTCACATGCTCTTATACGCAAGAGTGATAACAGTCATTTTTGTGTCCTTCTAGAGAATCAAATGTCTATAAGTAGATCCTTTCCCCAATTAGGAAAGGCCATTGTCCCTTCTTTCTTCTCTCTCCTAATGCCCTTGGCATCTCTCACTCACGACTCAGCCCAACACCTTTGTTTTCCTCTATATAGCTGCACGACCTCCCTCGCTAGCTCCATCCTTATTCTCTTTCACTTTTATCTAAAGCTCAAACCAAACCACATCTTTGTACTTCATCTTCCTCAATCGAATCTCATCATCATCATTTTATCCCACAACAGAATACCATTTAGCCACATCTTTTTGACATCAATTCATAGAACCCATTTACTTAGTTCAGCCACTTTCGGTTTCAACCTCTATTAAGTGTCAATTCAGAAGATTACTCACACAACTCTTTGAAAAGATTCAGGCAACCGGAAAAACTTCATCATTTGGTCATGGTAAGTTGACTCATTTTTTTGGGTGTTTTTTTTTATTTAATTTTCTTTTAAATTGAATCGACTTGTTGAATATTAACTAGATAGGTTTTTTATTATTTTATTTATAATAAATAGGTTTTGACTTGAGTCAACTCACTAATTTTTGTATTTTTATTTTAGTGAGAGTCAGCTAATTCACTGAATTTTGGGTACTCAAAACAATTATTTATTTTACTTTGAAATTAAGTTAGTCAACTTTCTGGGTTTTAGAAGAACACTGTGTCTAAAAGATTGAGTTTTTTATCCATCAGGTCAAGTCGTTGATATTTATGCACATAGGGGGACTAAGACTTTTTTATGAGTTGACTCATTAATTTGTGTTAAAATTAATTCTTGGCCAACATATAATTTTCATCACGAAAGATCTGAGTTTAATTTATATTTTTTAATTTGTGAATTTCAAGAAATTGACATTATAAAATTCAATTTCCTGAAAATGAAATCTTTTGACTTTGACCTTTGACCATAGTCTTTTAGATGACTTTAGGATCTCTTTAACCCTAATTTGACCTTAGTCTCCTCCCCTTAATCATAGGATAGTTTTGGATCGCAGTAAAGACCGATCACATCAATCGAGCGAGTTCGATGCCTAACACCTTCCGAAACCTATAACTCCACCCCCTACTCATTTATCTTGATCATAAACCAATCTGGATCCACTTGGAGTTATTCCATGGTTCCTAAACCTAATCTAGGTGGTGACTCCCAATTTTGAGAAAATCTTCATTTCAATTACATGCTTACCCTTTTTAACATGAGAAGGTCATCAAGAACGTTTTCACTAACGACTCCACTAGGGATTTTAGGGTCTAACTTGACTCGATTCGAGACTTACCCTTTTAGTTGATTTTTACTTAGATAAACCCAATTGACCCAAGAAGACTTTAGTTTAAGTTAGTTTTTCTTTTCTTTTCTTTTCTTTTCTTTTCTTTTCTTTCTTTTTGCCCTTTCTTTCTTTGCTTTTTGTGATGGTTACGTTTCTATGCTTATAATTCACGAAAACATCCCGGGTGCACCGAGTCCCTTTGCACAAACTCACAAGCATGCATATCTGAAGTTTGTATCATTCTCTATCCCTCAATAACCCTAATGTTGGAACATAGTCAAGTTGATCCCTCGGGATACGGGTAACATATAAGAACACTACAACTTCAGTCTAGTACCTTTGGGTATATTAAAATGGAACACCACATACTGTCTAACCAAGTAAAACTAGGAGGTATTTCAGTGTTCCAAGCTGAAGTGGCCTAAGTTTAGTCCTAACTTAACCTCAATCATGTAGTAAGATTAGATCCAAACCTAAGTGTGGTTCTATTAAGCCATGACACAATCGACTATGTGTGTTCCTGGATTGCATTCTTTCTATCTTAACCAAAAGGTGAATGGGTGGACTAGTCCACACCGCTCAAATTAAACCCGTAATACTAGTCCAACCCAATTGAATTAATTGATGAGATATACCGGACATTAGTAGTTAAACCAGTTGGCCCAAGTGGTAAATGGATCTCAAAGATCACACATAAACCGTTTGGACTAATCTGCATAAGATATATTAGATGGGATAATCCAAACAAATTATTTAGATCCATTGGGTCGAACCAACCCACATTCAATTTAATTGGGTATATAGTCCAAACATTTTATATTGGCTAGTTCAATCCAACAGATCTAGTATTACAAGATTATCATATCATAATCAATTTTTCAAATCAAACGTTGATGACTAAATTAGTTAAATATAGCTTGGTTTTATTTTATCATAATATAATAAAAAATTATGTTTTTTTAGATGGCTTACACTTTCATGAGATTCTGCATCGATCAAACCTTTAACACATTCACTATTGTAAAAAAGTATAACTTCGACACATATAGACTTCAAAGCATATTCTCTCTTAAGGCAGTAAAGGTTGACAAGAGCCTTTTATGAGCCATGACAACTTTCAAGGATCATACACATCACGTGTTTCACTTTGGGTCAGTCACACTATGCCCAACACATGAAGATTTCTTTAGCCTCATGAGTATATATATAACCGATGATCAGACCGTCACTACAAAATGGGTTCTCAAAAGAACTTGCAAAAGGTTTGGGGATCAAAGCGAGAAAGGGAGAAGGTTTATTAAAAAAAAACTCTTCGAATATAGGCTCCCTTCTTGAAGATTAGCAAACCCCCGCACATTAGAACCCTTGAGATTTAGCCTAAAAAAAATCACAAAGGAAAGCCCGAGACTTCACCTTATATTTAGTAATGTTAACAGAGTTCTACTTAATATCGTTCAGGATGAGAGTATACTTACCGTGTTTCTTCCCAACCGTGGTCGGGCAACTTCAAGACAAAGTAAATCCAGCCCCCACGATACTTGCCAAAACATTTGATGAACTAACAAACGTGTATAGAAATCAGGGAATGGGATTTAGAGGAAGTCCATATTTACTCTATCTATGAATGTGCATCTAAGATCAACTCATCTCAATCTATAAAAAAAACATTGCCTGGGGCATGCAACCCAATAGAAAGACCGCTTACTCGAAGAAAACTCTTTTAGAGCTTGGTACAACCCAAGCTACTCGATTTATTATGGAAACAAGAGTCAGTTATGGAACAGTCTTTTGGTCGATTTTTCTGACTTCGCATTGTAGAATTTTCTCATATTAGAAAAAGTAAATATGAAAGGTTCTTAAATAAGGATGTATTGGTGGACTTCGCAACTATAGAAGATTGGAGAGATTGTCTTGGTACTCTGACAGAACAAGATGTCAACTGGGAAAAAATCAACAATAAGAGTAGACGAAGACATCGGACTCGCTTTAGGAGGATATAACTATGTGGCTCTCACATAATTATTGGCTACATCTTTATATGACCCAGGAATGATATCCCGATAGATGGGTCTTCTATCATGGACCCTCGTCTATCCTAGACATAGACACCCTATCATGATGTTGACTACTCAGTTGGTAAATCGCATAACGACTGGATGGGATTATCGAATGACAATAAAATCAGAAATCAAACTAGTACCCAAGAAGAGGAAGAAAAATCCAAAACACACTTAGTCCAAGATTTGGAAGTAGTTTTTAGATCGAGTCAAAATTTTATTTTCCTTAAAAGATGAGAGTCTCCCTATTGATTTTCTTTTCTTTCTCTCTTTAGTTAGGATAGTTTTTCTTTGTCTTATGTCAAGTCACTTAAAACACTTAAGGAAGATTCAATAGTCGATACACCCCCAATAAAATTTTTTAAATTTCTCAAATGACTTTCATTCAATAAAATTATCTTTATCTAAAAATCTCTTAATCAGTATGGATCGTCAATTAGTAACTTTGAATCTAAAGGGATTGATCACTCTAATATTATCGCGAGGGGGTCCTAACATGAAAAATAATAAAATTACTTTCAATGGAGTTTCAATTTACCACTGCTCCAAAACTAAAGTCTTCCACCTAGTTGGGATCGCTAGTCCAGTTAGTTGGCATGAATACTAGCATCAAGAGCACAGTTAGGGATAGCATCAAAATCTAAACTCGTAGAGATACACAAGAACATGGCAGTCTTCACCATGGACATAAATAGTATAAAAAGTAAGGTTGAGGTACTAAAATGCGCTTCAAAATAAATAGAAACCCCCTCTGATGAATTGAAGGATAAAATAACAGAAATAGTACAACCAAACATCCTCAAGAAGTATTTGAACTTTATGGAAATGAAAAAAATTTCATTGAAAACCCTATGCTAGTCAACCAAATGACTCAGTTGGAAGTAGCTTTAAAGAGTATAAAAGGGATTAACGAAATTGCAGCAGGCATTGAAGCACTAAATCTTATCCCTAAAGCCCGACTGCTTGACAAGTTTGTAATGCCAGAAATGGAGAAATTCAACGATGTTGGTTTTGCAAGGACACACCTAAAGGTTTATGTGAATAATATACGACTTTTGGGACTCAATGATGAGCAAATAACATTACTCTTCCAATGCATTTTGTCTAGATCAACGTTATGATGACTAATGTCTCAAGATCCAGTTGTTGTCAAGACATGAAAGGATATATCAAAATGGTTCTGGCATTATTACAAGTACAGCACTGAAATTAAGACCTCTCAAAGAGATCTAGAAGCAACAAAACAAAATAATGGGGAAACCTTTACTGACTTTAGTAGTCGATGGAGAACTAAGGTTGCAAAAATGTGGACCAGACCTTTAGAGAAAGAATAGATAGCAATTTTTCTAAAGAATCTCACTCAGGGTTATGCCCAACATCATGTGACTCAATATATCCCCACATTCGAATCCTTACTACAAGTTGGAAGTCAACTCTAGGATGTATTTACCTTTACAATCATTGTCATCTCCTCAGATAATAAAGGGAAAAAACTATTTGTCAACCCCAAACCCAATACCAATCAAATTCACCTTGAGAACACATCTGTCAGTCCAATTGTTTTTGCTCAACCTATTACTCAATCTACACTTTCAAGTCAATCGGTCGAGATCCAAGAAACAATTCATTAACCTCAAGATGACCATCAACACATCATTCCAAGAATTGCTTAAGAAGGTACTCATTACCCCTTTCCAACCTCAACCTTTATCAAACCTTCTTTTGCCTACCCACAACCCTAACCTGCTTTCTAAATTCCACCAGACCCCTAGTCATCACACTAACCATTGTATTTCCCATTACCACCATATCCATGACCTCATCGATGCAAAAAAGGTCATTGTCTCCACTCCTACCCAACAAAATGTTACTGCAACATTCTAGCCTCTCCAATTACAAAACATGATGTCTACTATTTAGTTACCTTTAGACTATATTCTTTTCATCCATCAAATTCTATCCAAACTACCAAATTACCTTCTATTTGGACCAATGCAATGAGGTCTTCTCCACTAATCTCGAACTATTTGATCTATTCTTAGAGATTTACTATCCATCCCCACCTCGTTATAGTAGTCCTACTTTTACCAGTTACCTACCAATCCAAATGGAATCGATAGAATATGTTCCTATAGGAGATGAGGATATTTACATGTTATCCAATGAGGATGAACATTTTTTCCTCCTCTATGATGAAGTCAGGCATATTGATGAGTGTTTCCAAACACTCAATTATACACACAGTTTTCGGATATTTATCTTGATTTTTGTACCTATTTATCCATATTAAGATAATAATCATGATAAGCCTCAAATCACCACGTTGCATGTTAATTAGGCTTAATTATATATAAATAAATTTATTTACTAGATAAATCTAATTACGTGTGTTTCTTGTGCAGAAAATCAACAAATTGGAATCAAAATCTCAAGACAAAAGCATTTGGGCCCACTTTGAAATGCCTTAATCCTTAACTCATATTCTCCTCTTTTGTCTTTTTGTGCAAAGAAAAGTGGAGGCTACTTTTTGACTCTTCTACACACATTTTCTCTATAAATAGAGCCTTCATTTTTAGAGAAAGGGTCCCATCTTGGTTCTCTTTTCAAGACTCCTTTAATCTAAGGCTCTTAGCCTATTCTCTTATTTTTTTGTATTTTCATCTTCTAGTTATTTTCTTTTGGTTAAATAGTCTTGTAAGAAGTAGAAGAAGAAGAAGTTGTAATTTTCTCCATTAAATGAAGAAAAGTTTTTTCATCTCTTATCTTCCCTCTCTTGCAATGACATTAGGCTAAGTTCCCCTCCATTGGAGAGTGGAAAAGCCTAGAGCAAGTTCTTGTGTTATTTCTAATTTTATGCCTTTCTTTTATTTAAAATGCTTATGAATTCTCTTTAAGTTTCTTGTACATTTTTTCTTAATATAGATACTTTATGCTTAGATTAGATCAAGATAAAGTATGCTTAAATTAGATAATTTGTAATAAGAAGTTTTCAAAGAATTCTACTTTGTTTTTGTTCCCTTATTTCATTTTATTTGCAAAACTTTCCGATCTAAGGAGCTAACACCAAGCCCTTATGATTGAGTTATAAAAAGGCTAGAAACTAGGAATTGCTCATTAACATGTTTTAGGTAGATCCACCTCCAATGGTGTTTTAATTCATAAGTTTACTTGCTTTTAATTTCATTTACTTTAGTTTATTTTCTAGCAATTTTACATCTTCTTATAAGTTCAAAAATACAAAGAAAAACAGTTTGAATTCCTTTTAGTTAATTTGGATTTTATTTTCTTAGCTTAGCTCTATTCCTCCTTTCGATCCCCTACTTGCCCCACAAGTAAGGTAAAACTAAGATTATTATTAACTCCGGTGAGAAGAACAACGATAGTCTCATCACATATGACCCAAGCAGGAAGACTCTCCAAGCCACCAGAACAAAATGTTGACCATCTCACAGAGGATGATGCAATAATTAAGTAATTCAAGAAATCGAATGCTAACATCACTATATGGGGTCTACAATGGCTTCCACTTCCCATAGGGAAGCAGTCCTCAAAGCATTGAATAAAGGTCAAGTCTCTTTTTTGGATCAATTGGCAAGGGTAGTAGGGGCAACCTATGCTAATAACATCTTATCCTTATCTGATTTTGATCTCCTTAAAAAAGGGGTAAATCATAAGAATCTACTATACATCATAGTCAATTGCAATGGAATGAGAGCTCATTTTGTATTGATTGTCTATGGGAGTGTACTCAATGTTTGTCCTTTAAAAACCACTGTCAACTTAGGGTTGAAATCTAGAGACTTACAACTGACCAATCAAGGCATCAAGACTTACAAAAACTCTAAGATGGACATACTAGGAGTTCTACCTTTCTGGCAATCCATTGGAATAATTGAATTTCTTGTAGAATTCCAAGTTCTAGATATATAACTTGATTCAACTTACTGTTAGGAAGACCATGGTTGCATTAGATCAAGGTTGTTTCATCTACACTGCACCAAAAGGTTAAATTCATCAAGGATGGCCTTGTAATCACTCTTCATGGAGACATTGAAATTGTAGGAATCTTAAATGGGTCAAAAATCAAAAGTGAGCCCCTACATGAAATTCAACCAGAACATCAAGAAATATAGCTTAGTGGGTTTGAATTTGAAAAGGTTTGCGTGCAATAGGATGAACCTGGAAAAAAAAGTACTTTCCTATGGAAGACACCTTCAATTGCTTCGTTCACCAATTTTGGTTCTACCTACACCGGGTGAACCACTTTTTTTCTACTTATCAATCTCATAGATAGTTATGCGATGCATGCTAGCAAAGTATGATAAAGACAGACGCAAATAAAGGGCTATCTACTAAATTAACGAATGTTCATGTGGTAGTTATGAATCAATAAGAATATAATACTAGAATAAAAATTAAATAATCTTGGCAAGCAATGGTCAATCCATAGAGACAGTATTATCCAATTATCTTTGTAACTTAAATCAAATAAAGATTTTGGGTAATCAATTGAAAAAAAATTTGGAAATATTTATCAATCAAACTAATAGAAATTAAAGATTAAAACTATAAGAGAAAAGTTACATTAGTCAAATCCACCCTAGCAAATATAATAAATAAGCAAGTTCAAATTTTTTTTTTATCTCACTCTACTTAGATAAATTTAATGCCCGTAGATTAGAAAGTAAATCTGGTTTAGCACATATAATAATTAAAAAGTATGATTCTCTCATTAAATAAAAAATATCAAAATCAAAATCAAACTATCAGAACTAAGCATGATTTAACTTGATCTTATCTAAGATTAAACCATCAAAACTTTTGATAATTTAAACTAGATTTTCAATACTTATGAACAAAAACTAAATCACTAAGAACATTAAAAAAGATAGATTAATAACAAGTTCATTCATTATATGTTACTTTGGCTTCATAGACCTCTGTAACGAAGGTTTAACCCAAAAACATTGCAAGAATAATAATAGAAAAATAAAAAAAAAGGAAGATAGATGAGAAAAGAAAACTTATCTTTATTGATCTTGGAACCGAATTTGGTAGAGTCTCCTTACAAAAATCAAAACTTAGAAAATAATAATAAAAAATATGAAAACTTTAATTTTCTAAACCTAATTGTAAAGATTTCTAGATATACATTTACAGATCTCTTTTAAGCTTTGATCTAGTGTGGCACCCCGTCAAACGCTAACACAAAGCCCTATGTCAGATCTCGAGGCATAAGGTGGCACCTCAAAATTTTGGCATGGTCTCCTCTGTTTATGTTAGCATTCCAAGGCGTTCAACCTGCACCTAATAAACGACATACAATCATGCATATATACATACAAAATATCACAATAGCGGAAGCCTACATACATCTAATAATGTATAATAAATTAGAATACAAAAGGATAACAAAATACTGAATTATACAACTATTTCCTCACTCTAACAAAAGTCCTAATGTTCGATAAAAAAACCATAATACTCGATGATGAATCTGACACCATTAGGGGTATAGCCCCAATACTCACCAACTGATGGACTCTGACTGTCTATCTAACCCACCAGATGATTCTCACTCTTTTTCTACTCCTATCTTGCCAAGCTTCAGATCTGAAACTAAAAAATAAAGAAGGAAAGGATGAGTAACAATGGTTACCCAGTAAGGAAGAAAATAATTTATACCAATAACCTCTCCTAATATGAAAAAATAAACATACTGAATTATTTTAAAATAAGTAAATTTTTATAGAAGAAATTACGATTAACTGGTACATATAGCCAGGGATGAGCAACTAAACGTTTTAAAACTCACATTACATTGATCAGCAGTAATCACTATAATATTTTCTTTGTATACAAGACTAATTAATCAAGTAGAAATATTAAACATGCATTTCATTTTATATATCAAAATAAGGCAACAGATACATAATACACAATGGTGGAGTAGTGGAATTAGAGAATTGGGATTCACGACTGGATCGCTCCTAGTCGGGACATGATGTTTCATAATAAAGTATTAGTTCCTGATTTTGTGGCTGGTCGCTATTTACCACACTTGTGGGACCATTTATCCAGCTCAGGCTGGTCGTTTGACGTGATCGTAAGCAATGGGTCTCTTTTCGATGTATCAGAACGTTTGACTACTATAGATTGTTAGTGATCACTGACTAATCATTTTCATTTATGCTTATCAGGCGTGCATGTGATTCCCAAATATACAAACCATTCATATACGACCACCTTTACATTACAAGTTCACTAATAAAGATAGAGAGGAATAACCCGGATTCCAGTTGTGACTCCACTTTCATACTCGTCTCATACTACATATGAGTTTGGTTGTCCCTACCATACATCCAAGGATAATACACCACTCCGGATGATATGAGGTACTATCCCTTCAGGCATTCACGGACTCTTTAACAACTCACAAAATAGCTACATATATATATATTATTTTCATTTGAAAACAAAAAAGAAATTAACAATACAAGGTTGAGAATAGATATCCAGTTTCCTACCATGCAACAATGGCCACCCTGCCTAAAATAAATAATTGAACGGAAAAGTAAACAAGGCCTCGCACTAACAGAAAGTAAATAAACATGTATAGACACCCCATTTTTACACTCGCCTGATTAATCAACTCGTCAACCCGATTGCAACGGTTCCCAATGATGGATGTTTATTCAAATGCTTTATTTTGTTACCAAATATGTTTCAGAAATCCGAAAGAGGTATCTCGAACTGATAAAACTTTTGAAACCACACTACGCTAGGAAAATACGACCCCAAAAATCATCATCTTGCAGACCAAAAAATAGCTTCACGATAAAAATCACTAAAAATAACCAAATTATCAAAATACCCCTAACATCAAAATAACCCTAGAGCCTACGTTACGATTAGGAAAACTCATTCAAACACATAAAGTAACAAATCGAAATCAAATAAATCATTTCGCCAATTTTCACAGAATTTGACAAAATTATGAAAATGCCCCTCATAAAGTTCACGACCATTTCATACAAAAAATTCATAAATGACAAAAACCAACATTTTCATTGAATTCCTTATGAAAAACTGATTCCAAAACATCCTGGAACATTGAAAAAAGACTTAAAACGTAAAAAATCCTCTCCAGGGGCAAAACGATAATTTCATAAATTTAATAATTAAAATTTTCTAAATTAATAAATAAAAAATTAAATAATGTAAAGTGAAACATTAATAAATTAATTTTAAATTATAAATTAAAAAATCGATCAATCAGGCTTTCAGGCAAAATTGTTGATGGTTGCCAAGATATTTATTCAAGGACCCCTCCATCTGGGGGCCCAAAGAATTAAAGATATAATAAAAGGGAATTCTCAAAAAATTAAATTCAATCAAGTAAGACTAAAGTCGAGATATTAAAAGCCAATCAAGAAAGACTAAAGTCAAAGTATAAAAGTCAATCTCATCAGACTAAAGTTAAAACCCTAAATCAAAACCCTAATCTAAACTAATCAAGTTAATCTCATAAGACTAAAGTCAAAACCCTAAATGAAAACCCTAATCTAAACTAATCAAGTCAATCTCATAAGACTAAAGTCAAAACCATAAATTAAAACCCTAAAGACTAAGTCAGTCTCATAAGACCAAAGTCAAAACCCTAATTAAAACTCTAAAAGAAACCCTAATCAAACCCTAATGCTTCTAAAAAACTTTATAAATAGGAGCCTCCACACCCTATTTTTGTATCAAAGAAAAAATCCTAGAAAAAGTAGGTGAAGAAGCTTCCACAACCTTTCCAAAACCCTAATTTTGGAGCCCCAACTCCTTACCTAACACCCATACTTCGATTTTAGCCTGAAAAATACCTAGAAACCTTTCAAAAACACCCTAAAATCCATAACAAATTCGAAGCATCCAAATCCAAGAAGAAGATACCTTGCCTCGGAGATCAGAAATCAGATACGGAGACAGAATGAAGTAAGGAGTACGGTACAAGGAGCAGTTTCACCAGATCTAAGGAAGTAGAACCTTTGCGTATCGTAGGTAACATTTCTATTATTTTTTTATCTAGGTTTTTTCATTAGCAATGTAGTCTTATTTGGGATAAGTAGAGACCGGCATTGGTCGGGCGGGGTTGGTGCCTAACACCTTCCAACCCCGTAATGTGATCCTCGGATTTAATTTTTTCTGTAATAGATTAATTTTTATCCGTTTAGAGTCAGTATTCGGTTCTTAGACCGTAATAACTAGGTGGCGACTCCCAAATCTCAAGGGTCAAAAGTGGATCCGCGCACCCCGCGGATCGAGAATGCTTTCAGTGACGACTCCATTGGGGACTATTGAGGATCAGACTTGAAAAACCCCAAGTATGGGAGCATTGCCATGATGACCTAATTTTTTTATTATTTAGTTTGATTTATTTTATTTGTTTATTTATTTATTTATTTATTTATTTATTTATTTATTTCTTTTTGTGGCTTGATTGTGGATGATTTTGGGTATTGCATTTTTGTCCAATTAAGGATCACTTTTTGATGACCCCTAAATAATGAAAGATTCAAATTGACATATGAAAATGATGGAATGATGAAGGTTGGGACAGCAATGTTAAAATATTTTTACAGAACATTCTAGTGAGAATTAAGTCTGGGAACCTATTAATAAAATGTAGATCTCATCGAGTAGATTAATTTAGAACCTTAGTTCTCTCGATTTCATTATCCAGAACCTTAGATATCATCGATGCAAGTTCAATCTGTAAATCTGAAATTGTTGCTGAATGAAGGTTGGGACAGCAATGTTAAAATATTTTTACAGAACATTCTAGTGAGAATTAAGTCTGGGCACCTATTAATAAAACATAGATCTCATCGAGTATATTAATTTAGAACCTGAGTTCACTCAATTTCGTTATCGGGAGCCTTGGATATCATCGATGCAAGTTTAATCTGTAAATCTGGAATTGTTGCTGAATGAAGGTTGGGACAGCAATGTTAAAACGTTTTTATAGAACATCTATTGAGAATTAAGTCTGGGCACCTTTAATAAAATGTAGATCTCATCGAGCAGATTAATTTAGAACCTGAGTTCACTCAATTTCGTTATCGGAAGCCTTAGATATCATCGATGCAAGCTCAATCTGTAAATCTGGATTTGTTGCTGAATGAAGGTTGGGACAACAATGTTAAAACGTTTTTACGAAACATTCTAGTTAGAATTAGGTCTGGGCACCTGTTAGTAAAATGTAGATCCCATCGAGTAGATTAATTTAGGACCTGAATTCACTCAATTTCATTATCGGGAGCCTTAGATATCATCGATGCAAGTTCGGATTATATTTTCCTAATTCACATAAAATACGAATTTATCTAGTGTTAACATAGTTAATGTTCCTGAGAGCAAGCTCATCTCAACAATTATCATCCTATAATCAATGTAACATCTATTGGAATCTCAATTTATTTTGGATCACCCAAAAGTGATCATTGATTGGACCTTAAAAATTATAAAAGTCATGCCTATTGCAATGTTTGTTTGATCAATTATTTATGCCATGCTCATTAATTGATTTGCCATTGATCTTGATCAGATATATAGATGATGTGCTTATTGGTGATCTTAATGATTTTATTGGACTGGTATTTGTTTTGGCTAATATTCATATGGTATCAATGTGTGATGGTATGATCAGGCCCATGGGCCCATTTGTTTGGAAAAGGCCCCGGGCATACCCCACCCTGTTTTGCACACACCACATGCACGTTTACTATTTTGCACACTTACACGTCCCATATAGCCAACGTGGCACTAGTGCGTGGTCCGGTCTCTTCGGAGATGCGACGTCATTCATGAAAATCACAACTCCAGTCACGTACCTTAGGGTATATCAAATTGGGGCATCAATACCGTCTGATCAGGTGATTCTGAGAGGTATATTGATGCACCCAGGCTGGAGCAACCTGAGCCTTTGACCTATTGTGAGCCACACAGTCCCATGTCCCGATTGCCAACGTAGTACTAGTACGTGGTCGGTTCCCTCCTAGGATGTCAAACCATTTATGAAAGCTACAACTCTTGACTCATACTCTTAGGTATATAAAAGATAATCCAAGTACATCAATTGCACTTCTTGGTCAAAACTAGGGCCTAAGCGAAATCCTGCTCCGCTGTACCTTACTGTACGAGGGGGATAGACTACATCTATTCTAGACGAGAGGTATTTAAGTGGGCTCTTGCTCAACATTGTGCGTCACCTCTCAACTGGGGATCAAACTGGTTATTTTTGACTTCAGATAAGTGAGTTGAGATTTTAGATTATCACCTATACGATATATCAAACCAAGTCACCACGTATCGAGAGGTATATAGGTGTATTTGGACAAGGGTGGCCAGATAAAATGCATTGCACGTAGTAAGCTTAGAGTCTAGAAACCTCCCCTATAGGTCACGACTTGAACTTATTGGGTGTTCCCGGGTTGTTTATTGGACCTTGTAATTGATGAATGTATGTAAATGATGTGGATGATGAGATCAAAATGTATGGTTGTCCTCAAGGATTAAAGTTTTTCTTTTACCGTATTAAAGTGGGTGCACCGACCCAATAAAGAATCCATTCTTTTGCAAGAATGACCTAGTTCATCTCGATCTAACAATCATGATAGGCCGGGTCATTTAGATCAAAATGAAAATCAAATTATTTTCTAAATTCGGGTTCCGACCCATTTTAAAAGAAGAAAAATGTTTTCCAGAAGAAAAGTGTTTTCGAGAAAAAATATTTTCCAAAAAAAAAGAAAAGGAAGGAAAAATGATTTACAAAAGATATATTTTTGCATGAACCTTGAAAATTTTCTTTTTTGTATGGACTTTGAAAAATTACTAAAATGTATTTTTCTAAAAAGAAAATGACTTGCAAAAAAATAATCAGATTTGTGAAAGTTTTATTCAATGAAAACATTATTTGTCAATAATTTTCAAGAGTGGAATAGAATTATTTTCCTTCTGAATAATCATTGCATGAATTTTCAGGGTTCATTTAAAATGTTATCAAGGGGGTAATATTGGAACTGTTTAAATTCACCTCCGATGAGGTTTAAGGGTTACCATTATACCTAAGCTCAATCGTCCATCGTCTAGCTAGGGTTGTAAATCCAGTCAGTTAGAGTAAACGTCAATATCAAGTCAATGGTCATAAATGACCTCAAAATTTATCAACATCGCCCAGTTGTTCTTTGAAGATCACAGTGCCTCAATCATGCCGGTTGTAAGCAATGTCTCAGTCCTCAGTCCTGATCAAGCCCGTTGTGGGTAGTTTTGAGTTTTCATGAATCATTTGGATTAGTTCGAGTCCCTTTTTTCATGAAGGTCATGTCTTCTTTTCGAGTCGACTCTTTTTTCTGTTGAATCGAGTTAGTTTATCGAGTCATAGAGGTGCATGTCGTCCCATCTGAAATTGATCTGATAAAAAAAAATTTGTTTGTTTCTTATGTTTGCTTGATCAAAATTGTAATATTTATTTACTCTTGTTCCTTTTTGTTACATATTTGTAAGGGGGTCGATGAAAAATAATTAAAGAAAAAAAATGGCACGTGCACTTGTGAGCATAGCTTCACCTCCAAGCCACCCCACCCTCAATATACTTAGCCCCGATGCTTAGTAGTTCCACGGCTTGAGATAGTTTTTTCAAGTGTCGGGAACGAACACATCAAATCCGATCACCAACCAACGATGTGTGTACTTTGGTATGCATCGAGGTTTGAAGATCGGATAACCGTGAAGCCACCCACTAGCCGCATGCATATACCCGATTAGTCAATGCTAGGACACGAGTTTCCAACGTTACATCAACCCCCAAACATGGTTGTAATTGTGCAAGTTGTTATCGGGCCAAGAAGCCCAAGTTGTAAGCCCAATGCGGCACCCTTAGATCATTAGGTAGATGTTTTCTTTTTTTTATCCTCCCTTACGCAAAAGGGAGTAATGCACATAGCATCATCAAAAAAAAAACGAGAAAAATAGTGAGCAAGGGACTTAAAACAGGGAGACATGGAAAACAGGGGCAAAGAAAATAGTTCTGTGAATTTCAAGAAACTGGATTTCTTTCTGGTCCGTGTCCATGACACGAATGGACAAAAATGAGCATCATCCGTGTTGGGAACACGATTGAAATAGTGACTACTTTACCCGTGTTTTGAGCACGGTTGAAACTGTAAATGTCTCATCCGTGCCATAAACACGAATGACAGAACAAAAATTACATCCGTTCCACTAACACGGACCAAAGTGAACTCGACGTTGTAGAATGAACTCGACAGTCCATGTTCGAAGGGTCCCACTTACAATCGATCAAACGGTAATGGTACCCCTAGGAGAATCCTAAGTTTTGGGGGCAAATTAAGTAAGGTGGGTTTTGTCAATTAATGTTTTCGAAAAAAAATATACAAAGCAAAAAAAAAAAAATAATAAAAATAAAAATAAAAAAGAAAAAGGAAAGAAAAAGGGAAGGGTAGAATTTGCGGATTTTCCAACTCAAAACAATCTTGTGAACCGGGCCCCCACTTGTACCCATTTGAATCGGGTCCACGACCCGAATCTATCCAACTGGGTTGCAACCTAGATCCAATCCAACTGGGTCCACGACCCAGATTTACCCAACTGGGTTGCGACCCAAATCCATTTCCAACTGGGTCCACGACCCAGATCTATCCAACTTGGTTGTGACCCAGATCCATTTTCAACTGGGTTGCGACCCAGATCCAATCCAACTAGGTCCACGACCCAAATCCAATCCAACTGGGTTACGATCCAGATCTATTCCCAACTGGGTCTACGACCCAGATCCAATCCAACTGGGTCCGTGACCCAAATCCAATCCAACTGGGTTAAAACCCATATCCATTTCCAACTGGGTCCACAACCCAGATCCATTTTCAACTGGGTTACGATCCAGATCCAATCCAACTTGGTCCACAACCCAGATCCATTTTAGACTGGGTCCACGACCCAAATCCATTTTCAACTGGGTCCACGACCCAGATCCAATCCAACTAGGTCCACGACCTAGATCCATTTTCAACTGGGTTAACCCAACCAGGTCCACGACCCAGATCCAAATCCATTCCAACTGGGTCTACAACCTAGATCCATTGAGACCACAACCCAGATCCGTTTCGACTAGGTCTAAGATCCAGATCCACTACAAACCGGATCCATATCCAATTTCAAAACCAAGTTCATGATCTAACAAAGATAACAATCAATCAATCGACTCAAATACATTCTACTTCTTCAACAAAAAAAAAGGGATTTCAAAAGCACCAATTACAGTCCTTGGTCAAAGTTGGTGCCTAGAAAGATCTTACCCTGTTGATACAAGGGGGATAAACTAAGTCTATTCAGGGAACAAGGTGATTTAAGAGTGCCATTGTGCGCCGCCTCTTCCTTGGAGATCCGCCTGGCCGACAATGATTTCATAAAACTGAATTGGAGGCTACCAGAAACATAGGTTGTTCCCATTCGATTTATCTCAGAAATTACCTTTAAAAAAAAAAAACATTTTCTCGACTCCGTGTCAATGCCAGCTCCGTGCTGATGAAATTACCTTTTCAAAATGTTTTCCCGACTCCGTGTCGATGCCAGCTCTGTGCTGATGAAATTACCTTTTCAAAATGTTTTCCCGACTCCGTGTCGATGCCAGCTCTGTGCTGATGAAATTACCTTTTCAAAATGTTTTTCCGACTCCGTGTCGATGCTAGCTCCGTGCAAATGAAATTACCTTTTCAAAATGTTTTCCCTACTCCGTGTCGATGCCAGCTCCGTGGTGATGAAATTACCTTTTCAAAATGTTTTCTCGACTCCGTGTTGATGCCAGCTCTGTGCTGATGAAATTACCTTTTCAAAATATTTTCCCGACTCCATGTCGATGCCAGCTCCGTGCTGATGAAATTACCTTTTCAAAATATTTTCCCAACTCCGTCTCGATGTCAGCTCTGTGCTGATGAAATTACCTTTTCAAAATGTTTTCCCGACTCCGTATCGATGCCAGCTCCGTGCTGATGAAATTACCTTTTCAAAATATTTTCCCGACTCCGTGTCGATGCCAGCTCCGTGCTGATGAAATTACCTTTTCAAAATGTTTTCCCGACTCCGTGTCAATGCCAGCTCCGTGCTAATGAAATTACTTTTTCAAAACATTTTCTCGACTCCGTGTCGATGCTAGCTCCGTGCTGATGAAATTTTCAAAATATTTTTCCGACTCCATGTCGATGCCAGCTCCGTGCTGATGAAATTACTTTTTCAAAATGTTTTCCCGACTCCGTGTCGATACCAACTCCGTGCTGATGCCAACTCCGTGTTGATGCTGACTCCATGTCGATGCCAACTCCGTGTTGAGATAATTTCGCTTTCAAAATATTTTTTTGACTCCGTGTCGATGCTAGCTCCGTGCTGATGAAATTACCTTTCTTAAAATATTTTACCGACTCCGTGTCGATGCCAGCTCCGTGCTGATGCCAACTCCATGTTGATGCCGACTCCGTGTCGATGCCAGCTCCCCGCTGAGTTAATTCCATTTTCAAAAACACTTTACCGATGCCAGTTCTGTGCTGATGTAATTCTTTTGTAAAATATTTTATCAACTCCATGTTGATGCCGACTCCGCGTCGAGAAATGATTTTTTCTCTAAAACTCATAATAAACAACTTTACCCGACTTAATAAAACATCATGCATCTCTATTTTTGTAAACAAGATAGTAACACTTGGTCGTCTGTACAGATAGGTGGCCAAGCGAAAGAAATACCAGCAGCCAGAAGTGCCTCCCTATTTTCTCAGATCATCTACCGTCACCATGAGTTCTTCTGAACCGATACAACCTCCAGTGATTGAAGCGTCAAGTATCGACCCGCAAATAACAACATTACTAAAAATAATTGAGAGGCAAGAAAAGATAGTGAGTATCGTGTTAGCCAATGCCAGCATCCTGCAAGCTCAAACGATACAACAACATGCATCCGGGTCAAATCAAGAGTTACCCGAGCAACCCCCACAGGGACCACAGACCACAATGCCGCCTGCAGTGCCTGAATACCAGGGGCCTCCGCTATATATTCCATAAAATTGACCACCCCCTGTGGTCATTCCCAATGATGAATGTGAGTATAGGGCTACGGAAACCAAAAACACAACAGAAGAAAAACTGGCTCAGCAGATCGAATCTCTACAGGAAGAAATGAGGAGGATGAAGGGCCTCAACACTATAAGCGGAACCCGATTCAAGGATCTGTGCTTTTACCCCAATGCTCAATTACCGGCCAAGTTCAAGTGTCCGAAGTTTGAAAAGTATAACGGAATAGGGTGTCCGCTGTCACATCTGAAGTTATATTGTGGATCCATGTGTCAGTATGGCGAGGACGACAGGTTGTTGGTACAGTTGTTTCAGAGGAGCTTAACGGGGCCGGCGCTCAAATGGTTTTCTGGACTAGACCACTCACTTATTAAGAACTGGCAAGACTTAGACGAGATGTTCTGGCAAACTTACCGATTCAATACTGATGTGGGGCTAGATCGAAATGACATGGCCAAAATGACAAGGAAGCATAGGGAAACAGTGAAAGAGTATGCACAGAGATGGCGAGAGTCCGCCTCACAAGTAAGGCCCGCAATGACAGAGCAAGAGATGAATACTACGTTTATCTCGATGCTAGGACACGCCTTCTATACTCATCTGGTGGGGCACACCACGGGCACATTCTCGAATCTAGTACAAGTGGTAGATCGGGTCGAAGATGGGATCCGAACCGATCTGATCTTCGATTTCACGAGTCTAGGGGCAACGACAGGAATCCCTTCTCAGAGAAAGCCAGTGCCTCCGGGAAAGAAGACGGAAGAAACACAGGTCAATAACATACAGCCGAATCGACCCCTCTTCATCCCTTCACAGCACCAAGACCACAGGCACCGACAACTTCATGGGCACCGGCACCACCAACATGGAACTCTCCTCCTCAAAATCAATTCAGGGCAAATCCTCCACCGGTTGCACAGCAGGCACCACTATACGGGCAGAATCAGCAGGCACGACCCAACAGAGTAAACAAAGTATTTACCAGGTTACCCATGATACTATCAGAATTACTGCTAATCTTACTCAGGGGTGAGTATCTTGCAAAACGTCCGCCAAATCCTGAGGCTGCCAAAGGGCCGAGGTACAACCCTAATTTATTCTGTGAATTCCACATGGGTACACCAGGGCACTCTACAGACCAATGCTGGCAGCTCAAGCATCAAGTAAAAATCTAATTGATAAAAAGGCTCTCATCCTAGATGGGCCTGCCAACCCGCCCCAACAAAAGAACATCAATCAAAACCCCCTACCTACTCACAACGGAGAGGGGAGTGGGCATAGGATAAATGTCGTTTGTGAAGAACTCGACTTCAATCCTTCGGATCTAATAGCACCTATCGGCGTAAAAGTCAGGGTCCATCTAACCCAGGAATCCAAGGCATCAACGGTTAATACAGTCAACCACTACACAACCAACGCATCCCAAAATTCACCGCCACCACTCAGTTTAGCCGACCTCACCATCCATCCCACTCATCAAAATACCACTACCCGACCACCTTTAGTCATACCTTACGGATCACCCCATCATCAAAATATGTCTCGACCTCCCTTTGTCATACCATACACGCAGCTGACTCTTCCAGGATCAACTCGACCCCCCATTCACATACCATACACTTCGTCTACACGTCAACCACTCGTCATTCCATGTACTTCATCAACTACTCCTACTACCACTACCTCTAAATTACCACCACCACACCTCATCTTCAACATGAAACCCGATCCATCTCCCATAACCATACGCTCACCTAAACCATTCCCCTATAGCTCCGATCAGGTAGTCCCCTGGAGCTATGAGACCACTATCACCACAACAGCGGGGGTCGAAACAAAGAAAGAAATAATACTGCCTGACATCAACCATATGACAAGGGCAGGAAAATACCAAAAATTACCAGCAAATGGGGTGAATGTCAAGGAAGAAAAGAAAGAGACTGCGAAAGAGGTAATTGATGAAGAAAAAAGGCAAGCTAAGGGAAAGGATAAGCTGTATAAGGATGAGAAGGCGGAAGAAAAGGTAAAGGTGACAGACAAGAAAGCTGCAGACTTTGTTAAGCTCATTCTCAAGAGTGAGCATAATATAGTGGACAGATTGAACAAGTAGCCAGGTCAAATCAGTATCCTGGGACTGATGCAAAAATCAGAAGAGCACCAAGAGGCACTACTGAGAATTCTGGAAAAATCACATGTACCTTCGACCACGACACCATCACAGTTGGAACAAACAGTCGGCCAGATCATGACCCCCAATCCTATTATTTTCACAAAAAATGAATTTACGCCTGAGGGAACGGGGCACGTCGAACCACTGAACATCATGGTCATATGCAAGGGCATGATGGTCGCCAGAGTATTGATTGATAATGGCTCAGCGCTTAACGTCTATCCATTCGAAACCTTCCAGAAACTCAATATCGATTGGTCGCATGTGAAACCCAACAACAAGGTTGTTCGAGGTTTTGATAGCTCAAGAAGGGATTCGCTGGGAGAAGTAGACCTACCGATTACGATAGGGCCTTGCACCTTTGAAGTGACATTCGAAGTCATGGAAATACCAACGACCTTCAACTTGTTATTGGGCAGACCTTGGATTCATATTGCTGGAGCTGTACCTTCCTCATTGTACCAAAGAGTCAAATTTATCATGGGACAGAGGATGATATCAGTATTGACAGAGAACCTTATTCCAGCTGGGAGAGCTCCAAATGTGCCATTCGTCGATATCGAAATGACAAAGGATAAGGCGATGTACCACTCCTACCAATTTGCTGATGTCAATCACATTGAGAAAGGAAAAGAGAAGATAAGGGCAAAGCTATCAAGAATAAGTCTGATGATTGGTCGGGTCATGAAAAAGGCAGGTTACCGACCCAAGCAAGGGTTGGGACCGAGAGGAAGAGGAAGAGCTACACCGGTCGAAGCGAGAAAGCATACTCCCTATTTTGATCTGGGGTTTAGGCCCACAAAAAGGGATATTGCAAAAATAAACGAAAAAAAGAAAGAACTTCGACTAGCAAGAAAGCAGAATCGGGAACCGAACATCTGGAATCTGGGTCGAGTCCCCCACATTAGTGTTAACTTCCCAAAATCACATGCCAAACCCGACAGCCTATCAGAACCACCATCAGCAAAAAAGCCAAAAAGGATAAACCCCAAACCAATGCACATTCAAGAAGACCCAATCGTAGAGTCCCAATCATCTTTCGAAGAAGGCATTGATGTTCTATTCAATGGGAATTCCGATGAAAGTCCATCAGAGACTGCTCTAAAATCAACTAAAGTGGAGGTCACTACCAACCAAGAGAACAACTCACCATTTTCATCAGGCATTGACTGGGCATCCGTTGTCATCCCGCCGAGCTTGGGAAGGACTATGCCCCAATCAAACAACAACCAATCGGAGATCATGGTCATCTCCGAACCACCATCCAAATCATCCAACGAATCACTTGCTCATCTCATCCGCCCCCTCAGAGAAGGGGAAGCATTGCACAACTGAGAGGAATTCCCATTGACAGTTGAGGCTGTTGAGGCCTCCAAAAAAAAAACACCGTTAGGCAACATCAATTTGCCCGAGGATCATAACGAGCCCTCGTCCTCGGGTAAAGATTATTTTGGGGGCTCCCTATCTTTATTAACGAATTTGCATGATTGTTCTTCTTATTTTAGGTATTCAGAAAATCACAAAAAATAAATATTTCTCAAAAAGTAAAAAAATCAAAAATTTCTCAAAAAATCAAAAATCAAAAAACTTTCAAAATTGCAAAAAAGTAGATATTTTCAAAAAATCAAAAATAGAGTTTTCAAGGGATCTGTCTCCATCAAATGAGTACTCAGGTAAAATAGAATTTGAAAGGGACGAGTATGATTTCGATCTTGAACTCGACTTCGACCTCATGGGGATAGAAGAAGAGTCTGAGGACGAAATGGAGTATCCACCCAAAGAAATCAAAGATTTGGTAGAACGTCACAGAGAGGTGTTCAGCCAAACATCGAGGATACAGACTCAATTAATCTTGGTACCAAAGAGGACCCACGAATTGTCAAGATTGGAGCTTTACTAACGTCACAACAGAAAGAAGAAATGGTCAAATTCTTACGGACTTATCAGGACGTCTTCGCATGATCATACAGAGATATGCCGGGGTTAGATACAGATCTCGTTGTACACAAGCTACCCATCGCTTCGGGAAGTAAGTCAATCAAGCAGAAATTGAGAAGACTGAAGTCAGAATGAACCATCAAGGTCAAAGATTAATTCATGAAACAGTTCGAAGCCGAATTTCTTGCAGTTTCTTAGTACCCAGAATGGCTAGCTAACATCGTCCCAGTACCAAAGAAGGACGGAAAAGTACGTATGTGTGTTGACTATCGAGACTTGAACAAAGCCAGTTCTAAGGATGATTTTCCACTCCCACATATCGATACGCTAGTCGATAGTACAGCAGGGCACGGCATGTTCTCGTTCATGGATGGCTTCTCAGGCTATAATCAGATAAAAATGGTAGAAGAAGACCAAGAAAAGACTGCATTCATCACACCATGGGGTACTTTCCACTTCAAAGTCATGCCGTTCGGACTGAAGAATGCAGGGGTGACTTACCAACGGGCAATGACCGCCTTATTCCATGACATAATCCACAAGGAAATGGAGGTCTACGTAAACGACATGATCGCTAAATCCGGTATAGAAGAAGATCATCTGGTAAACCTGAAGAAGTTGTTCGACAGACTCAGAAAGTACAGTTTGAGGCTAAATCTGGCAAAATGCGTGTTCGGAGCAACATCGAGCAAGCTACTGGGATTCATCATCAACAGAAGGGGCATTGAAATAGATCCAACGAAGACTAAATATATCCTCGAGATGAAGGCACCCATTACAGAAAAAGAATTTTGGGGCTTTTTTAGGGAGAATACAGTATATCAGTTGATTTATAGCATAATTGACACCTATCTGTGAACCGGTATTCAAGTTATTGAGGAAAGATACGCCAAAGAAATGGAAGAAAGACTGTCAAGAAGCATTCGATAAGATCAAGCAATATCTGCTCAATCCACCAGTCTTAGTCCCTCCTACGCAAGGGCGACCTTTGCTGATGTACATCTCGGTACAAGAAACATCTATGGGGTGTGTGCTAGGACAATATGATGAATCAGGACGGAAGGAACAGGCCATTTACTATCTTAGCAAGAAATTTACTGATTATGAAGCCAAATACTCAACACTTGAGAAGACTTGCTGTGCATTAGTCTGGGCATCTCAACGACTGCGTCATTATTTGCTCAGCTATTCGACTATGCTTATCGTCAGGATGGACCCCCTGAAGTACCTATTCGAAAAACCAGCATTAACAGGCCGCACAGCGAAATGGCAATCATTGTTATCAGAGTTCAACATCACTTATGTCACTCAAAAAGCTATCAAAGGGCAAGCCATCACTGACCACCTCGTCGATCACCCTTTACCGGATGACGAGCCGCTAAAAATGAACTTCCCGAATGAAGCCATACTATTTGTCGAGATCGAAAACGATGATGATGACGAACCAGGCTGGAAAATGTACTTCGACGGAGCAGCTAATCAGAAAGGAAACGGAATAGGGGCAGTTTTGATCAAGCCGGATGGGTCCCATGTACCAATCGCCATCAGATTGAAATTTCAATGCTCTAACAACGAGGCTGAATACGAAGCATGCATAGCAGGGTTAAAAGCAGCACTAGATCTCGAGGTAAATGAGATTGATGTTTCCAGAGATTCAAGCTTAGTAGTTTATCAGACGACTGGAGAGTGGAAGACCCGGAAACAGAGCTAAGCTCGTACTTTGACAGAATCTCGTTTACATACATGCCAAGAGCTAAGAACCAGTTCGTCGATGCACTAGCCACACTTGCTTCCATGATTAGTATATCGGAAGATCTGATTATCGACCCAATTGAGATTGGAATTCAGGATGAGCCAGCCTATTGTTTACCCGTCGAAGTTGAAGAATCCGAAGAAAAGCCTTGGTACTCGGACATCAGAGCATATCTCGAAGATCGGACCCTTCCTTCATATGCAACCCCTAATGACAGAAGGACTATCCAGAAATTGGCAGGGCAGTTCTTCATCAGCAATGGCATTCTGTACAAAAAGTCGCACCACAAGGTCTTACTCCGATGCGTTGCAGAGGCAGAAGCAAAACAATTAATCGAAACTGTACATGATGGAGTCTGTGGGCCCCACATGAATGGACACATGCTAGCCAAGATGATTATGAGGATGGGGTACTATTGGTCAACAATGGAAAGCGACTGCTATCAGCATGTGCGCAAAAGCCATCTATGTCAAATCTATGCCAACAAGATCAATGATCCGCCATCAGAATTGCATAATATGACTACGCCTTGGCCTTTCTCATTCTAGGGAATGGACGTCATCAGACCAATCTCACCTAAAGCTGTGAACGGGCATCGCTTCATCTTAGTGGCCATCGACCACTTCACCAAATAGGTAGAACATACGCCAATGTCACTAAAAGTAATGTCTTGAAGTTTGTCAAGAACAACATTGTCTGCAGATATGGGCTTCCAAGCGGACTAGTGACAGATAATGCCAAAAACTTCAAGAACAAGGACATGGTCAAGATGTGCAAAGATTTCCAGATCACTCACCACAACTCTGTACCTTACAGACCTAAGATGAATGGAGCAGTCGAGGCAGCCAACAAGAATATCAAGAAAATTATCGAGAAAATGGCGGTTACGTACAAAGATTGGCACAACATGTTGCCTTTTACACTTCACGCCTATCGAACCTCGTTCAGAACTTCGACTGGGACAACTCCATATTCATTGGTCTACGGAATGGAAGCAGTCTTACCCGTAAAAGTTGAGATTCCCTCCCTCCGGATCTTAAAAGAAGCAGAGTTAGATGAAGCAGAATGGATCCAAGCTCGATTTGATCAACTGAATTTGATTGAAGAGAAACGCCTTGCAGCCATCTGCCATGGGCAGATCTATCAGCGACGAATAGCTCGTGCCTATAATAAGAAGGTCAAACCCAGGGATTTCTCACCAGGAGACCTCGTACTGAAGAAGATCTTGACGATCCAAGAAGACGTCAAAGGAAAATTCAGACCAAACTACGAGGGACCATTCATTGTAAAGAAGGTGATGACGGGAGGAGCTCTTATCCTTACGGAGATGGACGGACAAGTATTCCCGCAACCGATCAATGCTGACACTGTCAAGAAATATTATGCATGAAATCTGACCCTGAGATGACGAAAGGCCATCTTTGCTATCCCAAACAAACTATCCAACCCTAGTCAGCCCTCTTGAGCCATCACGTTCATTTCTTAACCTAAGACTGGGGCAAGTCAACAATTACAAAAAAAAACAAAAAAAAGGGGGGGAAACAAAATAAAATCAAAGCAAAAGCATCAAGTTACTCCTGGCCCGCATGAGGATAAACTGTGAACGACTAAAAATACAAAAAAATCAAAAAAATCAAAAAATTCGGACACTTGATCTGAGCTCGACCCAAATCTCCAGCCTAAACAAGTTCGAGAGACGCTGGGAGGAGACACAGATCACCTTTTCGAAATAAAAATAGACGAGCCCCATGTCTAAACCACTCTAAATACATCCAGACCTTAACCCTTTTTGTAGCCTTCCACCACCATTAGCCTAAGCCAACGTTTCGTCCCAACAAAAGTCCTTTTTGATCAGGGAACGTTCTAGGACAACACAATGACAATGGCAGCATCAATGATCTTGCGACTTGGTCCGGATCTCCAAAGTCTTGTTAGTCGTTGGAAGACTCGAGAAGGGAATCCAGGTCGGATATTCAAAAAAAAAAGAGTACTCAAAATGTAGAGTAGCCGATCTCGCGGCTCAACTTGAGTTACCGAACCACGAATAGTCGTCGGAAAACTCGGGAGGGGAATCCAGATCGATAACTCAAGAAAGAGTGCCACTACAAGAGTAGAATCGTCGATCTCGCAGCTCAACTTAAGTCGCCAAGCCACAGAGACTCCGAACAGAACTAAAATGTAAAAATCTAAAGATACAAGCATAGTCTGAAAGGGCATAGTGAAAACCCAAAAGGGCGCTATGAGTAAAAAAATCAGGCTATGGCAAGATCAAAGCCACTGGCACGATGAAAATCCCAAAAAGGACGTCGATGCGCAAAAATGTGAAAATCAGGTTTGGTGAAAATCGTAATTGGCACCAAGGGCAATAAGGGTTAACAAAAAAACAAACAAACAAACAAACAAACAAAAACAACTCTTGGCCCGCAAGAGTATAAACTGTGAACGGCGAAATCATTTCCAAAACCCGCAATCCCAGCAGATAACCAATACTAGGGCACTGGGGTGACTCTAAAGGAACCAAAAGATAATTGGCGCTGGTATCCCCTTTGTTTGGCAAAAGCACCAAAATCGTCATAACCAAAGACTTTACAAACTCTGAATTTATCATACTCATTTGATGAAGACATTTCACAAAATTACATTTTAAAACTACTATTTTGGCCATTGATGACAAATCTAGGACTCATTCGACGAAACTTCGTGTTTTTAGGAACAATAGATATACCTGAGGCCAAGTAAGTACAAAACCTATTTTCTTTGCATTAATCTTCCAACATTTTGCATACGTTCAGATAATAACAAGAAAATACAAAAGTGGGAATACAGCGCGGTCAGTCAAACATCATGGTGAGAAATGAAAAAGGAGTCAAGGCGTTCCTCCAAAGCACGGATTCGGGCAGCCTGGCTCATCATTACTTTTTCGGCATCTGAAGCATCACGGCTCACCAAATATGCTGCAAAGTCCTCAAAATGAGGACATTGGGCAAGTCGATCCGTCAACTCAGCAACTTCAGTTCGAAGCCTAGCCACTTCACTACCATCACTACATCCGAACTGGGCAAGGGCAGATGTCAGCCGAGCAATCTCTTTCTGCATCCTCTTCTCAGACTTAAGCAAGATAGCCTGAATGCGACGATGATCAGTCTGAGACTCCTCCACCCAATCTCGGTAATCAAAGAAGGACGAAGCACCAGGACGTATTCGGGGAACTATCGACACAGACGGTCTCCCAGAGATAAGCTCTCGAATCCAATACAAGTATGTCGAAAATTGGTGTGCTGCAAAGATGGGTCGACTCAGAACCTCAACCCGACCCCATTCTTTTACGAGTCGACCCAAAAGTGCAGTCGACAACGGACCAACCAACTAATTAAAATTCTCGGGGATGAGCACACCCTGGTCGTAACCAAATTGACGAAGAACCCGAGTGGTACATAATGTGTTGTCCCGTGAAGACCAATCAAAACAAGAAAACGGGCACCATCGAATGCTATCACGGGGGACCCTCGAGGCTGGAAGGCACCAACCCATCTCACCTTTTCATCATCAAGATTACCAATAAAAGAATACCATTCTTCTTTGCTACCCGAGATGAAGGGAACAACTCGTCCCGATATCATAAGTACAAGGTCGGCATTAACGCAAAAGGGACGATTAACCACTTCAATCGAAGCCAGATGATCCATGAACCAAAGCTACAATAACAAGAGCATTCTAAACTCTAGAAACTAGCAAGTTCAAATTTAAATTTAAAAACTAAGCTAAGTTCAAAATTTACCTACAGGAGAAGAGCATACCCTCGAAAAACTCGATCACGACCAGAAGAACAAGCCGTGAGAGATTGGAACATCTCGCTCAAAAGCATCGGTGCCAACCGGTGTCCCTCCCGGACTTGTCGAATCACATGAATAAGAGAGAGATCTATGATGTCTCCACCACCTGGGAACAAGAGTTGACTCACCACCATTAGAGTAAGAGCATTAAAGTGAATCAACGATTTCAAGGAGTCTGGAGGCATTCAATCAAAAAAGACTTGGACATTGTCTTCAAAGTCAATCCGCCATCCGAAATCTTCAAGAACTTACGGCTTATCCCCAAGAAGTTGGAAGCCTCACTTCGGAATCCATCACGCAATGGTGGAATCACAACGGCGCTCGATATTTCAAGTCCCAACAATACTTCAAACTCTTTAATGGTGGGAGTCATTTCGTGCCCTCCAAATCGAGAGAGGTTGAGCTCAGGAATCCAACACCTTAACATAGCCTTAATCAAGCTCCATTGCAATGGGACTTTAGGCAAAGAGAGTGTGCACACCAACTTGTTCAAAGCCCATTGAACCTTCTCACAAAAAATATATATATATATAATAAAAAAAATCAAAAAGTCAGAAAAATCTGAAAATTTTCAAAATCCTTTCGAGTTGCACTCAATCTCGATTTGTTAAAACACGACCTAGAAACACTCAAATTTCAAAACTCATCCCATCTCTATCAAATCCAAGATCTCACACGAGTTTCGCGCCATCGAGATCAAGGAATCAATAAGGTAACTCTGTCAGACCCCGTGCTTGAGTAACCATTTTTTAGTAATTCGACCGGTAATTCGAAGTCGTGTTTTACAACATTTCGTCTGGCCCGTACAAATAGGGGTTTAGTCTATTATTTGCAGTTATTTGCACGCAATTCCTGCAAAGAAGGGCAGCTGTAGACACCCCAATTTGAACGGGCCCTCACTCAAAAGGGCCCAAAAACAGTAATTTTCCAAACAAACTGGGCCAACGGGCCTCGAAGGCCCGAAGCATCGAAATTTGACAATTTTATCAAATCGAGACCCCCTAAGGGTATAACGGGTCCACATGAAGGGACTCGACATGTTCCCATCTACCCCGCTCCATTCAAAATATCGATTTTACAACAAAATAGGCCAACGGGCCTCTAAGGCCCAAAGCACTAAAAAATGGCAATTTTGAGTAAATCAAAGCCCTAAGACCTTCCAATGATCTAAGGGACCTACAAGAAGGGTTGTGACCTATCCTACACGTGTTCAACCTCACTGCGCCTCCTTTATATCCAAGAGAAATCAAACGATCGATGAAATTCTCCAACGGGCCCAAAAAGCTCAATTTGCCAACACGTGGCATTTTTTGATCAAATCAATAATTTCAAATACACAAAAAATTAAAAAATTAAAAATGTGAGACTTGGGATACCTACCCCTCATCTACCTCCAGTCGCTTTGCCTCGAAATTCGCGAATACCCTAAACCCACCTAAGGCCCACAAGCCCTCAACTATTTCCTAAATTCATTTCTTACCTTATCTTTAATCCAAAATTAATCCTATATCACCTAAACCCTAACACCTACCCTCCCTCAAAAATCCAACCCACAAACAAACCTTATATAACCCATAACCCTCCCAAACCCAAGCCCAACACTTAAAAGCCCACTAACTATTACCCATATCCAACTCATTACCTAACCCATAACCTTAACCCATTACCCATTACCCACATCAACCAATCAACCTCTCTACATCAAAAGATGACACATGTCATCACCACCCTTCACCTCCCTCATCTAATCACCCACTCCCATCACCATTCTCTAAACACTCCATCTAACCCACATCATCTCTCTCCAAAATCACCTCAACCCATACCCTACCCTAACCTATCATATCCCCACTCTCTAACATCATCAACCACCCACACCTCAACCCATACCCTAACCCATCACCATTCTCTAACATCATCAACCACCCACATCACCACCCATATCCCTTACAAATCAACCCATCATTTTCCCTTAAAACACTTCCAACAAAATCACCTCAACCCATACTTCCTTCATCATCAATCAACTAGCCCACACCCTTCTCTCTAATCAAACAACCCCCATCAACCAATCAACCAATCTCATTCCCTCACCCTCTCATCATGATTGCCACATGGCATCATCTCCTTTATTCTTCCAAAAACCAACCAACCACTACCCATCCCTCTACCTTACCCTTTTCATCAATCTAACACTCCTTCCCTAAACAACTCTCTTACACCCCCACTCCTCCCATCAATCATCACTCACCTCATCCCACCCAACACTCTACCCAAATGGATTTAGGTAGGATCCAAATCATTTGGGTTGAAACACAATCCATTTCCATTCTTTACAAAACTACCCCTAAATTCACTCCAAATTTCATACTCCCATCTTCTAAAAATCATGCCATTACCCATTCTCTCAACTCTTCACCCCATTATACCCCCAAATCTCCTCCCAACTATTATAAATACCCCTCCTCTCCCTTCAAAAAAGGTTACCAAGTATTACCAAGTTACCAAGTCTCATGAGAAAAAAAATATAATCATCACTCATCTCTCTTCTACTCTCCTACTCTCACAATAACTCACTCACATTCCACCAAGGACTCAAGAAGACATAAAAGTTAAAAGAAGAAGAAGAAGAAAAGATGATCAAGAGTACAAGGTGGGTTCAAAGTGCCCCCCCCTCTATCTCTACCCTCTCCTCCTCCCTTCTCTAATATCCCATTCTTCTCTTTTGTTTTTTTTTTCTTTTTTAAATGAGTGAACCCCAAGGCTAAAGGTCTCAAAGGGTCATTTTCATCAATGAAATGACCCTATGATCAAGCCAAAAGTGAATCCCTATCTAGGATACAAAATGCACACACGTGGCACTTTTATTTTCATCTTATTTTTCAAAATCAATAAGACCGAGTTGCGTAGAGGTTACCGTCACTTGACGGCGAGAAAAGGGTACCTAACACCTTCCCTTTTCTCCAATCAAACCGCTTACCCGAATCTCTAGGTTCGATTAGCTTCCTATCTGTTGCGAGTCACTAATGCCAAAAATGGCAATTTTCTAAAAAATGTGCACCGGGTGACCATTCACACCCATTTACAATTTGAATGGTGGCGACTCCAAATCATCGTAGATGTGATCGTCCTAACGATGAAAACCACGTGTCTACAAGAACTATTCAACTAATGTGTTCCTTGTGATGATGAAGATTATAGGACCGATATGGTCCTTATAATTCTACAAAATCATAGGTTGGAAAGGAAATAAATTTTGATCGATTTCTAAAGAGATTTCACAATCGATGGTAATTAAATTCTTAGGAATTAGTATAAGTAAATGATCAAAATTGTTTCTCATGTTCTCTAAGACAAGATTGTCTTTCAAAAATGGATTGATAGACAACTTTAAATGAATTTATTCTTCTTTGAGAGATTATTCCAAAGCTTGATTTTGTATGATTGTTTCTTCTAGGAACGGATCACTCTCTTCTAAATAGATAGCTTGTTATTCTAGTTGTAATTCCATCTTCCCTATAGTCTGTATTCTAACCTGATTGATGTCTATTTGGACTTCAAAGGGAAGTAGGATATCAATTATGGATGAATAATTATGTAGTTCCTCGTGGAATTTAAATTGGTCACTAAAGTATCTTAGAAGAGTGGTAGATTTTTTGGGATTGGGATATCTTCATTTTCAAATTAATCAAACTTCTCTTCTTCTAACGATAGTTTTAGGTGCCTTAATTAAGTCTTTATATGGATTAGGACTTGAATATTCTCTTATTATTGTTGGAGAAATTGTTATTGTTGAATGAGTTGTTGTTGCTGATTTAGCAACTCTATTATCATAGATTCTAATGTGAATGGTGGTTGAAAAGTTCAAATAGGACAATTATACATCGATTGAGGCACTATGAATGGTTGAAAGGTTGAGTAAAATTGTTGATGAATTATTGAGTTGTTGTGTGTATGATTACCGAAAAAAGTATCATCCATGAACTCGTTCTACCTTTATGAGAAATTTGGAGGGGACCAACTTTCTGAATGACATGATTGACTGAATGGGTTAGGGATTGGCATCTAATAGCAATTGTACTTATGAAATATTTGGGACTACTTGTTCTTTATGATGGATAAGTTTGGGCAACACTCGGCTACGTGATCATAACTATCGCACAAGACATATAAGGATCGTGTTCCTCTATCTACTCATATAACATACTCGGACTTATGGAATGGATTGTGAATTGGTGGCTTTTGGAAGCCAATGATTCTATCATTTCGACTATTTATCACACTCAATATGTTTGACATGACATACTCATAATCATTCTCTATTAAAAAATCAAGAGATTAAACTACTACACTCCTCAAATGTCTATTAAACACTCAAAACACACAGTCAATCAAACAATCAAAATAAAAATAAAAACTAGACCTAGATAGGTTGCATAACTTTAGACAACTCCTAACTGGGTAGACGTGGCGCAACTAGCATTCGGACTCAATTCTATGAAATCAAGTTCAGATCATTTGAATCTCAGATTGGGGGTGGCGCGTAATGCATAAGCAAAGGCACTCTTAAATCACCTTCCTTTCTTGAATAGACTAAGTCTATCCCCTTACAAGAAAAGATCTTACTAGATATCAAAGGTGACCAAGAACCGCAATCGATGCAACTTGAAGTGGATTTCTCCTATCAAACTCATGGGACCTATAGTCAAGTATAATTAATTTGATTGGGTAACTAGTAAATTAATTTTACTAATTAGAGAAAGAAACTTTTAATCACTTCTAACCCTTATCTTATTGGGTCATCCCTAGGAAAAGGATGTTCCTTACTACCTAATTTACTAATCCAAGTGTGTGCAGATTGAAAAATAACAAAAAAAGACAAGGTGTAACCCACTAGTTAAGAGAGGCATGGGTAATTCAAAATTACCTCCCGTGTTAGACGGGGTGAAGACGAGTTGAATCAACTTAGGCCATTAATCCAGATTTGATATGCAAACCTAAGAAGTCGTGACGGTATAGTCCAATTGTTGTCATTCCCTAGTCTATTACAATCCAAGCCTTCTTGGATAATTAATTAAGAAAATTTATCAAAGAACCTAATACGGGAAAGTTCATTACAAAAAATTAAACCTATCTAAAATGAAATAAAAACAAAAGCAAAACAGAAAATGAAATGGTCTTGGAGCTTTGATGATCTTTTAAACTTTTTTCTCTAAAAATTACTCCCACCTACAAAAAGAAATAAAAATTCAAAAATTGAACAAAATAGAAAAATAAAAATAAAAATGGATAATGTTATTACAATCCAAGAATCACTAGAAAGATGATGTAAAAACCAGAGGAATAAATTCAAAAATTTTATCGCTACACCCTGATAAGTCTGGGTGGTGCGATGATGACATCACATTTGGTCATCAAAGTTTCACAATAACCTCATATTGATTCATTGGTTACAATGGAATTTTTTTAAATTATTTTTAGATCGATAAAAAAATGAAGAAAAATAACGAAAATGAACTTCAAAGCAAAACTTGACACTACTACACCTATTTCCGACAACGGTGCCAAAATTGTGATGGGACTATCATTGTCCTTCTCATAGAAGTTAATACATATGTAAATTTCCTTGACTTGTGGGGCCAGCAAGGGATCGAACACAAGAGAAAATTGGTAGAATCAAGATAAAATTACAAAATTAATTTAAACCAACAAATAGATCTAGTTTTGTATTTTTAAATAATCAAAAGAAAATAAAACTTGCTAGAAATTAAAATAATAAAAGGTAAAATAAAGTTATAACTGTGGAGGGAAAATTCATTAGAAAGGGATCCACGTAGAGAAAATTACTATATCAAAATCTAGCTTCTAACTTCTTTATAACTCAATCATAAGGGCGTGATGTTATTTCTTGAGATTGGAAGATTTATCAAGATAAAACCAGATTTAATAAGCACTAAAGTAGATTTTCTTCACTCTCTAACATATGAATCTCTCTTATTACCAAATATCTATATTAAGCATGCTACATCTAGATCTTATCTAAGTATGAAACATCTGGATTAAGCATTAAAGGTGTAAGATTTCTTCTCTAACCTTAATCCATAGGAGTGGACAAGCCTTAAAGAGAATTTGTAAAACCTCAAGTTTCGATTCGTATCTCGATGAAAAAATATTAAAATTTTGAGAAAATCTTGAAAATGGGACTTAGGGTAAAATTGTAGGATTTTGTTCTAATCATTTTTAATGAAATATGATCTTACCATTGGATTCAAAATGATCGAAAAATATACTTTAGCTTGTAAGCACACTCAAATACGAGTCCAAACATAAAAATTACAAAATCCTCGATTATCGAGTCGGACCAGACTAAAATAATGACTTTTGCTAAAGCAAGAATTATTAAAATTTGATTATACCATTGGGTTTGTAACGAAAAATTATTAAAAATGGACTATTCACTTATCAATTTCAAGGCCCAAAAAGTCGAATTATCGTCAAAAATAAAAATGACGTCAATTTTAGGGTCACATCGAGCTAAAAATATAAATTTCTGTTAGAAATAGAATTTGTATAAATTGACCATATCATTAGATTCAAAACAAAAAATTAGACAAAATAAAGTATTCATTCGTCACTTTTGGAGTCCGGACAATCAAGTTATTCTCGAACGAAACAATAATGAAAATATCGATTTCGTCCCAAATTTATATAAATAAATTTTTTTATTCATCATCATCCCCAACCCGTCCAAAATTTTCATGATATTTAAACGAAAATTTTTATTTTTTTACCAATCTTCAACCCCAAATTCACTACAAACAGCTCGCCGTCGACTTCCAACGCAGAACGGAGAAACGTCCGCAGCCTCGTTCTTTACAAAACTCACCCAACTTCTTTTCGTTTCACCTTCTTTTTAATCCCGTATCAAAAAAAATCAGCCGTATATATATAGGAGTTTCAAAATTTTGACCTAAATTTTGCCTGTTTCGGGGTCAAACGTTATCCGTCGCAAAAGGGAGAAAGCACAATGACGTCGAGATCTTCGAAACTACTAGGTCAAATTCAAAAATCAACCATCTTGAAATCTGATCCACCACGATTTATGTGCTAATCATCTCGAATTCTGTGCACGCACTTCCATCCTTTTCTACATAGATTGTAAGGATTCTCAATCTCTATCGGTAACCGTAGATTTATAAAAATTTCTTTTAGGATTTTATTGAAAATTTATTATATATTTCCAAAATATAGAATTCTTCTTTGTTGTTTCAAATTCACGCCAGAACTTGCATATTTAATACGTTTAATTGTATTCTATAAAAAATTATACGTGGATAGGATATTTCACGGGATTATTTCCGTCAGTTGGGTCCTATGCACTGCTCAGATCCCGTTTTGATCTAAGTTTTATACTTTTTCAATGTTATTGATAAAATAAATTTCATAGTTAGAAAAATGATTTAATATTTAATGAACTCATATTGAGTTGATGAATATAAGAAAGTGAATATTTTGTTTGAGATATTAAAAACTGTAAAAATTGAAAAAAGAGAAAAAGGGTATGAAACGGTAAAATGTCAGAGTCATACCCGAGGGGTGATGTCTGCATTTTACATTACTTTGTTGTGTGTAGGTTAGTAAATGGATATCCAGAGATAATGGTGCTGGTTGCATGTTTATTTACTTTCTGTTAGCGTAAGGCGTTGTTTACTTTTCTGTTCCATTATTTATTTTAGGCTGGGTGGCCACAGTTGCATGGTAGGAAACTGGATATCCATTCTCAACCTTGTATTGTTAAGTTCTCTTTTGTTTTCAAATGAAAATAATATATATATATATATATATATAATATATATATATATATATATATATATATATATATATATATATGTAGCTATTTTGTGAGGTGTGAAAGAGTCTATGAATGCCTGAAAGGATAGTACGTCATATCATCCGGAGTTGTGTACTATCCCGGAATGTATGGTAGGGACCACCAAGCTCATACGTGGTATGGAACGCATATGAGAGTGGAGTCACAACTGAAATTCGGGTTTATTCCTCTCTATCTTTATCGGTGAACTTGTAATGTAAAGGTGGTCGTATACGAATGGTTTATATATTTGAGAATCACATGTACGCCTGATAGGCACAGATGAAGATGATTAGTCAGTGATCATTAATAATCTGTAGTAGTCGAATGTTCTAACACATCAGAAAAAGACCCATTACTTACGGTCACGTCAAACGGCCTACCTGAGCCTAATAAATGATCAACCAAATGTGATAAGTGCAACAACCAGCCACAAAATCAAGAGCTAAAATCTAATAAAGAATATGAAACATCATGTCCCGACTGAGAGCGATCCAATCATGAATCCCAACTCTCTAATTTCACTACTCCATCATTGTGTATTATGTATCTGTTGCCTTATTTTTATATATAAAATGAAATGCATGTTTAAATATTTCCATTTGGTCAATTAGATTTGTATAAAAAGAAAATGTTATAGTGAGTACTGTTGATTGATGTAATGTTACTTTTAAAATGTTTAGTTGCTCATCCATGGCTATATGTACCAGTTTATCGTAGTTTCTTCTATAAAACTTTGTACTATTAAAATGATTCAATATACTTATTCGTTCATGTTAGGAGGGGTTATTGGTAGAAATTGTTTGTTTCTATATTAGGTAACCTGTTACTCACCCTTTCCTTCTCCATTTTTTTTAGTTTCAGAGCTTACAATTGGCGAGGCGGGCATAGAACCAGCGAGTGAGGATCAGAGTCCATTAGCTGGTGAGTAATGGGGTTATGCCCCCTAGTGGTGTCAATTAGACTAGGAGTATTGTAGATTTTGTATTGAGCGTTAGGATTTTTGTTAAAGTGAGGATTTTTCGAGTAATCATGTATATTGTTTATCATTTTGCACTCTGATCTATCTTACATAGCTAGATGTATATATATATTCCACTGTTATTCTATTTTTGTATGTATATACAGGATATTATTGATTTTGTTTATCAGGTAAAATAGGTTGTTTGCCTTGGAATGCTAACATAAACAAAAGAGACCATGCCGAAATTTAGAGGCGCCACCTAGCGCCTCGATATCTGACATGGGACTTCGTGTTAGCTTTTGGCGAGGCACCACAAAACTCATGAACATTAAAAAAAATTAAGAGGTAAAATACTAATTACATCAAATTAATCTTGTTCTAGGCTTCTCCACTCTTCAATGAATGGGAGATTAGTATAAGGTCATTTCAAGAGATAGAAAAAGATAAATGGAGAAAAATAAGTCTTGCTTTATTGAATAAAGATAGTTACACTCTCTCACTTACAAATTTACAGAATTTTAATAAAAAACTTAAGTTAAAAATAGAAAATACAAGAAAAAAGGTCAATGGCCTTAAGTTAAAGGAAGATGATCAAAAGAAAATGATCATTTTACATTAAGAAATACTCTATTTATAGAAATCCTAGGTTCTGAAAGAATCCATTCTTAATCGCCTTCACTATTGCAGATAAGATCACATGCGAAGCATACTCTGAAGATTTTAGGGCGCTCCAATCGAGGTCTACCACGCCGTTGTCAAGGTAAAATCTTGGGTCTTGAGGTTTCGCCAAAATGATTGATCGGTCCTCCATATTGTAATACAATGTCTATATTCTAATATCAGGTCCAATTTGAATGTTTGATCTTTGATCAGTATAGTAAACACTCGTAATTAGGGTTTTTTGACAAATACAATTATTTATACACAATTAAACCTAATTATCATGGAAGAACATGCAACGTGATATTTCAAGGCTTAACATGAGTAGTTACTTAACATAAAGAAATGGGGACAAAAATCAAGATAATTGTTAGAAAAAAATGTAGATAAATCAATGTTTTAAGACATTGATCAACTATACTATTCCAACACATGTCGAGGGAAGATAACACATTCACAAATGCCTTGGCCACTCTCTTATCAATAATTCAACTACCTTCGAGAATGAAATTGAGGCCTATCACTGTGGACATCAAAGATAAGTCGACTTACTATCATCAAGTTGACATCACAGCCCGACTCCTTGATGGAAAATCGTGACATATCGATATCTGAAAAGTCTTGAAAAGTCAAGAATTTCCATATAAAGCATCGAGGAAAGAATGAGTGGCCCTTCAAAAACTCGCATCTCAGTTCCTCTTGTGCTTAGAAAATCCCTATAAGAGATTTTTTTTACGAAATTCACTTAATACGTGTTAATGAAAATCAAATAGAACAGGTAATGGTCAACCTACATTCAGGGGAATACGGACCCCATATAAGCAAAATAATGTTATCTAAGAAGATCATGCGACAAGGGTATTATTGGCCAATTATTGAGATTGTCTACTATTGCATAGTTAAGACTTGCCATAAATGTCAGATACATGCTAATCTTATATACGTGCCTCCATTGCAGTTAGTAGGTTTAGCATCACCTTTGTCGTTCTCTATCTAACGACTTGATATTATCAGAAAAATCACACTAAAGGCATCCAACAGACATGAGTACATCTTGGTCTCCATAGACTACTTAACCAAATGGGTAGAAGTCGTTTCTTACGTTGTGTTCACCACTTTCAAGGTTGCAAAGTTCATTCAAACGAACATCAACAATTGATACAGAGTACCTTCTAAGTTGATCTCTAATAATTGTACGCACTTCAAAGCCAAGGTTACAACTTGTATTCAATGGTCAATATGAGGCCTCACAAGTCGTCTTCTTGTGGTCCTCAAACTAACAGAGTAGTTGAAACGACCAACAAGAATCTCAAGACCATTATCATAAAGATGTGCCAAACATACTGTGATTGGTATAAGAAATTGTTTTTTGCTCTTTAGGCATATCGTACTTCAATCCGATCTTCCGCCGAAGCTACTCCGTAATCTTTAGTAAATGGTATGAAAGTAGTCTTGTCAATCAAAATAGAAATTCCTTCTCTCAAGGTATTAATGGAAAGTCAGTTATAAAAAATGAGCTAGGTCTGTTATCTCTATGAAAAACTAAATTTGATTGAAGAAAAGTGACTCAAAGCTCTTTATCATATATAAGCTTATTAAAGGCGAGTCGTCCGTGTATTTGACAAAAGGTAAAGACTCAAAAGTCAAAGAAAGCAAAATAGTGATTTTATGAGTATAGCGATTTAAGTGTGTGAATAGCGATTTCTAGTTGTTATCCAAATAGCAACCATAGTAAATAGTGATTTTGGATCGTTATAATGTACATAGTGATCTGAAATCTGGTTCAGTTGGTCTAACCGCAATGGGTCAATCAATTTGGGTCTAGTGGTCATCTTGTAATTATTTTTTAAATGTTCTCCCTCTATGATTCTAAAAAGAGGAAGAGACTCAGAAATCTGGATCATTATAATGTACATAGTAATCCAAAATCTGGTTCAATTGGTCGAACCACAATTGGTCAATCAATTGGGGTCTGGTGGTCATTTTGTAATTATTTTTTAAATATTCTCCCTATGATTCTAAAAATAGGAAGCGACTTAGATTTGAGTGGACTCCCTCTATTTTCTTAAAAGGTTGAGTAGTTTTTCATTCTCCTCTCCTTTGGGTGATTGGTTGGAAGATGAGGGATCTTTGGAGAATGAGAGAATTTCAAAGAGATTTTAGATTCCTCTCCAAGGTCCCAAAAAAATAATTTAGATCTTGGAAAATTTCTTCCCAAACTATTATAAAAATTATTATAAAATTGGAGTTTCGGCTCAAAGAAGAAATTTTGTTCAAATTTGTGAAATTCGTGCCAGTTGATGCAAGTATGATCAAATTTGTGTAAATGTTATCGAGTTTTTTCTCTAACTTTGATTTGTATCTCTTTTTTTTAAATATGAGTTTTGTCGTGGAGCTAGCTTATTTTTTCTTCAATTAAAATGAATTTTTCAATCCCCAGACTTTATGATTTTGAACTTTAATCACAAAATTTGATTTTTCAATTTCAACAAGTTTCTCAATTAAATTTGAAATCTTGCTTCGGATCTAATAAAGATGTTACTTTAGCTATAATTTTGAGTTTAAAACTTGAGAAAAATTTTAAAATATAGAGCAAAACCAATCACTTTGCTGCATTCCGGGATTGGACCCCAAGTCCTTCTTCTTGTAGTGGATAAGATATCAGCCAAGAACTCATCAATGTCCTCCAAGTCACATTCACCACCATCACGACTACCTACCTACCATCTATCTATCATTTTCTTTTTCATACTTTCTTCCATGCGAGTTACTCCTCACTTTCTTCCATCAGAGTTATAGGTAGGGAAAACACCTATTACTTATGTAGTATTGATCAATGTCTCTAAACATTAATTTATCTGCACTTTTCCCAAGCATTAATCTCGATCTCCGTCCTTATGTCATTAGATTAGATAAATAAATATGTTAAGCCTCAATTTATCACATTTCATGTTATGCTATGCTAATTAGGCTTAATTGCAAAAGAATAAATGTAATTATTAAAAAATTGATCACGTGTGTTCATTATACAGGTCAATGATCAACTCATCCAGATGAAAACCAAATCAATCAATCAAGAGTGCACTACAATAAGAAATTCCAATCAAGCAACCATGCAAAACTAGAGATCTGGATGTTTATAGATCAATGTGGCACAATCAAAGAGCAATGTGGCGTAGTTCACATCGAATGGACCACCCTAAAAAAGCTTTAGTGTGCTCCGCAAGTGAGATTATACGCAAGAGTGATGACAACTATTTTTAAATCCTTTCAGGGCACCTCAAGTTTATAAATAGATCATTTTTCCAATTAGAAAAGAGTCATTGGGCCCTTGTCTCTTCTTTCTTCTCCCTCCATGCCCTTGGCATTTTCTTTATAATTTTTTATTTTTTAATTAGGTTTTATTTCAGCAACTTCTGTAATTTCTCAAGAAGGAGATAGTGTATATTGGTTACCACATGAATACAAGTGTTGTTTCTATTACTTCTTCTTGTATTCTTACAATGATCATAGGCTAGACTCCCTCCATTAGTGAGAGGAAGAAGCCTAGGAGTAAGCTTTAATTCTATATTTATGTTTTTATTCTTCCATGTTCTTTATGTTGTTTATGGGTTCTCTTTAAGATTTTATCCAACTCCAATGGATCAAAGCTTTAGATGAATTTATACACCTCATATACTTAACTTAAATGTTTTATGCTTAGATAAGATCAAGATAGAACATACTTAATCTAGATATTTGGTTGTAAGGACTTCACACATTAGTAAGTGAAGAAGTTCTAACTATAGCTTTATTTCAAGCTTCATGCCATATCTTCTAACCCAAGGAGCTCACACCAAGCCCTTGAGGTTGAGTACAAAAAAAAAAAAAAACTCAAATACAATTTTATTTGTTAAACCTAGGTTTCTCTAATCACTAATGGATTTTTATCTCTTTTGTTTTTCGAGCATAATTTTCCCTTATATTGTTTTATTTTTCAATAACATTCATTTACTCTCCACTTATTTCATAAAAATACAAAAATATATTTTAAATTCGTAATTTAGATTAACTTCATGTTTGCTAACTTGGTGACATCCCCCCTTTCTCTTGGGTTTGATCCCTTACTTGCCCACAAGCTAAGGAGAGTATAAAAATATTAATTTCTGATAAGATAATGACGACACAAAAATTTTGGTGCCGCTATTGGAGAAACGTATAGTTGTTCTAAGTTGGTTTGAAGTTATTTTGTTATTTTCTTTATTTCATTTCTACTTATGTTTTTTGTCGATACAAAAAATTTAAGAAAATTAAAAAAATTTGTTCTTATTGCAACCAGGGAGACAATCTAAGATTTGTGAAAAAAATTCAAACACAAACCTCGAGGTTTCAATATGACGCAGTCAAAGTTCACTACACCATATTAATTCAATAGAGTTAATTCCTTTGATTTTGACATATTTCTTTATTTTTCTTCTGGATTGCAGTAGTAGGTATAGTTTCTATTTTTTTCTTTTATATTTTGTTCAGTTTATAAACACTATTATTTTGTAGGTTAGAGAAATCTTTAAATAAGAATACCAAGTGTAATTCTTAGATCCAAGATTCATTCCATCTTGCTATATTTTTCTATTTTTCTATTTTTCTACATTTTTAGTTAGGTTTCTTTTCTGTTTTAGATCCATTTGTATTAGTTAATTAATTATCCAAGAAGAATTGGATTGTAATAGACTAGGGAAGGATAGCGATTGAACAATACCGTCATGACTCCTTAGGTTTGCACACCAAAATCGGAGTTGACAGCCTAGTCAACTCAACCCGTCTAATACATGAGGGAATTGCGATCCACCCACACCTCTCATTGTTAGTGAGTTACTTCTTGCCTTTGTTTGTTATTTCCAATTTGTACACATTTGGATTAGTTAATTAAGATTAGTAAAAAGTACCCCTCTTCTAAGGCTGGCACCATAAGATAAGAATTGGAGTTCATTACCAATTCCTTTTTCTAATTACGAGAATCAATTCACTAGTTATCCAATCAAACTAATTAAAATCAATTAGACTTGACTATAGCACCCACGAGCTCAATAAGAGAAATCTGTTTCAAGTTGTGTCGATTGCGCTTCTTGATCATATTTTGCATCTAGTAAGATTTTTTCCTTTTAAGGGGATAGACTCAGTCTATCAAGAAAAAGAAGGTGATTTAAGAGTGTCTTTACTTATGCATTGTGCGCCACCTCCAATCTGGAAATCCAAATGATTTAAATTTGATTTCATAAAACTGAGTCAAAATATTAGTTGCATAATTTCTAACCAGTTAGAAGTCATCTAGAGCTAAGCAACCTATCTAGGTCCAGTCTTTTCTTCATGATTGTTTGAAATACTCTGTGATTTGCATGCTTGGTAGATGATCTAGGAGTAACGTATTAAAATCATTTGATCTTGAGATCGAGCATACTATCAGTAAACTTCATAAGAAATCCTCATTAAATATGATGGGTGATTGAGTATGAATTCTAAATCAGCTCTTTGCTTCTACTTTCGTTATCCCACCAAACATTGACGTTAATCTAAAATTAGTGCAACCTACATAAACATACTCCCTAAATTTCATGATTTAGAGCGTGAACAGCCTTATACCCACCTCAATCGATTCTTGACCATATGTCAAACCTTTAGAAATAAAACTTAGATGAGGAAAGTGTTAAGCTCATTTTGTTTTCATTATCCTTGAAGGATCACGCAACTGCATAGTTGAACTCCCTAACTCCAATTCCATAACTTTATGGGATGTTCTATCCAAAAATTCATGTCCAAATTTTATCCCGTTGCCAAAACTGAGAAAATGAATGACGCAATTAAGAATTTTAGAGGCCGTCCAAATGAAAAATTATCCAAAACATGGATGAGATTCAATAATTTGTTAGTCAAATGCCCATACAATGGCATTGACAAAGCATAGTTGGTGCAATACTTCTATCAAAGATTAACAATGAATCAATATACCTTAGTTGTGTCTATGCATAAAGGTCAATTTATGAATCAAACTCCCAACCAAGCGTACGATTTTCTAGTTGAGCTAGTCGAGAGTGCTCAAAATTAGACTACTAATAACAAAGAGTTTGATAAAGAAAATCTTGTTAAGAAGAAGGAATGTATGAGATGAAGGTAGACCCTGATCACAATAATGTTATGTCCAATATAGTGAGTGGTATGCATAGTCTTACAAAGAAGCTAGATGTTTTTACCATCTCAACATATAACCTTCACTATGATTCTCATTCAATTTCATAAGTTTCAATCGAGCAAATTTATTTATGTGTCTTGTGCGATGGTAATGACCATTTGGTTGAATGTTGTCCCAACTTGCCATACATTAAGGTCGAACAGGCCAATGTTGTTAATGGCTACAGTACTTTTAAGAAGCCTACTCAGAATTCATATAGTCAAACATATCATCCAAATAATAGGCTCTATTCAAATTTTTCATACAAACAAAATGAGCATATTCAATCTAGTTGTCCATCAAGTCATAATAGAAGTTATCCTAAACAAGTCGGTATTTCCATTAACCAAGTCATTGTTCCATAAGTACCGTATCAATCTCGGAAATCTACTAAATATACAGTCATAATTCTAGATTTCATGCCCAATTATAATCCACCTGGCTATCAACAGTCATCTATGATAGCAGAGTTGATGAAGCAACAACAGCAGCTCATCCAAACTCAACAGTAGACCAATCAAAACCAAACTCAGATTAATCAAGTCACTACTTAATCCATAGCTAAGATAAAAGTCTAGTTGGATCAGTTAGCTTTTTTCCTTGAAGGGAGAAAGAAAGATCAATTCCCCAATCAAACTATTCCTAACCCTAGAGGTCAACTTAAGGTTCCCAATGGACCGAAGGGTCAATACAAGATAGAAAGTCATTTTAGAGATCCACAAGACTCTGTTCAAGCTATCCACACCTTAAGGTCAGGAAAGAAGGCAGACAATAAATTCCAGCCTATTGACGAGGAAGATGATGTCCCAAAGAAGAACAAAGTTCTAGTAAAAGAAAGCGTAAAATCTCTAAGGAGAAAGAAAATTTTGAAAAAACTTTTCATTATTCAACTAATTCCAAAAGCTTTATTTTGCCATCTTCTTAGAGACAATAAGAAGAATAAACAATTCGAGGATGTCCTCAAAATTTTTCAAAATGTGCACATCAATATTCCATTATTGTATGTCATTAAGCAAATACCTTCTTATGCAAAATTCCTTACAGATTTGACCACAGCTAAGAAGAAAATACCATTTCCTCGAAAAACCATCATGGTGGCTCAAGCTTCGTCTCTCATACAGTAAACAATTGCACCAAAATTTAAAGATCTTAGATGTCTGATAATTTTCATTCATATTGTAGATTAAGTGATTGAAAAATATTTCTTAGACCTAAGGGCAAGTGTGAATTTTTTACCTTACTCGGCTTATAAACAACTAGGTTTGGAGGTTTTGAACCTAAAAATATCACGTTGACTTAGTCGATAGGTTCATTAAGGTTCCCAAGGGTGTAATTGAAGATGTGATAGTCAAAGTCAATGATTTTTATTTTTCAGTTAACGTTATTATTTTAGACACAGAACTAGTTATCAATTCGCACAGTCATATTCCTATACTCTTAGAACGTCTATTTTTAGTAACTTTTGAACTAGTCATCCATTGTAGAAATGGGATTATGTCTTTGACATTCGGGGATATAAAAGTCAAATTGAACATCTTCCACAATTTCATAGGAATTGATATAAATGATGATATGGAGGAAGTGAACAAGTTAGATACACTAATCAATTGAATGTGTCAAGATTTAGGATATTCTGGTCCCCTAGAAAAATATTTGACCCATTTTGGTCAAGTTTTTACATAGAATAGTCAATAAGTGAAGTAAATGCTTTGTTTAAATATATTCCTTACTTAGACTCTACACGTTGACACGCAAAAATAAAAAGCCTTCATGTTCGTATCTCCATTCTCATTCCTTTCCAAATTGAGCCTCCTCAATTAGAACTCAAAGTGATTCCAAAGACTTTGAAATACGTATTTATTGGAAAAAATTAAACTTTGCTTGTGATAATTTCCTTTCATCTTAATGTAGTCTAGAAGGAAAATTTATTAAAAATTTTGAAAGAACATCGAGAAGCTATTGGTTGGACTATAGCTGACATTAAGGGAATTAGTCCATTTATGGTGATGCACAACATTCATCTAGAGGATTTTATTAAGCCTTCCTTAGAGCCTCAAAGCTAAATCCTATCATGAAGGATGTAATCTAGGGTGAAGTGATGAAAGTATTAGATGTAGGGATCATCTATCCCATTTTCGACAGTCATTGAGTGAGTCCTATTCAGGTTGTTCCTAAGAAATCTGGTATCCATGTGGTAGTAAACCAAGACAACGAATTAATCCTCACTCGAGTCCAAACTAAATAGAAAGTGTGTATCGATTATAGGAAACTCAACTCAATGACTCCCAAATATCACTTTCCACTATCCTTCATTGATCAAATGTTAGAGCGTCTATCAGACATTCCTACTATTGCTTCTTGGATGGTTATTCCAGGTATAACCAAATAATCATTTCTCCCACCGATCAGGAGAAAACAATTTTTACTTGTCCCTTCGAAACTTTCGTGTATTGTCGCATGCCCTTTGGGTTATGCAATGCATCAACTACTTTTCAACGGTGTATGATGAGTATATTTCTAGATATGATAGAAAGATATCTCAAAGTATTCATGGATGATTTTTCAGTATTTGAATCAAGTTTTGAGGGATGTCTCTATCACTTGATTTTGGACCTTGTGAACTACAAAGAAGTCGACCTAGTCCTCATTTGGGGAAATGTCATTTTATGGTAACATCAGGAATTGTGTTAGGGCACATTATTTCTACGAGAGGGATTAAAGTAAATAAAGTGAAGATAGGTTTAATTGAGAAGTTACCACCTCCTAGAACAGTCAAAGAAATTAGGTCATTCCTAGGCCATACAAGTTTCTACCGTAAATTCATTAAAAATTTCAGGAAGATCTCGAAGCATTTATGTGAACTCTTAGGTAAGGATGTTCCTTTCAACTTCTTAAGGTCATATCTTTCTCTTAAGTCCGAGTTAACCTTAGTACCCATCATTCAACCTCCAAATTGAAACATTCCATTTGATTTTATGTGCTACGCTTTAGATTATGTGATAGGCGTTGTTTTGAGTCAACGAATCGATAATCATCCTTACGTTATCCAGCACGCTAATAAAACACTTAATAATGCTTAACTTAACTACTCTACAACAGATAAGAAAATGCTATCAGTAGTTGAAAATTATGGACTTCATACCGTGTCTAGATCTAGAGAGCGATGAATAAGATAATTAAAATTTCTTTCGATTTATCCAATTTTAACTTAAATTGATAATTTGACTATGTGTTCTAAGTCATTATCTAACCTCGATTTTACACTCATGTCTCTAATTTACATTTAATGAAAATACACTTGAAATTTAAATGTTTCTTTCGTCATGTCATTCAATGATCCATTCATATAAGATTTACCTATTCGGCATTCATGGCATCTTATGACATTCAAAACATTCGAGTGTAAATTATAGAATCATAAAATATGCATGAGACATAAGAGTTATAATAGTTTGGCAATATGCCTACATCTATACTCATGGCTAATATTTAGTTTGCAATACACTTGAAGTTGACTTAGAATCTAAACATTCATGGCATGACATACATAACATAATGTTCATTCATAGCATACATTCATCTAAGCATAAACTAATAAAGGCATTTCCACAAACACGAGACAAGTATTTTATAGTGGTTCGGCAACATGCCTACATCCACTCCCAAGGTTCCTACTTAGGAACTTGGTATTCACTATCAAAAAGGTTTATGGTTCACCTTGAATCTTTTACATAGAATTTTTATACCTAGGCTAAATTCTAAAATTTTAATATCGAGAGAACGCATCCTCTCAAAATTATGAATTTTGTTCTTCGGAAACTCACGAACCTGAACTCTTATCAAGAATCCTCGATTCTAACAAGAACTTGATTTTCAAGGGTTAAACCAAATAACCACATACATATATTTTTAAATATAAAAATAAAATCAAAGACTCACTCAATTCTATAAGATTTTTCAATGGTGATGTTGAGTTCTTTGAATCATTGACCTCACAAGTGCGTCTCGACTGTTGGATCTTTTAATCAAGCTTTCAAGTTCGTCTGCTCCTTATGATTACTCCTACCATCGTCTCATTTTTCTCTTTGCTCCATGAATGTATCAATGTGTGTACAAGGTGAGGTTTGATGGTTGGAGTGGGATCAAGTGAGAAATCTATGAAGGTTGAAGGGTTCACTCAAGTTAGATTCTCATGATAAAAGTAAAGAAGACTCTAAAAGTATAGAGAAATGAGAGGCAATCTTCTCTAAGATTTGATCCAAAGGAAGGGCATAGGTTGAATGGAGTTTTAACTAAGGTTTGGACCTTCTAATGTGTAGAAAATACTCTCTAGATGGGAAAAAAGGGAGCACAAGTTCTCTAGGGATCAATTCAAGGCTCTAATGAACTCAATAATGAGTTTTAAAGTCTTAGAGGTCTTTTTTGGAGATCAACGGTTAAAAAAAAGATCATTATTACACTTTCTAACGGCAACACCATTAGCCATCAAAAAATCCAATGGTGGCATCGTAAATATTACCAAAATGCCATTGAAGGGTATTTTGGTCATAATTTTTAAACAGTAGTTCTGTTTTACACATCATTCAAGGATCTGATAGATCTTACTATGTAGAACATCCCAAAACTTTCACCAAGGGATGGATCATGGAATAAGAGGGAGAAATAACTAAAATAATCTTTTTTCCATTTCTAGTCAAAACGAATTTTTGAGAAGTTCGACAATGAAACGAAAAGATGATGGTCTTAGGATGGTCGAATTTCTAATATTTTCTTTTTGACCATTTATGATTCCTGAAAAGTCTGATGAATAAGTGGATCAAGGAAGGATTTTTCCTAATCAATATAGGTCAACCTATCAATCATCTAAATATTGAAGAATGGTCTAGGTGGTCTTATTACCTTTTAGGTTTTGTGCACATACGTTGGAACTTTTTGTTAAGGTGCGTGTAGTTGAGCAACTTAACTAGAATCTTCATATGTCTTTAATTGCAAATCTATCCGACACTCAACATTAGTCTCGGGATTGATAAAATATAAAACTAACAATCTCCCCTTTTGTCAATTACAACACAAAACTTAAATTAAACCAAATAGACAGAAAACATTTTCAAAATGACCAACACAACTTATACCCAATTAAAATCTTACAAAAGTGTTTAAAAATAAAAACCTAAAATTCTAACTACTTCGCTCCCCTTTAAGTATTGCTCCCTTTGAATGATTTACCTGTAGAATTCAATTAAGACAGCATACATAAGTGAAAACTACATTCTCCCCCTTTTTGTTAGTATTTTGACAAATGGTGTAATCAACCCAATGTTGAAACAATATACACCAATAAGTATAGGGGGAAAGAATATGCATGGCATGAAAAACGACACATATAAAAAATATAATTAAATGAATCAATGTCATAACATGCATATGTGTGCAAAACAGAAGATATGTAAATCATTTATTATAAGCACACAAAACAGTTGTAAAATATTTTACTATAAAATAACAACTAGTTTATGTCGTTGATGAATTCCGCCCCTACCTAATAAGATCGAAAGTCATGGTCTATAAAGACCATGCTAAATTGAAGTACCTTCTATCTAAGAAGGATGCTAAAGTAAGGTTAATCTGTTGGATTCTACTCCTGCGAGAATTTGATCTTGAGATTCAAAATAAAAATGGTGCAGAGAATGTCGTAGTTGATCACCTATCTAGGATTATTACTAAGTCATCTGAGGAATCTTTACCCATTTCTGAATATTTTCCTGATAAATAAATTATGCAGCTCTCCAATTTTAATAATTTGTGGTATGCTAACATTGTCAACTACCTAGTTACAAGTCAACTGTCAGTCTCAATGATAAGGCAAGAGAAACTTCGTCTCTTTTCGAAAGTCAAGTGCTATTTTTGGGACGAACCATACCTATTCAAGTACTATCTCTACCAAATCATTAGACGTTGTGTTCTAGCCTGTGAGCAAGCCAGTATCATAGAGTTTTGTCATAATCATGCCTGCGAAGGACACTTTAGTGGTAAGAAAATCGCTATGAAAATCTTGCAGTGCGGTTTCTTCTAGTAGTCCATTTTTAAATATGCCCACGAGGTTAGAAAATTTTATAATCAATGTCAAAAATTAGGAAATTTTTCTAAGATAAATGAAATACCTTAGAATCATTTCCTAATCATTCGAGATTTTTGACATTAGGGGCATAGATTTATAGGACCCTTTCCCATATTCTAGGGTTACCAGTATATCCACGTTGTTGTTGATTACGTATCCAAATAGGTAAAAGTTGTGGTGTGTAAAACGAATTATCACAATGTGATGATCAATTTTGTCAAAGAGACCTCTTAGTAAGATTCGGTACTTTACGAGCTATCATTAGTAATGGTAGCTTGTATTTCTACAATAAAATATTTGCATCATTGATAAGGAAATACCTTATAATTCACAAAATTGTAACACCTTACCATCCACAAATATGTGGACAAGTAGAGATTTCTAATAGGAAAATCAAGATCATTCTAGAAAAAATAGTCGATCATTCATGGAAAAATTGATCTTTTAGATAAAATGACTCGTTATGGGCTTATCGAACCACTTTCAAAATACTAATAGGGATATCTTCCTATCGGTTAGTTTTTGACAAGGCCTATCATCTCCTTGTAGAATTTGAGCATCGAGCATATTGGGCGATCAAGCGCTTCAACTTTGATCTCAATAAAGTCAGTGAAAATCACAAATTACAATTTGATAAATTAGAAAATATCATAAATGACTCTTATGATTATGTTAAATGCTACAAAAAATGTAAAAAAATTTCCCATGATAAGCATATTTTTCGATGAAATTTCGAGCATAGTCAAAGAGTTCTGTTGTAAAACAAGAGACATTACTTTTTTTCCAAGAAAACTCAATTTTCGTTGGACTGGCCATTTTATTATCCAAACAACTTACCACCATAGTGATGTTGAAGTCCTTAATCCTAAGGATGGATCTACTTTCAAAGTAAATGGCCAGCATCTCAAATTGTATCTCGAGTGTGTACCTCCAGAGAAAGTTATTCTCCTCGATGAACCGATTTATCAGGATTAACAGAGTTTTCGTCTAGCTGAAGACGTTAAAATTAATACTTCTGGGAGGTAACCCATTCTTTTTATTTTTATTTTTTAGTAGTTTCAGAATTTTTGGATGAGTATTGTAGTTTTTCGCTTCAATTAGGCCTAGAACTTCGTCATTTCTCTCATTGGGAATAGTTACCGATTCGAAGCCAAAATGATAATTCTAAAAGAAAAATCATAATTGGTCTCATATGTTTAGGGTTGCATAACACTTAGCAGAAAAGAATGATCTATCTATCGATAGGTTTCCTGCTTGCTAGCCCTCTTCAAATAGTCACTGATGAATCAGGATGGCATACCCGATGCACCCAAACTCTACGTGTTAAAAAATGACGTGCTAATCCCTTATCACGTTAAGCAGTATTCAAAGCAATCTTCCCATTCAAAACCTTAGGAATTAATATTTTTCTTTAGTATTTCTTTTCTTTTGATTCTTTGGATTCTTTTTAGTAAATTAGGATTTACTTAATTAGTATTTCTTTCATTTTAGGATTGTTTTCTTAGCAATTTAGGATTTTCTTTTTACTCAAGGGTAATTTGAGAATTTCCCATCAACCCAAAAATCAAATAACAAGCCCTAATCTCTAACTCTTCTTCTCCATCTCCATTTTTAATTTTCCATCAACTCTAAAATCAAGTTTGTGGGTGTGATCAATGTCTCAAAACACTGATTTATCCATATTTTTCCCAAACATTTATCTTGATTTTCAGTCTTATTTCATTAGATTAGGTAAATAAGGATATGTTATTTATAGAAGTCAGTTCCAGCTCCAGAAGTTGACTTCTCGAAGAAACAGAAGTCGAGACCCTGAAAAGTCACATCTAACAGAACTTTATTTGTTATAAAAGCACATAAGCCAGAAATTGATGTTCGTTTGATAGTTTTTTATTGCTAGATTCTGATAAAATTACCAGAATACCTTTAATGTTAATAATGCACCCAAAATGCATAAAAATAAGCAAAATACCTTAATAAATATATAATAAATTTATATTAAAAATTATATAATTATTTTCAATTTAAATAAATTTATAAATTTTATAATTCTATCAAAATTTTGATAGCATCTTCTCTTAAAAATAAGCATATGATAAAGAAAATACATGCATAATACACAATCCAACATCCACATAAAGATGAAAGGTATTTTGGTAATAAAGTAGTGATGATGAATTATTTTTTATCTTAATAGTAAAGATGAAGAGTATTTTGGTAATCTCATTTTATTTTTTAAGGTTAGGTTTGGTTGAAAATTTGATTAAAGATAAAGGGTATTTTGGTAAAGATGAAAGGTATTTTGTAATTCCCTTTTATTTTTTAAAATTAAGTTTGGTTGAAAATTTGATTAAAAATAAAGGGTATTTTAATAATTCTCTTTTATTTTTTAAGGTTAAGTTTGATTGAAATTTTGATTAAAGATGAAGGGTATTTTGATAATTTCATTTTTAAGGTTAAGTTTGGTTGAAAATTTAATTAAAAATGAATGGTATTTTGATAAAGATGAAGGGTATTTTGGTAATCTCCTTCTATATTTTGAGGTTAAGTTTGGTTGAAATTTTGATTGAAGATAAAGGTTATTTTACTAAAAATGAAGGGTATTTTGGAAGATAAAAGATATTTTGATAAAGATGAAAGGTATTTTAGTAATCTCATTTCATTTTTTTAGGTAATTTTGGTTGAAAATTTGATTAAAAATGAAGAGTATTTTAGTTATTACACTTGAGTCGTTTTACTTTTTTGGCTTCCCACAAAAGTCATTTGAAGAAGTCCCTCTTGGACGACTTCTTTTAAGAGTTACTTTTGAGCTTCAATTGAAATCCACGGGAGCCAAAAGAGCCCAAACAAACATCATTTATCTAGGTTTTTTGGTTTAAAAGAAAAAAAAAATTAAAGAATCTAGCTTCTTAAGCTCAAATGAATAGGGCTTAAGTATGTTAAGCCTTAATTTATCACATTTCATGTTATATCATGCTAATTAGGCTTAATTGCATAAAATAAATGTAATTATAGAAAAATTGATTGTGTGTGTTCACTATACAGATCAATGATCAACTCATCCAGATGAACATCAAATCAATCAATTAAGAGTGCACTGCAATCAGGAAGACCAATCAAGCAACCATACAAAATTAGAGATCTAGATGCTTCTAGATCAATGTAGTGCAGTTAGAGAGCAACGTGGCGTAGTCCACCTCGAATGGATCGTCCTAAAAAAAGCTCAAGTGTGCTCTACACGTGAGATTATACGCAAAAGTGATGGCGATTACTTTTTTTATCCTTCCAGAGCACCTCAAATCTATAAATAGATCATTTTTCCAGTTAGGAATGAGTCTTTGAGCCCTTGTCTCTTCTCTCATCTTCCCCAATGCCTTTGGCATTTTCTCTATAATTTTTTATTTTTTAGTTAGGTTTTATTTCAGCAACTTCTATAATTACTCAAGAAGGAGATAGTGTATATTAGTTACCCCATGAATACAAGTGTTGTTTATATTACTTATTCTTGTATTTTTGCAATGACCATAGACTAAACTCCCTCCATTAGTAAGAGGAGAAGCCTAGGAACAAGCTTTAATTTTATGTTTATGTCTTTATCCTTCCATGTTTTTTTATTGTTTATAGGATTCTCTTTAAGGTTTTATATAATTCCAATGGATCAAAGCTTTAGATGAATATCTACACCTCATATGCTTAACTTAGATATTTTATGCTTAGATAAGATTAAGATAGAACATGCCTAATCTAGATATTTAGTGGTAGAGACTTCACACATTAATGAATGAATGAGTCCTAACTATAGTTTTATATCAAGCTTCATGCCATATCCTCCAACCCAAGGAGCTCATTACCAAGCTCTTGAGGTTGAGTACAAAGAAAGATAGACTTAAATATAGTTTTATTTATTAATCCTAGGTTACTCTAATTACTAATGGTTTTGTTTCTCTTTTTTTTAGTATAAATTTTTTTTTCTATTGCTTCAATTTCCGGCAACATCTATTCTCTATTTTGTTTCACACAAATACAAAAATAGATATTAAATTTGTAATTTAGATTAACTTCATTTTTGTTAACTTGGTGACATCCCCCTTTCTCTTGGGTTTGATCCCTTACTTGCCCACAAACTAAGGAGAGTATAAAAATATTAATTTCTGATGAGATGACGACAACATCAATTGCGTGAAGAATGTCGTGCAAAGTTCCTTAAAAAAAAAGTAATGGTCTCACTCGGCAATCTGTGAAAATCAAGCTAGAGCATTCCCTTGTAAGTTAGAAAAAAAAGCCTACACGTCAAGGCTTTATTCCCCTCCTATGGAGTTAACATCAATTGAATTTCGTACAAGTACTCAATTGGACCCTTTATACCGTTAAAATAGGTGAATAGGGGTGCTACAAACTTTTTTTGCATCTCTACTACCAAGATCTCAGTAGTGAAAAAAGATATTTGAATTTCTCTAATGGCCTATACTACAACCAACCCCACCTCAACACTTTTCACCACTTCCTTTTTCTTTCCTGATCATTTCCTTAGTCTCTTCCCTAATCAGGTCAAAACCTTAGTTTATCTCCTTCTACCAATAGACCTAGAAATACTACTTCCTTTAGAAGTGTGATCTTACCCATCCTCAATCTGAGGCTTTGGTGGATATTTTTCTCTTTCTGTTGTGCTTCCCAATGTTGGTTCAAATTCTAATTTTCAATAACCAATTCATCCATTTTGTGTTGCACTTCTTCCTGCCACTTTTTCATCTTAATAATCTAAGCCATCAACAAAATTTCAACAGCAAAAGCAGTGGGTGGAGGTAATGTCTGAATGGTTTCATTGGAAGGTGTTGATCTGACCATCATTTCCCATAGACAACGCCAAAGATATATATAGATATGTGGGCTTCGAAACCTTTGAGAGTTTGAACTCATCCATTTGAGGTTTTGGAGTTGCTACCATTCAAAGAGTTTGGATATGAATGGATACCACTAAAATAGATTTTTGAAATACTTTTAGGCTTTTAGTGAGTCTCATATCCAAATGGATAGGTAAAGGTCTACATAGATATTTTAAGTAAGGGAGTTCGGTTGAGGGACACAGAAAGTGTTAGGCACCTTAAAACTAACTTTTTTGAGTTTTGAAAGTAGAGGAGATTATAAAAAATATTAGGGGAAAATTGACTATAGTTTTGTTTTGGAAAATAAGCAAATTAAGACAATAATCAAACTACTAATAAAAGTAAGTGCGTGTTGGATTTTTTTTGTGAACTTAGGACTTTGATAGAAATTCATATGAATTTCATCATTTTGAGTCCCAAAACTTCAAAACAAGGTTATGTGTTCCCTTGGGAGACTTTATTTGTTAGTTTGATCCTTAAGTGGTGTTCATGGATTGAACAAAATCATATTGAAACCAAACCTTATGGATGGAATTTTTGTCTATTTTTGAATTATTTTTGTTGGCTCTAAAGGTTGAATATAGATCCATAGGGACCTACACTCTTACTTGTACTTATTTTAGAAGTGTGTGTGCATTAAGTGTATGCATGTGATGGACTCATCAAAAGAAGATTACCACCTAAGAGGGTTTACTCTCTAACTTTATTGCCATTAAATAAAAGAACAAGAATAACAAAAAATCATTATTCTAAGAATTTAAATTGCATAGAAAGTACATGAAATTAAGGACATTCTATATATGAATTTAAATTGCATAGAAAATAAATGAAAGTAAAGCAACATAATTTAATACTCTCAAAGGTCTTATTGAAGACTTAATGGGGAAGATAACTTCTAGAAGGAATTACTCTATCTTCCCAAGTCTCTAGACTAAAAATTTAAATAACTACATTAGAAAGCATGAAAATAAACTTACAAATAGGAAAAGTACTTAAAATAAAGAAATAAGGTAGTAAGAAAGGGGAGATTAGATGGGAAAATGGAGGGTTTATTCCCACTTTGGTCTTCTTCTTCTTCTTGGATTTTTCTTCTAAGGATTTGAGAAAAGTTTGAAAGAATAAGAAGGCTAGAAAAATTTGGGCAGAATTTTGAATCACCAAAACAAGCTCCTCCTCTTTTTTACCATGCAAAGGTCCCCTATTTATAAGATTTTGGGAGAAACTCTTGGGGGTAAATTTGTCATAAAATCTTAATTACCCAAATATTCTAGGAAAAACCTTGATTACCCAAATATTTTAGGAAAAACCTTCATGAAAAATATCAATTTCACCTTCTAACCTTGGCCTTGATGGTCTTTAACCTCTTGTAAAGTCACACCAATCTTGATGATTAATGGATAGGATAGTCTTTGCATCCAAAGTTCTATAGAATTCTTAGTGGGATATAATGGTCTTAAGACCTTATGATTTGAGTCAATTGTGAGAGATCTAAGCCAAATGACATGTAATTAGGTGAAGGTTTTTTGTCATCTTTGATCATTTCCTTAGGTTAGCTCTCTAACAAATTAGGGATACAAATGTCAGTGTGCGCAAATTTTAGAGACTTCTCTAGAATGGACAAAGTGATCATAAGATTTGAAAAATTATCGATTTACCTTGAATGCCATTGAATCCTTTTGAAATTTTTAAAAAAAAAAATGTTAGAAGGGTAGAAAAGGAATTTTCCTTTGATGAGTCTCAACAAGCCAAGATTAGAGGAGGTAATTGGCTTTAAGTGAGAACCAAGCAAGATCTTGGGTCAAGATTAGAAGAAAGAGGATTACCAAAAGGTCCTTGGTGAGGGAGATTTGAAAATTTAAAGCATGGATAGAAAAGAAATTTGTGAGGGTTTTCTTGGAAAATAAGCCATTAAGATAGGGGTTTAAAGAATCATTTCATGTGGAGAATCTCGTGCACACATGGGCTCTCTAACTGCCTAACTAAATTGGATGTATTCTAGGTACGACCAAAAGAAATTATGACTGACCTTACTTGAGGTAAGGCTAATGCAAATTTAAGCTTGCACATCACAGAGATGAAGTCAACACAAAAAATAGCCTGACCATATGTACCAAATGGCCAAGCATGCATTTTAACTTATTGGATGAGTCATGAGCTACCATAGGTCACAATGCATGTTTCTAATTTTCGTGTTCTTAGAGCACTTTAGATTTTTCATTTTATTTGTAAATTCAATCATAAATCTATTAATCATCTTTTTATTCATTGAGATTTTTTCTATACCATCTAGTTTCATTTCATTTCTTTGTTGGTGTGCTCCTTCCTCTGTTTCTTCCTTCTTTTGTGAATGACTGTCACTGATTCACAATAAGATATTTGAAAAGAAAAGACGTTTGGAGAGGAGGTTATTAATCTTTATTTTTTTTTTTACCTAATGTCTTTTTAGTCAAAGTTTTTCAAGCAGTTCTGGGACATTTTCTTTGTGGACTTCAGGGATCTGATGGGACTCCATTTGTTGTTGATATTTTATTGTCTTCTATTTGAAGGCAGGTTCCTCAATCTCCACCTAATGAGGCAAAAAGGTCTTCCTAAACCTCATTAACTGTCAAAAAGATCTTGTGATTTGTTAAATAAATCAACATTCATAATAAATCTTGAGGTCTTATATTACACATCTCGAAGTTTTTATGATGGTGGATAAGGCTTAATAAGGCATTTTCGTAACATATTTCAAGATCCATTTTTTTGCATCCCGAGGTGTTTATGATGGTCAATGAGGCTTAGTAACACCTTTTACCTCATTATCTCAGTAAGGAAAGGGTTTCTCTAACAAAAATGTATCCATAAAAAATTAAAAAAAAAGTCTTCAAAATATAAAGAAATTATTTATATGAGTGAGTGATTAAGGAAAATATCAACGCACTGGAGTAGGTCACCATGAATGTTTCTAATTTTCGTCCATATGCATGCATTTTAACTTATTATTTTAATTAATTAAGTTGTCCACTTAGTCCACAACGGGACAACAACCCCAAAATAGATTGGAAACTTTGTACTTTGTATGTTTTTGGTCAAAAACATGTTTTCAACTAACTGTAACTACGTGGATTTTCGTGGTGTGACAATCACATACTACGTGGGATTTAGAGTCTACACCATTCATTGTTCAATGAAATGATGTAATTGATCACCTAAAACCCAGGGTAGAGTCAGGATTTTTTTTTCAGGGGCAAACGATAATTAATTAGTTATGTTGAAGTGTTTGAAAATAATTAATATATAAAAGGAAATTAAAACGCACTTAATTAAGAGGTTGAAGAAAAAACTATTTTTAGGTCATTTGCCATTAGTCCCTGGAAAAGATCAAGTCAAGGGACAATCTCATCAATTTTAAAATACACAACATGTACCAAATATTCACCAAAAGCCTAAATTCCTCTTGACCTTGTTTCTTTTTAATTGATTAAATCAAAATAACTTTAATACCCTCTGAAACCCCCCAAGCTCTTGGATATCTCTTCCCAAAAGTAGTCATTTTAGTCTTTTGGGTAAAATATTTACTTGCAACCTTAAAATTGATATATCAAACTAGATAGAATTTTTTAAGTTAAAAATGATTTTTTTAAGATTTTTTTACAAGGAATTAAGGCGAGAAACAAAATAATGGAATGAAGATGAGGATAAATAGACTAAAATTAATTTAATATAGAGATTGAAGAACTTGAAGATGATTGATTTTAAGAAGAAAAGTTAAAGACTTTTTTGTATAAATTGACAATAAGGGCATTTAGATTATTTTTTGTTAGTCTAGACTAGAAGAATGAAGTCAACACATGCATGTAATCAATTTAAAAACTCAAGATCGTCTCAAATTTTTACTAAAACTATAGAGGGATATCTAAATCACCCAAAAAATGGAGAAGATGGAAGCAACAAGATCGAAGGGGGCATCTCTAAAATTTGATAACAATGGGGTTATCTCAAAATTCTCCAAAATAATGGTTTCTAAAATGGAAACAATTTTCTTACTAACATAGTACAATTTTAAGCCTAACTAGGGTCTTGTTGCTCAAATTGACTAGCACGTCACCAATCCAACTCTACAACCCTTTAAATTACATTGAAAAAGTCATATTCAAAAACAATTTTTTTTAACTTGATCCAAGGTTTTGAAAATGGACGGCTAACGAACTTCTACATAACTCCCAAATTTAAAATTGGTATTCTATGGTGAAAAAAACTTTTTCTTTCGTAATTTTTTTTCAAAGTTAATTAAATTTTATCCTCTACAACCCTGAAACATCAATTCATATTTTTGGGTGTCACAAGTTTTGCCCAAGAACCCTTAGTAAGGGTGAAATCCTTAATAACTTAGTAAAGGCAAATTGAACTCCTAAACAAACACATACTGGCATCTTAAAAGAGTTAGGATGGAGAAAAAACAAAGGTAAGATATTACACGGCAGGTTTTTGTTGGAGTTTAAAATATCTAGGACTCTTAACCCAGCCGTAAACTCAGCACTTATAGTTGTTGAACTCCATTAAAAATATGCCACATAGACACCTAACGTTGTTATAGGAACAGGGCACCCTTCTTGGTGGCAACTCATCTTAAAATTCACCGAACAGACAGGTGTAAAATATTGCAAACATTGAGGAGGGGAGGAGGGGCAACAAGGTCAAGAGGGGGGCGGGGCATATGGGTATCTCAAATATTTATAAAAACAAGGTATCTAAGGGGGCGATTGATTCAGCTTCTTAAAATTGCTGTCAGCTTCTGCTGTCTGAATCTGCTGTCAGAATCTAAAAAACTGAAAAACTTGTTTGATAGAACTTTTTAAAACTGCTGTGCTGTTGACTAGAATCTGACTGTGGACTGTTTGATACAGCTTCTAAAATCTGCTGTAGTAGGGTAAAATGACCAGAATGCCCTTAAGGTTGATAATGCAACCAGAATGCATAAAAATTACCAGAATACCCCTATACATATATAATTACACTAAATATATATATAAATATAATAAAATAATATAAAAAATTAAAAAAATAATTATTTTAATTTTAAAATGTTTATAAATCTATAAAAAATTATAAAAAAATTTATAATTCTATAGAAATTTCGACAGCATCTCCTCTTAAAAATAGACATATAAAATTTTCCTGATAAACAAAATACCTGCATAATACACAATCCAACATAATGTACGCAGAATGCATCAAAAATTACTAAAATACCCCTGTAAATATATAAACAACTCTATAAAATTTTCAACTCCAAAATTATTGAACCAGGAAAGAAACAACTCTATAAAATTCATAAAATTAGAACTATTTGGTGAGAAATTACATATAGTCCTCGAAAAAGGATGTAAACAATTAATATCAAACTCCTAAAAGTTTCCTAAACTAACATCATACCCAAGGTTACTAATTTTTTATTTAATCCCAACGAAAATAAACAAACCATATAGATAATTCCGCCATAATTCTGCATCTTGTTTGCTTTTTGAATGAAGCTCACTCAAATTATTTCAAATTGTACAATCTTGAGATCATTAGCATCAAACTTGAAGCATTCAAAAATAGAAAAATATAGCCACATATTAAGAGATGAGATTGTACAACATCATTGAGGCAGTTAGAGACCTATTAATCATGGTAGTCTCTCACTTATTTGCAATTCTAGCAATGGCTAATGTTGAGGAGAGCTCCCTCTTCATAAAGCTAAATATGTCGTCACATAATTACATCACAAAATGCAATCAAACTCTAACCAGAATAACATACTTTCTAATTTTTTCCCTATTTTTTTGTGTGTATTTTCCAATTATGGAAGAACTTTGATGCAGGATGAATTAGGATTTTAATTTTGGTAGTTTGAAAAGAGCTAAGAATATTATTATTGCACAACCAAGGGTATAACTCCAAGTTTATATTTTATTCTATTTTTTATTTTTATGAACTCCCACATTCAATAAAATCTAGCTACAACCTCAAACAATATCTGTTACGAATATTATAATCTCAAGCAAATTACTTTAAACATGGAACAAAGGCAAGTGGAAGGGTATTCAATTATCATAGTTCTGTAATTTGCCATTCAAGTTAAAAAAATTACTTTAAACATCAACTAAAATTCAAATATCATATTGTTTATTATCTTGAATTGCGTCTTTCTTCTTCTTGAATTGTTTATTATCATATTCTTATATTGTTTCCTAGAGATAATATTTTTGAATTTTACCGATGTATATTGGTTAGAAATTTTTTATCAAATATTATCAATATTTGATTTAGGTTTCTAAAAGATGTCTAATTTCCTATCTGTTCTCCAATTGGAGTTCCGACGTAACCAAAATCTCCTACGATTTACCTCTATAAAGATAATAACAATTAACATATATTTCTCATCATTTCCGATCCAAAAAAATTATATTAAAGTGAAAATTATCCCTGAAAATATAAAAATACATAAACAAATCGACATCAAAATCCAGATTCATTGTAGATTTGGGTTGATAAATCGACATCGAAAACCCAATTTTATAAAACCCTAAACTATATGAATCTATTGAAGTTGTGGGAACTAAAACCTGAGAAGATATGAATCTATTGTTCGTTTGGGGTTCAAATCTTGGTGAGTTGAGTTGGAGATCGATACTGTGATGGATATACAGGTAAAACCCATTCTCTAAATCAAAAACCCAAACTAAAAATCGTATTCGGTTTACAAAAAAATTGAAATTAAATTAATTTTCAATGTAGAGAGAGAGAGAGAGAGAGAGAGAGAGAGAGACCTGTAAGAGTTGATGCAGAGGTCGAACTCCTTGCAGATCTGTGTGAGATCTGCTGCGAGAGAGAGAGCTTTGCGAAGATCTGTGCGAGTTGGAGATCCAACAGCTGTGCGCAGCTGTGTTAGACGATTGAAGACCAAGATGAAACAGAGAAAGAGGTGTCCGAGAGCGAGAGAGAGGTTTGAGAAGGCTGCTGTGTGTGCGAGAAAGAGGTTGAACAGAGGTTCAATAGCGCTTCTATCGTCGTGCTGTGAAGGCTGATATTGTGCGAGAAAGAGATTGAAAGAGCTTCAGTCGTCGTGGTTGAACAGAGCTTCAACAGAGCTTCTGTCTTCGTCTATTCGATGGAGAAGCTTCTGTCTTCGTCTATTCGATGGAGAAAATAGGGAGGGGTAGAAACGTCTTTTAGATGAACCGTTTATTCGGTATCTCAAACTCCCGCAAACGCAAAATAAAAAAGCTCCCTCAAACCGCTTCTCTCATTTGCGTTCCAAACCGCAAAAATTTAACGCAATTTCAAAACGCAGCGGCTGGATGCGTTTGATTCAGCTTCGAAACGCGACATTTTGACGCAAACGCCGGTAAATTTGCGTTTAAAAGCGCAATCAATCGCCACCTAAATCTTTAAAAAAAAATTTGAGGGGGAGGGGGACCAACTGCCCCCTCACTCACTCCCCTCTGGCTCCGCCCTTGCCTAAAATAGATCTTTAACACATTTCAAAGAAAAGTGAGTGAGTTTATGGTCGAACCATAGAGATTTGGTTAAGGGGATTCAATTGAGAAGATTAAGGAAGGTGCTAACCACGTTGGTGGGGTTAGCTAGTGAATTTTGATACCTTTTTAAGAATGGAGTATAGTATTGATCATCAAGGCCAATGAATGTCCTAACTCAAGATCATTTCCAACGTTTGATCTATGTCTTAGATTAGTCCCATTAGTATGGGATCGGAACATTTAAAAAAGTATATTTTAGGGTTAATATTAATCATATAAATGATTAAGAATAATTCAACAATAGAAAGCTTCGAAAAAATCGGGAAAACATCAGATAAATTTTAAAAAAAAAAAAAAAATTTAATTATATTTATAGGGAGAGATCAAGAGACATATGTAAAAACAATGGTTTTTCAAAATATGGGTTAAAAGTTTCGGATTTAGCTGATTTTTTGTAAAGATGGTCTCTATGATGAAAAGATCATCATCACAAAAAATCATCTCAATCTAAAACTTCTAAATCCATCAAAATTAGTTTATTAGTAAAAACTCAACAATCCACATTCTAAATCACTTTTAATGGGGTAAAAAATTTCAAATTTGACTGATTTTTTTTAAGATGATCTTCTCGTCATAAAGATCATCCTCACAAAAAATCAACTCAATCTGAAACTTCCAACCCATATTTTAAAATTTATTGTTATTATTATTATTATTATATGGGGAGTGTTCAAGGTATATAAGTAAAAAACATATGTAAAAACAATCATTTTTCAAAATATGGGTTACACGTTTCGGATTAAACTGATTTTTTGTAAAGATGATCTCTATGATGAAAAGATCATCCTCCCAAAAAATCAGCCCAATCTGAACCTTCTAACCCCATCAAAAGTGATTTAGAATGTAGATCATCATTTTTTTACCAATAATTTGTAAACCACTTTTAATATATTTAGAAATTTTAGATTATATTGATTTTCTGTAAAGATAATCTTCTCCGCATTAAGATCATTCTCACAAAAAAATCAGCTCAATCTAAAACTTTTAACTCATATTTTGAAAATTGATTGTTTTTACTTATTAGAATCCAAATCTTCAATCCGTACCATAAGTAATCAGAACCAATTTCGTACATGATCCAATTCATTGATAGCCCACCCTTTGTTGCATTTCCTTATTGTATACATTAAGTAATGTTTGGTATTGAACAGAACCTACTATGAGCTGATAATTTGAAAAGGCAATACTCATAACAGATGGTTTTGGTATTTAGCAATCCATGCGCCCCTTGTACTATGTGATGTGAACAGTATTTCAATCCCATTTTTTTCAAACTTCTCGCCAATGAGATACTATCTAAAGTACATTGATGCAATTTAACAGTTTTGCATTCATTAAGAGTTTTTATGAATCAACTATTATTATTTTATTTTATTTTATTTTACATACTCTCTTGTTTGGGGAACCTTCAAATTTTCCTTAAGATCAGGGAGCATTTAGAAATAAAAATTGGAATCCCTACATCTGTATCCATTGGGTTATTAAGTTAAAAACTGATTTTCCCAAAAGAAAATTATATCACCAAAGAAACCAGAGATTAGAAATAATTGGGAACACTACTACCAACTACAAGACAATTTTATGAATGTATAGCTGCTAAGAAAAGAAAATGATCCATTGACAAGAATCACCATCAAAGCTGTATCACAGATTTTAGTCAATTAAGCAAATCTTAATCCGCAATTCAATCTATTTAAAGTCAGTACGATCATATCCAATTTCATGATCTCAATCCACATTCTTCTAGGTCTTCCCTTTGCTCTTGTATAATCCTTCAAACTTAGACTAGTTTTTTCTTGTCATGCTTAAGTGCTTCTTACCACCCAACATTCAACTCCATAAAGCATAATTAGTTCATTAATAAAAATGTTCAAGGTCATAATTGCTGGCAAAAATATGGTCACAATGTCGAAGGCAAGCCCCCATACCATGTGTCTTTCCCTTTAATTTCAAAAAGGAATTATTAGATGATATGTAAAACTCTAGCTCAACGGTAGAAGATCTATGATACATTCAAAGGAGTCAGCTAGATCCACAAGAAGAAGATTACAACTCCGATTTCATGAACAAAATCAAACAATCGGATAGAAATGCCATATGCAACATTATATTACACTTTCACAAAAAACAAGACTAACTTGAACAACTAAACCAAGAATTGGTATCAAAGACTATCGCCAATAATTCATTTTCAGCAGTCCTAAAGGAAAAAAAAATTAACAAATATTATCTCCACCCATCCTGTATCATCCGCAATGCTATTAACAATAAAAAAGCATTACCAGTGTTTGATGGTTCAAAATCATTCATTCAGTTTGGTAATAATGGCTCAAATCAATGCTTTACGTTGAATAATAATAATAATCATTGAATGTCATGTGAAATAAGTTTCCTTAGTGGACAACATCTCATGAACTAACACTTTCACACCAGTTTTTCACTTCACCTGAAAATATAAAAAGTAAATCGGTGGGGTATCTTACAACTACTATTTATTAAGGCTATTATGCTCATGGGTTACTGATTGTTAAAAGGGCCGCATACATAATTCTGCAACATAACCACTTTAAAAAAAAAAAAAAAAAAGAGCAGGTGCTATTGATCAATGAAATGTAAATTGAGGATTATATACAACTGACTCCTATCAAAAAACGCAAAACAAAATATTTCCTGCCAAGCAATTTTTTCGTTTCTTACATGTGATCATCTACACATGAATATTTGAATAAGAATGCTTAAGTAAGAACAATACCTGCTTAGAGGAGATTGGGAGGCAAACTATTGTTAGAAACTAGTCTTTTATCAGCAAGTGTATGAGATAATCTGTATGTAGGGCCATTGAGAATGATAATGATCCTAAGTCCTGATAACCCATAATGTTGCCTCGGCCCACAAAGAAAATGAGTTTGGATCATGGCACTCTATGTACAGCAATTCTGGCAACAAGAATGGTGAAAGACTATAGTAATTTTGTGTAAAGAGAATGGTGAAAAAGTTAAACATTTCTACTTCATTGCCCCAAAGCAAGCTTTATTTGATCTCATTTTATATTCATGTTTAACATGCGTTGGACCATGCCATCTTCAATGTCGGACCTTTTTCCTTGTTGATTCATAAAATCTTATAGACCATGCTTCTTTGCTATTGTTGGTGTATATGGAAAGAAAGGAATGCCAATCTTCAAAAGTAAAGAAAAATACTTGATGGTGATCGGATGTTAAAGCAACATGGTTAGTAAAAAATTTACAAGGAATTTAAGACGGTATTTTACTTTTTTTCTTTTTTCGATAAATTCATGTTTAGATGGAGCACTGCCCTAATAGTATGAGGTTGTGGGGTCGAGCATCCCCTTCTTTGTGTATCTTCATTTTGGTTTTCGATTATGCTATGTTTGGATTGAGAGAAATGGAGAGAAGAGAAGAGAAAACAAATGAGTTTCTCCCATTTCTCTTGTTTGGATTATTAAGTGGGGAGAGAAGGGAAAAGAATTGGAGAAGAGGAGAGAAATGGAGAGAAACCCTTATAAAATATTTTACAATTCCAACTCTGCTCCTAGATCTCTTTTGTGATATTTTAAAATTCCAAAGCTGTCCCAAGTTCTCTTCTGTCAATCCAAACATGGTGGAGAGAAATTGAGCTTCCCTTCTCTTCTTCTCTTAATGAGTTTCTCTTCTCTTAATGAAATCTTTTATTTATCCCAAGACAGGCATATTTCTTAAAACACAAGTTTTCCTAGTTTTCTGTTCATTTTGTTCTTAAACTAAAAATCTTTGGCTCTGACTATTTCACCTGCTCAAGAACTGAAAGAGTAAGTCGCTTGGTTCTATAAAACTAGACTCTACAAGAAGCACTTGTATAGAAAAAAGAAAAAAAAAATTACAAAACAAGAAACAATTTTAGAGGCTTACATTTCGATTTGCATATATGAGTTCCTGCTATGCAACTCCCTATCTTTCATGATCACCAACAATAAATAAAACCCTCTCTCTAAGCTTTTGAATGGCCTGCATATATAAGAAATATAAAAGTCAAGGTAGGTATAGAGAATTAGAAATAACCATATCACAATCATCTCAAATTTTACCAAGGAAGAGATCTTTGTCCATTTCTGAGCACAATCAGCAGCTTCTTTGAGATGAAAACACCAGGGAAGGTCATAACAAAAAGAATAAGTAGAATTATCTGTTGCCTCTGCTACCCAAATATGATTAATTTGGTCCCTTGCTCGCTTGACCAGATTGAAGAAGCCAACCTACAGATGAGGCATTTAAAAATTGTTGTTAATGCAACAAATTACTGTGCATGTGAATAAAAGGGAGGCTTTTGCATTATTTTCACTATTTTTCCTATGACATCACACAAAAGATGATCTACTTTCGAGATGATCATGAAGTTCAATATTATCACGAAGACCCAACTTCTAGTAGATGTAAACACAACACGTTTAAAAGCAATCCGCACTTTGATTGACATGCTACATGAGGAGAGAACAGCATGAGGCAAGGACTTCATTTGTTTTTTCTCTCCTCATTTTTTCAGTTCTAACTAGTGGAAAAAGGTTCTCTTAATTCACTCCCTTGAGATATAATGATTGCATCAGTAATCACTATTACATTGAAAACCTCTTTTTTTTTATAAGTATGAATTTTATTAAGAAGGGAAAGGCAAATACAACAGCCAGTCAAGATGACCAATGAGTGGAAAACAATCCTCTTATACCCCTTGCCAAAAATCCTCCTCGAAGTCAGGTCTTGAAAATACAATGAGTGGAAAAAAAATAACTGAGCAATTACGAGATTTCGTTATACTACTTAGACAAAATATTAAGAGAAATAACATTATCCTATTTCTAAAATGCTAGCTTGAACCTTATTTCAAGACCACTACTAGCTACTTCTTAACAGAAATAACATTTGGGATGTATATGTACCAAGGAGATATGCCAAATTTTGTGTGACTCCAAGTAGATGGTACACTTATCAAAAGGGGATAACACATCTCAAACTTGGAAGAACTATATTTTGAGGTAAGCTAGTACATATTCCTAGGTAAGTGTTGCGCATACCAACGCTAAATTACATACCTTCAAAGATGAATTTTCAAAGAGCTATAATATGTATAAAAAAAATTTAAGAACACATTAATTGTCCAAAAACTATCATGAGTACATGAACGTACTATGATGAGGATCCTAAACAACCTTTGAAGACCTATTCTAGGAGGAATAAGGCTAATCAACAAGTCATAATGTGGCGTGAAGATGGATCTTGTGATGTTTTGAGTTTTAATGATTTTTTTTTAGTCTACAGTAGTCGAGGTATTTTGGTCTTATTACATTTTAGTTGTGGGGAACGACAATTATATTATGTTCTTAAAGGTATTTTATGTTCCTTTAAAGTTTCAAAGTGTTTGGTCAAGTCGTTAGGGAGTTAAGAATCTTTTTTGATCATTTTTAATCACTTTAGGAGTCGAGGGGAAATCTGCAATTTTTCCATTAGGTTTGGACGCCCCACCTATAGAAGCATATAAGTGTTCTCTTTTGCTTTCCTTTTGAAGGCTAATGAATAAAATCCCAATAGTGGCTGCCACAGCAACCTTGGAAAGTGGTTCTCAAAACATAGAAATGGTTTCTAGGGACCCTAGAGAAATTCTACGATTTTTCTCTCTTTTCCCTTTATGTACAAGTTTTACACTACTATTTTGAGCTACCATTACTGCGTTATTTACCTTGTGATGCTTAAAGATTGATTGGAGACTTGTTTGGATTGATTTGAAACATAAATCTAGTACTATTAGAATTTTGTTTCTCCCCAGTTTTCTTTTCTTTCACCATAAGGTTACCAATATAATAAACCCTAATTCCCATTCTAGTCTATAAACTTTGAACTAGTCCCATAAACCCTAATTTCCTATTCCAAACTCATTAGTTTCATTTTCTAATTGAACCCAACCATTTTCCCTTGCATCCTTAAACCTGAGTTACCAAAATATTTTAGGTTAACCAATTTCCCTAATCGGTCCTACATCACACTAAATGGGTACCAAATGTCCAACCTTGGTCTTGTGCTTCACATGGTCCTTTTACTTGTTTAAATAGGAAACAAGTTAAGTCATAATGATTCAAAAATTGAAATCTATCTAACATGCTTGAAATGTAATAGCAGGCTCTGGAGTGAAATTCAATAAAATCAATTCACTTTGAGAATATTAAGTTTTGTTCACTGTTGCTCTCTTTATATAAAGAGAAAATGCGGTAATGCTGTATTTGATATGTAATACATAACCATCATATACTCACAATGGATCCTGCAAGGGTATTATTGATTGGTGCAAATGAATCGTTATCTATGACAGGTGAGCAGAAGCTAATAGCAAGCAAACAATCGGAAAATCCTTCCAACTGTAACTCAGATGCTGATATAGAACCATCTGTTACAAACACCCACTGTTTCTTTTGGTGACCAGATATATAAACCTTTCCGACATGCACAACTACAGCAGCAATATCAAATTCACTGCATCAACCCAGACAACAAATATAAGCAAAGGAAGGATTCAAGCCCACTCAAAAAACAGAAGCAAAAGGAGAGTTGCAAGGATCACCTGGCCAGAGGAACTTCGCCCAAATTCGACAATAAGACTGATTTACGAGGAGAGAAAAATGGTCTGCAGAAAAGAAGTATTACGTAGGATTCAAACTTACAAGCTTAAAACATTAAAGAAATGAAGACTTACTCAAAATTCGCAATTGTCAATGGAGATAAGGATTGCCAAGTTGTAGTAGATCCTCTTGCTTGTAAGTAAATGGTATCTGAATCATAATAGTTCAATGGTGTGAGCCCCGAAACAGTATATGCTTGACCCTCCACCAGCTCAAGTTTCTGCTGCACCAAAAGGTAAACCATTTATAAATACTCTTCCATAGGATTGAAAGGGATCACCACAACATGATTTTGTTTATTTAGGATTGTTGGTTTTTTGGCATAAGGTGGATAATGCTTTCAAAGGAGTCTTCTTGAGGATTTTTTAAATAAATAGGAGACCCTTTGTGCCTTGTAAGTTTTTTTTTTATTTGCTAGCTTGGATTTGTAATTGTGGTCGGTCATCTCAACCACCTTCTTTAATATATTTCTGGTTTACTTATTAAAAACAAGGAAAAAGAGTTTGCATCACCTGTTTCTCGGTAGGATTCCAGATTGTTATCAAGCCTTCTTTGGGGCAACCCTTTTTTTTAGAGTATTTACTAGTTAAGCCAACAACCCTCAACCTCATAAATGGGGTGACTTCCCTCTCACCAAGACCAGCATCCTCCAGGGCTTTCTCAATCTTCTTCTGAATATCCAATTGCCTCATTGCCTAAGATTACACAGCACAATTAAATAATGTCTTTCTAGCTCTAAGTCAACCTGCCAACCAAGTTTCTCATAACCCACCTCTTGTTTTGCTCGGTAAGTAGCAAAAGAAGTTAGTTGCTCGGTACTCATGTCTGCCATTAAAACTTCTGGCTCGGCAGATGTCTCAAGGATTGCAAAGATTTTTTCCCCTTCTTCACTGTCCATCACATTCTTACTATGGGAACTTGAGACATCTTTTTGAAACTCGGACACAATACCCTCAGCTACAGTTGAACGCCTGCAATCAGATGGAAAATCGATCATTACACGTAAAAAGGTATATATAGCAAAGAACTTATGGAAATATATATATATAGGGTCAGGTTCAAACGACAACCATTTCAACACACATATAGACAACGCGTTTTGTCTTATATGGGCAAAAATGTTTGGAATGGGCTGATTTTTTGTGAGGATGATCTCTGTGGTGAGGAGATCATCCTTGCCAAAAATCAGCTCATTATGAAACTTCTAGACCGTCCAATTTTTGTTGAAAAATTTTAGACCGTCCAATTTTTGTAAATCAATTTTGATGGGGTTAGAAGTTTTGGAATGGGATGATTTTTTGCCAGGATGATCCCCTCATCACAGAGATCATCCTCACAAAAAATCAGCCAATTCCAAACATTTTTGCCCATATAAGACAAACACGTTGTCTATATGTGTGTCGCAATGTGTGTTGCAGGAACCCGACCCATATATATATATATATATATATATATATATATATATATATATGGGAGCGGTTCAGCGGCCCTAAACTTAAACAAGTTTTGTGCCAAGTTTTTATGGTCGTGCGATCATAACAGATCCAACGGTTCGGCGGCTGTTTTACGGTTTTAAAAGAAAAATCCGTTTAATTAAAACCGGCTCCCTCAAATTTCAGTTTTTTTTGTTTTAAATCCCTAAACATTAAACAAACCCCTCTTCTCTTCTTCTCTTCAAAGGCTGCTGCTCTCTCTCTTTCTCTCTCTCTCTCTCTACAGCTCGAAAGACCTCTCTCTCTCTCTCTCTCTCAAGATCTGGTTTGAACGAGTTCCTTGTGGAGAGCCAAGTCGTCGTCGCCGTCGCCAATCAATCTCTCTCAACCCTCTCTCGCCATCGCCGTCGCAAATCTTTCTCAAGTTCGATTGAAGATAGTTCCTTGTGGCGTGATGACTCTTATATGGCGTGATGAGTTTTTGAGTCAAATTTGTAAATCCAAAAGAAAAAATAAGACCCATTGAAGCTCTCTCTCTCTCTCAAACTGTTAGATATAATACATGTAAATTAATTAAGAATCAAATAAGGCGTGATGAGTTTCAGAGTCACAATTGTTTGATCCAAAAGAAAAAATAAGATTAACATTAAAGTTCCCTCACTGATCCAAAGGAAAAAATATATATATGAAACATAATAAACTTAACACATTGACAGAAACAGAAAGTTAGAAACTAAATAAAAATTAAAAACATACACTTTTAATACTAAATTAAAAATTAAAAACATACACTTTTCAATGAAGAAACAGACACCCCTCATCTCTTAATGTCTCTAAATCCAACCTCTCTAAAGCTTTTTAGAACAATAAAAAAAAAAATTCCATTTTTTGGTGAAGAAACAGAGACCCTTTGCCCCTCTCACAACTTAAATCAGATCTCATCTACTGTCTTCAATCGAACTTGAGAAAGATTTGCGACGGCGACGGTGACTTGGCTCTCCACAAGGAACTCGTTCAAACCAGATCTTAAGAGAGAGAGAGGAGAGAGGTCTTTCGAGCTGTAGAGAGAGAGAGAGCAGCAGCAGCCTTCGAAGAGAAGAAGAGAAGAGGGGTTTGTTTAATGTTTAGGGATTTAAAACAAAAAAAACTGAAATTTGAGGGAGCCGGTTTTAATTAAACGGATTTTTCTTTTAAAACCGTAAAACAGCCGCCGAACCGTTGAATCTGTTATGATCACACGACCATAAAAACTTGGCCCAAAACTTGTTTAAGTTTAGGGCCGCTGAACCGCTCCCTATATATATATATATAGATATATATACAGAAATAGTGAGTACTATGGAAGTTCGAAGTTGAACCAATGAAAACCAGCATCATGCAATTAGTGAGTCACTAGGATGATATGAAGTCAGCATGAAATTTTCAGACAGAGAGCAAGTAGAAGCTCTAGAGATCTGCGTTTGAGTGCCAATAGAAGCTGTGCAACATGAAAAGGTTAAGAGTGTCAGATTGAAATTGCTGCAGGGAAGTTGCATTAAATAGCCTAGGAAAAATTGCCAGAATGAGAAGATTCCAACTTTGGGTAAGATTGTAAGAATCTGTGGTGTTAAAATTTTCCTCTCTAGGATACAACACAGCTTGAAGGAAAATACTTAAAAGGCCAATGCAAAGAAATTTGCTGGTTTCAAGAAACACAGCACAAATAAACACAACAAAGAACAGACATAGTAGGTATAGATACACGAAAGCCTTTATTATGGTGCCACAATGGAGAGAATGGACAACCCATGCCTGATCCCAAGACTTCAAACCATGGAATGACCTCCAAGGTCATTAGCATAAAACACCTCCCAATCAAGATACTAGTTGTAAAAGGTGATATCGGTGTTTTTCCAGCTAATACTGGACAAATCATCACAAATGCTGACATTGGCATCGGCGGCTGGCCCTAGTCGAACTATCTAGGAAGGCACCTTGCACAACCTAACGCTTGGGGACTCACTACACGAGGCCCTTACCTTATTGGGGGTGATGACAAGGGTATCAATGAGGAGTTAAGTCATGCTAAAGGTTTGGCAGTCAAAAGAGAACAGCTTACCAAGCCCAAGGCACTCCCCTTCACCCCTAAGGGAACCCTTCAATTTACGAAGGAGGGGCCTAGTGAGGATTCTTGAAACAAGTGAATACCTATGAGGTAGGTAAGATATCTGACACAAGAACAGGTGGTCTTGTGAAGCACAATGTTTTCCCTGCCACGAACAAGTGTTAACATTGTAACAGCACTCATGGTATTAAAGATCTTAAGCCTCAGGGTGTGAAGTATACGCCTCAAGGCAAGGTGCAACCACGATGCCTCGAGGGTTAAGCATGGTATTGAAGTTAATGGGCCAAATACCAGTTCGGGGAAGTTGTACATTTTTGTAAAATGTGTGTATTGTTCTAAGAAAGTAAAGAGAGAGGTAAAGGTTAAAAAAGCAAATTGCTGCTACTAGAAAAAATGTTGTTTCATGTCCACATGTACCCAAGATGTTAAAAGGAAATGAAAGAGTATACGTTGAAGGAACAAAAAAACAGAGTATTAGTTAAAAACATTTTGGAAAGTTTAGCAAATGAAAAGGCGTGGTATGGTGGCACTATGGAAAATGTAGGCCCCACGCTAGGTATGGTAGCTAGTGGTGGGAGGAATCATTCAGAATTTGGAATTGTTTCTTCAAAGAGAGTAAAAGGACCCATGGATAGGTATGCTGTAGACGTAGATGGAGATGGGAGAAATTCATTGCCCCAACAAAATGCACCTCATCCTACAATTAAAAATCAAACAGAATTAAGAAACCAAAATATGCTTGGACATTGGAAGATTTTTTAATAAAAATGCTCTCTTTCAATCCATGTAATAGTCTTTTATTTATTAACATAATACGTTCGATTGGTTCTAACTTCTTATGGGAGGGACCCGACTGGTCTGACTTCACCAACTCCACATATGAAATACGTATATGGATTTTGAAGAAGAGGTGAAAATTATAGATAAAATGATGGAGGAATACAAGAAGACATGGGCACAATCTGGAGTTAATATTATGACAAATGGTTAGAAGGACATCCGTGTAGACAATTGATTAACTTTCTTGTTAATAATCCAGAAGGGAATGTATTTTTGAGATATATAGATACATCTTATGCAATTAAAGATGCTAATTTGATGTTTCAAATGTCAAACAATGTATCCTACATGAGGATTGTTGGGTCTATGTCAATGGAAAGTAGAATTTATATTGGATTCGTTGTGCAACGAATTGCATTGACTTGAAGTCTGAGCAAATGGGTCAACTAGAAATCCTATTGCAACGAAGAATGCAAAAAAAGGTGGTAAATTTTATATATGCTATTGATGCAGGATCACTATGAAAATTGGTTAATCTGATTTATTTAGCAACAAATCAGCCAATAATAAGTCTCATCAATAATAGAGAAAGGGAAAATAGAGAAAAAGGCCCTAGAAGAACTCTAGGTTTCCTAGAAATCACTTCCATGATTTGGGAATCACTCACCCAGGTAGCTTAAGCAACCACAAATCAGATTTTATTCATTAACCTCCAAAAAGAAATAAAAGAGATTATTTATAAGGACTTATAATTAGGGCAACTATACTTTAAAGGCAAAATTAGAGATTTACCATTAACTCCTAAAATGACCAAAAAAATACCTATAAGGCCATAACTCCCAAACAACTTGATCAAATGCCTTGAAACTTTAAAAGAACATAAAATAAGATTCAAAAAACATAAAATAATTGTTGGACCCTCACAATTAAAATGTAAAAAGACCAAAATACCCTTGACTACTATAGAAGACCAAACTCATAAAACTATATATCGCAAACTCCATTTTCATGCCACATTAATGTTTGTTTACCAGCCTTCTTCCTTTTATAATAGGTCTTCTAAGGTTCTTGAGGATTCTCATCATCTCTCCTTGACTTAAAAGAACTCGGCCCTATAGAGTTAAAGGCATGATATTATTCATACATATCCGGATTTAGTCGCTGAAATTCTTTAGTTGTAATCCAAGTACATTCTGACAATAGACAACCTTTGCACTTCACTAGGAACTTCTGATATCCACCACTTGTAGTAAAAATCACCTTCTCATCCAAAGCATCTTTTACAACATCAGAAGTTATAAGAATAGGAGACAAATTAGGAGCAGACATTAAAGTACTATCATGAGAGCCATGGTAAGTAATAAGGTCCTCCACATCAAAGATAGGGTTGATACTCATGTCTTCTGGAAACTCTAAAACATAGCATTAGAATTAATCTTCTTAAGAATTTTGAAAGGGCCAACACTCTTGGAATGGAGTTTTTTGTGGGTTTCCTTGGGAAATCCTTCAGGCCTAATACGCACCACAACCATGTCACCCTCCTGAAAATCAACCAAATGGCAATGCAAATCTGCCTTAGCCTCGTATGCATTGTTGCTAAGGGCGATCGTCCTACAAACATCATGTGCCTAGTAAACCTTTTTGCCTCAATGTTAACTCGAGCATCTGACGATAAAGGAATGAGATCAATAAGTCGTCTAGGTTGCATACTTGTAACCACTTCAAATGGGCTTCTAACCAAGATTAAATCCCACCTAGAAACATGATTACTAACCAAGCATCTTAGTAGATCACCCAAGCTCTTGTTAACCACCTCAATTTGTTCGTCTGTCTAAAGATGGAATGAAGAAGAGTATGTCAACTTGGCATTTAATAATTTTCATAAAGTCTTCCAAAAGTATCTCATGAACTTCGCATCTCTGTCAGAAACTATAGTCAATGGAAGTCCATGTAATCGTACTATCTCGCTGAAGAAAAAAGTGGCCACATGTGAAGAATCAAAAGTCTTACTGCATGGAATAAAGTGCGCCATCTTAGAAAATCGATCCACTACTACATAAATAGAATCATGGCCTCAAACAATCTTACACAAACCAAGTAACAAGTCCATGGAGAGTTCTTGCCAAGGTTCATGCAGGATGGGTAGTGGAGTGTAGAGTCAGGCATTTTACGTTCGCCCCTTTACAAGTTGATATATACAGCATTGTTTGATAATCCTGGTGACATTTTCCTTAAGGCTAGACCAATAAAATCTATCTACCACCATAACAATAGATTTGTCACGTCCAAAATGACCTATTGCACCACCTGCATGTAACTCCCAAACTACATGATATCTCAAAGAAGTATCTGGAAGACAAAGATATGTATCTCTGAAAAGATAGTCCTCGTGTAATGAAAATGAAAGATAATCAACTAGTTGCCCAGCCACTAAAATAACATAAATAACTCAAAAATCCTTGCACGAAGAATAATTTTGCTTCAACTTATTGAACTCAATCACCTGTATTCTCATAGAATGCAAATATAAACAACTCAACTAAACACATATGTTGTCTTGTTCTCAACACCAACCTTATGCTTGAGAACAAATATTTATTCTTGAAGGAATGTTACTCACTTCCCATGACAATGGCTTAGTTTCTTCTGTGAATTCAGATATCGAAGTGTTTAATGATCTGAATACAAAACAAACTCCCTAGACACCAAATAATGTCTTCAATGACAGACCTAAACAACTGCATAAAGTTCTTTACCATAAGTAGAAAAAAATTGCTTTGCCATATTCAACTTTTCACTGTGATAAGCAATAGGATGACCATCTTGCATAAGTACACGTCCAATCCCGACATTAGAAGCATCGCAAGCCACTTAAAAAACCTTGGAGAAGTCTGGTAATTGCAAAATCAGCATTTCTGTCATCTTCTTTTTAATAAGTTCGAAAGCTCTAGTCGTTGCCCCTGACCAATTAAAATGTCATTTCCTCATTGAATCAGTGATAGAAGCCATGACACTGCTGAAATTTCTTATAAACCTCCTGTAGAAAGTAACTACAACATGGAAACTGTGTACTTCATAGAGGTTAGTAGGAATTAACCATTTTTAATAGCTTTTACCTTTTCAGGATCAGCTTTTACGCCCTTGGATGATACAACAAACCCAAGAAATATAACACTGGGTGTCATGAAAGCACACTTCTTTAAGTTTATGAAGAGTTTTTCATCGCGTAGAACTCTCATAACTTGGAGAAGTTGAGTGATGTGCTCATCATGGGACTGGCTATATATAAGTATATCATCAAAATAAACAAGGAATTGCCCAAATGAAAGGTCGAAATACCTGAGTCATCACTCTCATGAAAGTACCAAGGACATTAGTGAGGCCAAAAGGCATGACAAGCCACTCATATAGACCATCCTTCGTCTTGAAAGAGGTCTTCCATTCTTTTCCTGGTTTGACACGAGTCTAATGGTAAGTGCTTTTGAGATCAATTTTGGAGAAAATAGAAGAACCTACCATCATATAAAGCATGTCATCCAATCTTGGAATGGAAAAAACGATACTTGATCGGGATCTTGTTGATGGACCTACTGTCAACATACATTCCCTAGGTTCCATCATTCTTTGGGGTTAGTAAAACAAGTATTGAACAAGAACTCCTGCTTTCCCTGAATCCCTCTTTTAAGTAGTTCATCAATCTAACACTTCAACTCGGTATGCTCTATTGGGTTCATACGATAAGCTAGTAAATTTGGCAACTGAGAACCCAGAATAAGATCAACAGCATGTTGAACATCCTACATAAGGTCAAAACCCACCAGGCTTGGATGTGTTTGCATTAGGCAATACTGGCCTAAATGGATTTTCCCCATCAAAAGTCTTCCGAGTTAATGGTTCTCCGTTTTGATTTCCAAACCGCCTTGTCACAGACTGTCTTAGGTTCTTCTCAACCCCGTAACACCATTTGGAATACATCTTCCAAGTCATAAACCCTTAAAGTAGCCAATTTTTTTCTAATTTCAACACTCAACCCATTTTCAAAACGAGAAAGTTTTATCCTTCATCTTCGGTAGTCTTGCAACGAATAGCTAACTCATCAAAGCGCCGCATGTACTCCACTACAAATAAGTTGTCTTGGTAAAGTGAGATCATTTCCTCATAGAGATCATCTTGAAAATCAGCTAATAAATATTTCTCTTTTAGACAGGCTTTCATCTCTTCCCAATTAATAATAAGAAAACATCCCTTATTATGGTGCCTCTTCTCAAAATTTCTTCACCACTTTAGCATGACCTACCAACTTCATATTTACAAATCAAACTCTTTTATCATCTGCCATATCATACCAATCAAAATATTTTTATAGGGTTGCAAGCCAATGTAAAAAGGCTTGAGGATCAATGTCACCTTTGAAATCGGATATTTTAACTTTAATTTTCTTCGGTATGTCATCTTGTTGATCATAATGTCCAAATTTGGACTGTTCAAGAATATCTTGCAACACATCATTTAAAGTGCCCTGCAGAGTAACATTCATCGCATGGGTGGCCTCATAGGTGCTCTAGTTGCCATGTTAACTCGTTGTCCAGCAACATTTTTGACTGATATGTCAATCTCGACTCTTTATGTGAGCCTCCAACACCACTTTCTCCATCATTAGTTTTTTCTTTAGGGATAGGACCATTGGATGGCTTCACATCTCTCTAACCTAGAATTCAAGTTCATTTACCCTCTCAACTAGCTTGAAGAGAAACTCTTCTCATTGAGCATCAGTCAAACTCCCTCTAAAAATCCTCCCATTATGTGTTGTCATAGTGCCAACCTTAGCTCTGATACTAATTGATGCAAAACCAACTATGAAAATTGGTTAATCTGATTTATTTAGCAACAAATCAATCAACCATAAGTCTCTTACCAATAGTAGAGAAAAGGAAAATAGAGAGAAAAAAAGCCCTAGAATCACTCTAGGGTTTCAAGAAATCACTTCTAGGATTTGAGAATCACTTACCAAGGTTGCTTAGGCAGCCACAAATCAGATTTTACTCATTAGCCTACAAAAAGAGAACAAAAGAGATTATTTATAAGGACTTATAGTTAAGGCGTCCATACTTAAGAGGCAAAATTACATATTTACCCTTGACTCCTATAATGACCAAAAACGACAAAAAAAAGACCCATAAGCCCCTAACAACTTGACCAAATGCCTTGAAACTATAAAAGAACATAAAATAAGACTCAAAAAACATAAATAATTATTTGACCCTCACAACTAAAATGTAAAAGGACCAAAATACCTTTGGATGCTATAAAAGATCAAACTCATAAAAACTCAATAAACATTTCAAGACCCATCTTCATGCCACATTAATGATTGCTTACATGTCTTCTTCCTTCTATAATAGGTCTTCCAAGGCTCTTTAGGATGCTCATCAGCTATTGTTATTACAGAGTACGATGCAATGTTAGGAACCTCTTGAATCCATGTTTGTATGAGAAAAGTAGGCAAATAGTTATTGAGCAAAGAAAAAAGAAGCAAAAAATGTGAAAAAAACTATTTTGAAAGACAAGAATTTTTTATGTCTTGTATGACTTTTGAAATAAAAGACCACAAAGCCCTTGGTAAGTGTTTTGAAGAGTGGATTCCATGAGAGAGCCAACAATGGGATTTATAAATGGGTCATGCATGCTACAATGGATTTTGTCTCCTTCAGTCCTTGGGATTCTTTGAGGTTTGAAGTATTTTCAGGATTTTTGGGGCAATTTTTGGGTGTTTAAACCAACATTTGCATAAATGAGGTGTTCATAAAAAATTTGCAATATGCACCTATCATCCAGATGCTTCATGTCATCTTCAAAAAAATCAAGATTGTGGTACAATCCACCTAGAAGTATCATGCCTATAGGAAGGAGACATTGCTTTTGACTAGCAAAAGGAATAAGAATTCTAATACCTTCTATGTTAGGTGACACTCAACCATGGGATGCGATAACCAAAACTTTATCAATGCAACAAAGTTACAAGAGTGGCCAACCCTTGCCTTCCTAGAAGCCAACCTTCGATGCATAACCATAGAAATAACCGCGCCACCCAACAAAGTTGGCACGCTTGAGGACTCGTTCTTTGGTTTCTTGTTCAATTTATTTGTTAATATGCTTTGAGGCCACTTGTCCCATTTCCGCCCCTCAACCAACTTCTTTTCTTCAAGATCCACTATCCTCAAGTTCACTTTACTAAAGTTCTTGTGCGCTAGGAATCCAAAGAGAAGGTGCACAACTTCGATGGAAACACACATGTCAACCCATGCAGAAAGACGTGGGTTCAACGATGCGAATGAGACATACATAAGTCTAAGCATATCAAGCATATTGCACTCCACTTTCAACTTCCTACAGTTGCAAGAGCACAAACAAGGCCCAAGTCACTCTGTACACACGTTTTATCCATGTTCTCCAATGTGGCAATGATTTTGTTATGTTCTCTCTCCAGAGATGTAAGCCACCACTAATGATTTGGATAGAACATTATGGTTGAGGACTATCACCTCCACACAAAAAAGGTCATCTCAATGTGGTTACACTTGGATGCCTTCTCAACTGCCTTCTTGGCCAAACTCACGATGGCATCCTCTGATTCAACGATGGCTTATACACACTTCCTATTCTCTCATTGAGTTAGTTGGAAGGCTTACCTTGTTCTTGTGATTTTTTATTGGTCAACTGGACTTGAACTCAAAACCTCATATTGCATCGCAATTTGTCAACCAACTGAGCTTTGGGTTGAAGCCCTTTGGAAGGTTTACCTTGGTCGACCATAAAAACGAAAGACAAACGAAATATATGAATCCGAAAAACTAACAAATAATTCAACTTACAAAACCAACTTTCTTATTGGATGGCATTACTTAATCCACATTAGATGTGGAACATTGCTATCTATTAAGTGGTGTCAACATAATTTTTTCTCACCAGTAGGTCAATAAATTTAAAGAGAAATTTAAGTGCAATAGGAATGCTAAGAATTATAAATGTTGTGAAGCATGAGACATCAGAAGGGAAATTGTTGGGTTTTTTTTTTTCGCAAAAGCACTCAAGGCCGCCTTGCAGTGAAAAAGGATTACCAAAACAAATATCCTTCAAAACATATATAATTGATTTATGTTGCCCTGTAACTGTAGAGACAACCTACCTCTGGTTGTGCAGCTGAAGCCTTTTTTCCTCCATTCTTTCTGATCTCACAACAGATCCCCCGTCAGTTAGCCTAAGTGACAAAATTGGATATAATATTAGGACCATACATGACGCAAGTATAAATTATGATTACAATGGGATCATTACTAAATAACCTCTCTTTATAAAGAATAGGATAAATTCGTGTGACTCCAACTAATGTACTTGGTACCGGACCACCAGCGCCCTTGATGCAACGAAAAGCCAATGGAGAACCATGGCCTTTACCTAGAGAAATGGATGGAGTGAAACCAAATCAGGAAACAGCGGGAAAATGTTTATATGGTATTTCCTTAAGAACAAGGACCAGATGGTTAATCTAGCAATTTAAGGGTGCTTACAAAATCCCAATCGATCAGCCCAATGTGCTCTATATGTCCCATTTATGTGCAACAGTAAACTAACTGTCTTGGATGCCTGACAATTGAAGCAAAAGCAACTAAGATAAACTCCAAGGATATAGTTCAAGCCATAAAGTTAAATAAGAGAACCTAAAGCCACCAAGAACCTCGAGGGGTGCAACAGGTCCAACCCAGCCGATTAAACCTGCTCTCCAAATCTTCAAAAGACATTGATTAACTGTAAGTGAGAAACAAACTCTGTTTGAAGTGCTTTAATCCAATAGAATAATCGTAAGCACTTAAATCAGTGAAGTACCCGAAGTTTCTGGCCCACAAACAGTTTTCCATCAATAAGCTGCTTTGATAGTGATGCATCCAACAGTGCATCCACTGAATACCTGTGTGGTAAATACATTAAAATCTTTAAGTACCATCAATTCCAAAGGTTAAGCATAAGAATAGAACCATAAAAACATGCTTACCATCCATCAGTAAGCTCTATCTTTGCAGAATTACTAATTTCAACCAAATTTGAACCATTAAACTTGTTAGAATCTTCATATGGAGCCATAACATGTTCCAGCTCAAGCCTTTCGTCAAGGTTAGAATGAATAGCTGAAATGCATAGCACCATCATTGAGATTGGTGAAGCATCCCCTTCAAGAATTCTTTTAAGTGCAGATCTATGACCATTATTTACTTCTCTCTCATACCTGTTGTTCAAAGGCATCATAAACAAATCTCATGAAATGCCCTAGAACCTCATGTAACAAATAATTGCCTAAGATAAATACCTGTATTTGAATTCCTCAAGCACATTAGACACTGTCAAATATTTCCCAGCAGCTTTAGCTGGATAGCTTCTTTCATAACATGCAAGTTTCCAAACTATCCACTTATAGTGATTTGCAACCCACCTAAAGAAACATATAATACTTAATTCAATGGATCCACCTACACTAAAAGATGATTACAAAATCATCAAAAAAAGTTTTAGCATGCCAATCAATAGAACAATGATTACATACAATGAAATTTCCCTCTGATTCTTCACCTAGGATAGTAGAAAAAGCTCCACATTTCAACAAATTTGCATATTTGGTCCAATATAGTAGTAATCCGTAGAGAATCATATGATATTTCTCACAATATGTTTTGAACCTTCATACGTGTTCTAATTTTTTTTTATTTTATTGAAGCATAAATCCACAACCCAAAGACCTCAAAATTAAAAGTTGGTGTAACGTCCAAGCACCACTTCGGAAATAGTTCTACAAGCAAAGTACTTATAAGTAACAGAAGCCCATTAATGTGTGAATTTGTGCTGAGGTAATGGGACAAATCACGGAACGTAGGGAACGAGGATTAGCAAGATATTACTCTCTAGAAGCATATTGCATGGAAGCACCAGATTGAATCAACATGTTGTGAAAAGTTTCTGCTCCAATCCTGTCCAAGCCAGATGCATCAGGAAACATGAAGGTTTCTGCGCTATCTGCATTCATACATCTCACCTTGTCTGGTATATGCTCCAACTAGATTTGTGCAGATATGATAAAATAGAATCAGAACTTTAAAATAGCATAGATTTACAGATTATAAATTATAACAATATATATGTCTATATACCAGGTTTTGGTGACAAGGAGGTCCTCCAAAAAATTCTTTGGCAGTCATTCTGTCAACCTGAAATGGATAACGGGCGAAAACCTTTGTTGTGAAAATGGAATCTTCAGATGCTAATGTGGATGAACCTAAAAGAATAAATACCTTAATGAGAAGCACAACACATTTAATTGATATCAAAACTGATGCTATGTGAAGGACATTTTCTCATATTTACCATGAGGCAGGAAAGAAATGTTGCTGTTCTGAGGGGTGGAAAACCTGAAGGACAGCCATAATCAGAACATGTTATTCAGATAATCTTAGAAGTAAAAAAAAGGTGAGACATGAAACAAACCGGGACATGCGTGGACTTTTGAATGGAGAGATAGAGCTTCTCTTCCCAAGTCTCCTCTTTTCATTTGTTATTTGTTTCTGATTCATGCAAGCTGTGCCAATCTTATTTGAAACATCAACGAGTGGCCGACCTGATGACCTGCCCGGTGGAGTTATTCTTGAACCAATATTCTTAGCTAAAGAATGTTCAACTGCTATATGGGCTGCTAAAAGTTCACTGCTTGAAGAATTTTGCATACAAGATACAGTACTATTTGGACTACGAAATCCTTCGTACGCAAAACCATTTTGCCTGGAAAGGGGTTGCTTAGGGGGTAAGAAACTTCCAGAACTATATTTGATTGGTGCCTGAGGGTCATTTTCTTTGTTCAATGAAGCCTCGTCAAACCTGTTATCTTTAAGAAATGAAAACAGTGGACCATCTGCAGCTCTGTCATTCGGTAAAGCACAAAACTCCGAATCACCAAGAAGGCTTCTTGCACGTTGCAATGCGTCATTAGAAACTGATATAGATTTTCCACCTGCCGTTTGAAACTTTATTGGAGGTGGTTTACACAAATCAGGAACCACGAGGTTCGGAAGTATCTTCTTTTTTGATTCATATTCTGATGTATACATATCAGTTTGACCATCAACAAGACGTTGTGGAATTGGTCTAGAATCTAAATCCCCATTATTATTATTATTGTGTGCACCAATTCTCTTATTCAAATGTGGTGAATTCCCATAACAAAAGGACTCGTCAGCAATAAATTGATTTGAATTGTCCTCTAACCCCAACAACATCTTTGCTCTGATAAGCCCAACAGAAGATATACCAACCATTTTCCCACAGCCTGTCTGGAAAAGAGAATTAGAGAAATTGTGTACACTATCTGCAGCAGCGCATACTTGGCCTGCACAACATGTCAAGGTTAAAGCTGCTTCTTCAAAATAGTTGAATTCAAGTGTAATTGTCATTGTCATCATCATTTAAACTTTATACCAAGTATTGGGGCCAGTAAAAAAGAATCCTATTTTGACATTCAACTATGTCTTGAGCCATGTTTTTAGTCAAAGTGTGTGTCTTCACTTAGGTCGAGTTTAACAACTATATAGGTTTCTGATATACATGTAAGTTAGACTTATTTAGGTTTCCAGAAATCTTTCAAGAACTGAAAACTGATAGATTTAAGCTACAGACAACAAATCGAATAGGTTCACTTCACCTCTATTGGTGACATCGTCTTCTTCGCCAAGAACAGATAACGCCTTCATAATTGAAGACTGTTTCACTTTGACTGATTTCCCTAATCCAGTTTGAAACATCGGAGAGCTTTCATTTGTGCCGCCATTGTTCCCCAAAAGCTTCGAAGATCCTGCAACACCATCAAATTTGAGCTTCAATCAGTCGATGGAGAGTGATTTAGAGAGAGAGAGGGAGAGAGTGACAAATGAGATCTTACCTTGAAACAAGAGATCAGACATGGAAGGTAGATGAGTAGTAGGGTTTTCTGGCTGAATTAGGGTTCTACGTGATTCTTCTGGTTCATTTGCTGGATCTTGGCAGGAGATGACCCAGCGAAAATTATTTCCAGAGTCTGCAAATATTTGCCAGGTCGACATTTTCGTCGTCTTCATCTGCACTTTTGGTGCTTTATTACGGAAATCAAATGAAGCCTCTCGTTCTCGTCTTGTTTAGCTAATAGCATTTATTTAATTTTTGGTGGGAAGCGCAGGAAATTTTGAAAATTAACATAAACGAAGGTCGTACGACGGTTCGCGGTTCACGGCCTCTGTGCGTAATGCGCATAGTGCGTATCCTAGACGAACTTTACTAAGGTACACGTCGCACATCAAATGGTCCAAACTCCAAAGCTCAGCTCTGCCTAGACTTGACGGAAATAATAAGAACAAAGACGGTATGTGAAAATTGAAAAATTACCAAATCAGTGCAATAATCAACTTATTTATTAAAACGATAATTAACAATTTGGGTAAATAATTTTATTTTATCAAAACGATAAAATTTGAAATTAATAATATACAAATACACTGAACTAACATCATCGTGGCCGGCTCAACCATAAGGCCACACATGGTACGGTGTATACGTGACTCTTTTTTTTCCGGACTAAAAATATTAATTATATTGCGTGTCATATAAAAATGGCTTGAGTAGAAGTCCAATGCCTTTTGAACTCCTTTCAACCCCTATTCTTTAGGGGACCAGTTGCCATTTTGGATCTTAATTCTTAGTATTTTCATGTTGGAAAATCAAAAAATAACTTAATTTATTTTTTTAATAAACCCTTGTATCTTGTTAAAATTTGTACTTTTCAAAAATCAAACTCTTTTGAAAAAATTACCTAAAAGACCCTCGCAGAAGGGCTTCTTTTTAAATAACTCCCAAGTTTTGTTCAATGTTTAGTATAAATAAAAAAATTCTTTCTAAATGGTCTCTTGTACCATCGAGTTCACAAATTTTACTATCGAACTCAACGTTTTTTTATTTAGTGTCGAGTTCAAAAATTTTACTATTGAACTCACCACTATTTACTACAACACTTTTTAATTACTGTCGAGTTCAGCACCTTTTATTGTTGAATTCACCACTTATTAAATAAAAGTGATAAACTAGACATTGGTAAAACCCACCCATTTTCAATTTTTAAGTTTTTTCGACTAACATACATGGAAAGATTGACTAAATACTTGAGATAATGACTTGTTTAGATGATTTCAACCCAAAAGAATCATTCTTGATCGATTTTCATCCAAAAACTAAGAAAGAAAATGTGAAAAAATTCTAATTTTTTACATACATCTCTAAAATATTTGAAAAAAACCCTTGAAAATGACTTCTTCTTACTTAAATCCTTTTTAACTGGATGGAGTCTTCGAAACTCGATTGAGATGTCAAAAATCCAATTATTGGATGAAAACGATGAGTTTGAACGGTTAGGGCATTCAATCGTGAGAAATGTGAAAAATGAGGTTGAGGGACCATTTAGAAAGAAAAAATATGTTAAATGCCCTATTAAGCAATGACTGAAAATTTAGGGACTATTTAAAAAAATGCCCTTTAGCGATGGTCCTTTAAGTAATTTTCCCAACTCTTTTAAATCCCATTCACATTAGCGTTGATATTTAAAAGTATTTCTTATAAAAAAGAGTTATTTAAGACCCCTTATCCTTGTACATTAAAAGAGCAAAAATAATAATAATAAGGGAAAATTACTTAAAGGACTCTAGCAAATGGATTTATATCTAAATAATCCCTAAGTTTTGTGCACTAGCTTGATTAGGACATTTAGTAAACTTTTTATTTCTTAATGGTCCCTCATCATTGGTGAACTCACCACTTTTTTATTTACTATCGAGTTCACTACTTTATGTTTATTGTCAAACTCGAAGCTTTTTATTTAGTGTTGATTTCACAATTTTAACTGTCGAACTCACCATTATTTACCATTGAGTTCACCATTTTTTTATTTATTGTCGAACTCGATGTTTTTTATTTACTGTTGAGTTTGTGGAGACGGGATTTCGATTTTCGAATATCTCAACCACTTTAGGGGGTTTTGGAGTCATCACCATTCATATTTGTAAAAAGGTGTTAATGGTTACCCAATGTTGCATTTTTCGAAAACATGTTATTTTTGACGTTTAGTGACTCTCGTACAGATAGGACTTATGGTCCAACTTTTGATTATAGGTAAGAAAGTCCATATTAGGGAGTAAGAAAGGTGTTAGGCACCCTACTCCCTCCATCGTTGGTGGTAACCTTAAATTTGATTAATTTTTGAAAATAAAATAAAATAAAAATAATCGAAAAAATCTGACATGTGCCCTCAAGTATGAAGGACTTTTGATATCGATTTAAATCATTGAGGACACCCTTATTGTAAAAGGAGCCTTTTGATGATTCAAACCATTGGTGATATGTGCATAGGTGTAGAGAAGAGGGGTAAGTAGAAGAGGGGAAGTTGGAGAGGTGAAAGGAGGAGTATTTTGTCCAAAGCCCACCTTATTCTTCTTGACCTTCTTTGACTTTCTTCAAAGGATGAGTCTTCTTTGACTTTTTTTAACTTGTTTAGGAAAGTTGAGAGTTGAATATGAATAGTGTAGAGAGAATGATTTTAGTCTTTTGGGGGTTTAAGCATTAGATGAGAATTGTGTTGAGGATGTGGGGATTTTATAGAATTTTGGGAGTTATTTTAAGGGTAAAATAGGATGAATTGATGGAAAAGGATAAAATTGTTTGGGGTTTGTGAGAAAAGGTATATAAATTGAGGGTGGTGGAAGGACATTTGTGTAAAGGGGGTTAAATGGGCTATTTGTAACCCAAATAGGTTGGATCTTTCAACCCATTTAGGTTGAGTGTTAGGTGGAATGAAATAAATGGTGTTTGATTGAGAAAATAGGAATGTAAAATGGTGGTTGAGTGTTTGGTGAGTTGAGGAGAATGGATTTTAATTAAAAAAATAGATTGTGTAAGAGGGTAATTGATTAAGTTTTAAGAAGGTAAAGAAGATGGTGACATATGTCAAGATGTGTGGAGATTAGAGTTTTATATGAGTTAATGGGAAAGAAGAAGTGTTTGATTTGAAAATAGGGGTGTGGGTTTAGAGTGTGAGATAGGTTTGTAGGGAATGATGATGGTAGGTTAAGGGAGGGTGGTGGATTGATGTAATTTTTTAGAGAAAAGGTGATGAGAATAGGTTGTTGGATGAGGGAGGTGAGTTGAAGTGGTGACATGTGTCCCACCTTGATGATTATATGTGATTGGTTATGATCTTTAAGCTTGGGTAATGGATTTGGTAGGTATAGCTTAGGTATAATAATGGATAGGGTGAATAGTTATGGTGAAAGGTTGAGAGGAATGGATTTGGGTCGAGTTGAGTAAGCTTAGGTAATGGGTTGAATAGGGATGGATTTAGATTGAGTTGAATGGGATTGGTGGAGATGGATTGGGTTTAGGAGTGTAGAAGGGTGAGTTCGTGAGCACGTGAGTAGCCTCAGACCATTTATTGAAAGAGAATAACGAAATACATTGGACTTTTGAAGTTTTGGGCCTATTTTAATTTTTCCGTTTTTTGGGGCATTTTATGTCTAGGGCCTGGTCAAATTTAGGTGTCTACAGAATTCAACACTTTCTAAATAAAAAGTGGTGAACTTCAAACGAGTAAAACCAACCCATTTTCAATTTTCAAGTTTTTTCAACTAAAATACATGGAAAAATTAACTAAAAAGATAACGACTTATTTAGATGATTCAACCCAAAAGAACCATTCTTGATCGATTTTCATCTAAAAACTAAGGAAAAAGTTGAAAAAATCCTAGTTTTTTTTACATACATATTCAAAATGTTTTTAAAAAATCCTAGTTATTATTTTCATCTAGTTTCTTCTTTATCAAGTTTTCAACTCACACTTTTCACCCTATGATTTCCCTCTTCTCTCTCACACATACACACAATTTTTCTTTATTAACATATTAAAGATCTAACTAACTAATTATTATTTTGTTAGCTTATTTATTAATCGTCAAAATAAGATTTTTTAAAACTTATTTTAGATTTAATTTGGTTTTTTCAAGTTTTTAAATGGATTAGTCTTATTATATATTGAAAATGATTTGCATCTAAAAATATGAGAAAAATAAATTTTTATTATATAGATAATATTAAAAAGGCCTCCTTTTGAATTTTAGTATTAGTTCATCAGCTCCTCTGCTTTGTTTCAACCACATTCATTCCCTTAGGATGAGGAGCCCCCATCTTTTTTGGTGCCTCCCCTTGGCATTCTTGGCTAGGATTTCAACATCGAGACTTGTTTGTTCTGTCTTGAGCGCTAACAATAAGCCCTTAGCGAGCAACAACATCGAATTTTCTAGTCACAAAGAGCGTTTAGAACAATCTACTGTCCATATTGAGTCGTGTATGAAAAAGATTCGGCAATACCTCATTCCTCTCGTTTAGTCTTATGGCCCTATGGCCCTTCTCATGAAGCTAGCCCTACTACCTCAAGTGACTGGTGATGTTTAGGTCTCGCATATATCCCTTAGTTGTTGGATTGTTGTTATTTATGTGTTGTATATTTGTTTGCATCATGTACGTCTATTATTGACTCTCATTTTGTAATCTAGACAGTTATGTATATCCCTAATAGTAAAATATTTTGTTTTTATCTAGTGTGCTTATGATCTATTATTTGTGTATCTTCTATATTGTTTGCACTTGTATGCATATTATGACATTGATTCATTGAGTTATATATTTGCAATACCCCAAGTATTTAACTCGTAAATCAAAAAAATCTGTACATACGTGGTTTTCGTCATTACGACGGCCACATCTACTATGTTTTGGAGTCGCCAGCTGTAGATACGTGATTTTTGTCATTACGACGGCCACATCTAGTATGTTTTGGAGTCGCCACCATTCATATTGTAAGTGGGTGTAAATGGTCACCCGATGTACATTTTCCAAAAAAATATCATTTTTGACATGTAGTGACTCGCGATGGATAGGGACTAATCAAACCTAGAGATTTAGGGTTGTAGACACCCCATTTTTGCACTCGCCTGATTAATCAACTTGTCAACCCGATTGCAACGGTTCCCAATGATGGATGATTATTCCAATGCTTTATTTTGTTACCAGATATGTTTCATAAATCTGGATGAGGTATCTCAAATTACCAAAACTGTAGAAACCACGCTACGCTAGGAAAATATAACCCCAAAAGCTTAGAAATCATCATTTTTCAAACAAAAATAAACTTCACGATAAAAATCACTAAAAAATGATCAAATTACCAAAATACCCCTAACCTTAAAATATCCCTAGAGCCTACATTACGCTTAGGAAAACCCTTTCGAACACATAAAACCACAAATCGAAACCAAATAAATCATTTCGTCAAATTTCACAGAATTTGACAACATTACGAAAATACCCCTCATAAAGTTCACAACCATTCCACACAAATTTTTTTATAAATGATAAAAACCAACATTTTCATTAAATTCTTTATGAAAAATCGATTTTAAAACATCCTAGAACATAAAAAACCGACTTATAACGCGAAAGGTCCTCTACAAAGGCAAAACGGTAATTTCACAATTTTTATAATTAAAAATTTCGAAATTAATAAATAAAATATTAAATAATTAAATTGAAACATTAATAAAATTAATTTAAAATTTTAAACTAAAAAAATCGATCAATCAGGCTCTCAAGTAAAATTGTTGAGGGTTGCCAAGATATTTCTTTAAGGACCCCTCCATTTGGGGGTCCAATGAATTAAAGATATAATAGAGGGGGGTTCTCCAAAAAATTATATTCAATCAAGTAAGACTAAAGTCAAAATTAAAGTCAATTAAGTAAGACTAAAGTCAAGATATTAAAAGTCAACCAAGTAAGACTAAATTCAAAATCTTAAAGTCAATCAAATAAGACCAAAAGTCAAAACCCTAATAGAGTTCTAATTAAATAATAACTCTATTTAATAGAATTCTAATTAAAATATAACTCTACCTAAAACAATTCTAATTAAAATATAACTCTACCTAAAACAATTCTAACTAAAATATAACTCTAACTAAAATAATTATAATTAAACACTAATTCTATCTAAACCAACCCCTAAAAAAATCTATAAATAGGAGTCCTCACACCCTATTTTCGTATCCAAGAATAAACCATAAGAAAAGTAGGTCAAAAACCTTCCCTAGCCTCCCATAAACCCTAATTTTGAAGTCCCAACTCCTTACTTAACATCCATACCCCAACTTTAGCTCAAAAAACACCAAAAAACTCTTCAAAAACACCTAGAAATCCATAAACAAATCCAAAGAATCCAGATCTATGAAAGAGATACCTCATCTCGGAGATCAGAAATCAAATTCGGACACAGAATGAAACAAGGAGTACTGTACAAGATTAGATCTGAGGGAACAAAATCGTTGCGTTCGAAAAAGGTGAGTTTTTTTTTATTTTTTATTATTATTTAGGTATTGTTAGCAATGTAGTTTTATTTGAGAATTAGTAGAGACCGGCGTTTACCGGGCAGGGTTGGTGCCTAACACCTTCCAATCCCGTAACGTGATCCCCGGACCTGTATTTTTCTTTTATAGATTAGTTTTATTTTCCTTTTAGAGTCAAAGTTCAGTTCTTAGACCGTAATAACTAGGTGGCGACTCCCAAACCTTAAAGGTCAAAAGCAGATCCGCGCACCCCGCGGATCAAGGGCGCTTTCAGTGGCGACTCCCCTGGGAACTTTGAGGATCAAACTTGAAAAATCCCAAATATGGGAAGCATTACTAATAGGATCTAGTTTTTTTATTTTATTTATTTGTTTTTTTTTTTATCATTCTATTGGCTCTATTGTTGATTATTGATTGGATGTTGGACACATCTTTGTTATGGTTCAATTTGGTGTCATTCATAATGACCCTAAATAATGCAGGATATCGAAGATTAATGACATGAGGAATGACCCATTCTTATTATTTGGATTATTGTTGGGTCTGTATTATCTTCTATTCAATTCGATTTTGAGTGCCTTGATTTGACGTATGATTCGCTATGGCTCAATCAAAATCATTTGGAATAACCCGAAATAATTCGATATTTCAAGAAGATGGCTTTATTGAGATAGGATAACGATTTTTGGACCAAGGTTTTTTGTTATTTATTTCCATCTGTCGTTCAAAAAAAAAATTTAGGAGTTTGCCGATCTGTCCATTGACAATGTACATAAAAACAATTTTTTTTTTAATTAAGTGTGCGTCAGTCTGCCTTTTGGCAGTATATGTGTACATCGACAGAAAGAAAGTAAAACAAAAAAAAAAGATGTGGGTGTGCTGTTAGCAGCAGCAACCTATTGGTTTGAGGGGTGTGTCGTTAAAAAAAAAAAATTTAGGCTCACACCTTCATTTTCATGACCTATCTTCTTCCCATCGATTCAACAAAAACTTGAGAGATTCCGATCGGTTTAATACCCTTAACACTCAAAGGGTTTTTTTCGATTCATTCTGAGGAAACGATACAGAGGTGGGGATCTTCGATTTCTCTTAAAACCGATTTAATCTAAATAAAACCATTAGAGATCGATCGTTCAATCTAAGCAAAACTGAAAACTTGTTGAAAACCCTTAATTCTTAGGTTATTAAGTTGTTAAGGTGGGATTTTGAGGATCAAAATCGGAGAAGATCCAAGTTCAAATTTGTCGATTCAAAACCCCTGACGAGACTCACCTGAATTTTACGTTAAGGAGCTTCGATTGCAAAGGGTTTCGAGTGAGGTAATATTGGTTGGTTCTGTTTTGTCTTTCGATCCTTTCTAATCTAGTTGTTCTTCGACAAGAGCCCTTTGAAATCCATGTTCGTAGGGAAGATAGTGATCGGTCTCATCTCTGAGATCTCAAAGACCCTTTAATTTTGAATATAAGCTAAGAAAGAAGGGGAAGAGGGCGAAAGAGGAGATGAATTGAGTGATCCATTCTCTTACTCATGAATGTAGAGATCATGGCACTACATCAGCGTTTCGAAGATCTATTTCTTGCGACAGTATTGGTGTTGAGAAATCTTCCATGTTCTTTTAGAGTTTACTTTGTTCGAAGCGATCAGGGTTTGCATCTCGATTATGATTCAGCAACGTCAAGGGTTGTGGTCGATCTAGATATAGACTCATCTTTAGTCCTTGACGATGAACATTTTTTTCTCTCTTTAACATAGGAATCCTTAGATCTAGAACACTGGTTTCAAGATCGAATCGGTTTACCTCCCGAGTTCAGTTTGAATAGTCCGATCTGAATAGGATGAATTCCTTCTTGGTTTTGATGCTGACTCAATGAGATTTACTAATTTGATTTAGAACGTTGGTCTTGATGTTGATTGGCAATTTGTTTTGGTGTGAATATTTTGCTCATATGGGTCGAACAGATTTTCGATTTGATTTTTTGATTTACCAAAAAATGGGTATTTAATTGACAGATTTAGTTTTGATTTATCGAAAAAATGGGTATTTAATTGACAGACGTTTGAAAAAATGATAAGAAATTTTGCTTTATCAAGTCTGTTCATTAACAAAGTTTTGGAATGGACCCGCATCTTTTGAAATAAATTACGTACGATACCATTTGTTCTTTGGCCATTGTAGAAAAGGAACATTGTGCATAATAATTAATTTATTATATAATGTGGGCCCATTTCATGACTTGATGTGTGGGGAAATTTTTTTTACGAGAGAAAGTCTCCAAACTTCAGCAGCAGAGGACATTTAAAGTAAGGCTAGCCTTACTAATTTAGTAGGATTTCCTTTTTATTAAGGGGTATTGAGAAAATCACGTGGCACCTGAAAAAGGAAAATTTTAGATTCAATATCATGAGCTTGTGGATGAAGAAATAGTAAGAGTTTTCCTTAAAGATTTTGAAATTTTTTTAAAATTTTAATTTTAAACTTCAAATTGTGGTAGTCGTACATTTTCAAAAGCTTGGGTTTAAGCTTGAAAAAAGAGGAATTTATTTTTTCGAATTTTTATTTTTCAATCCAAAGTTTTTTACGGGAAACATAGAAGGTTGTGGTATTGATGTGCCGATGTGATGGTCCACGTAAACTCAATAACCCTTAGTAAGGTTTCCAATCTTACTTAGTGAAGATAGCCTATCTTCTTATTCACAAATCTGTTGTGTAACAAATTTCATAAAGAAAGAGATTTTTCTTATGCCTTAATGATTGATTGATGATTGATATTATTTTGCGTTATTGATCATTTTGCTCCTGTTTGCACTATCCTGATTGATTGCTTGTATGATATGCTTGTGATATCCATGCCTTAAACTTGATTTTGATACTTTGGATATTTATGATGTATGATCATATTTTTCTAATGTTCATATTTTAATGATGTGATCGGGCCCATGGGACCATTTGTTTGGAAAAGGCCCCGGTGTAACGGCCATGTACTCTGACACCTAGAGTTTAGGTGTAGCTCTCCCCGGAGTCACCCGAGAGCACCCATGTAATATTATGTAAGGCTCGTTATGAAGCCATGTCAGCCTCCGTACCAGGGCATATCTATTAGCTTAGGGTACATGTCAGCCCCGTGCCAGGGCACTCTTGTTAGCTTAGTGGCATTTTCGTAATAAGGGAGTATGACTGGCCTCCACTTTTGATGTTTCCTTCTGGAAACCTGGGAAAGACTTAGCATACACTTTGTAGGAAGGGTGTCAATGCTATCCCAATCCCTGGCCTACACCCACGTTGTTGAAGCCCTTGAAACCTAGCTCCGTGGAAGTCCCGCGTGTCATAGGATCATCATTTGCTTGTAACGCATATATTACTTTTGTAACGCGTTGCACCGTGTAATTCAATATTATATCAACAAAGTTGCCTTCGGGCTTTGCCTCGTGTTGCCTAGTTTACTTGTTTGCTAGCTACGTGTGTGTGGTGTACGATCATTTTACAGGCTTGCAAGTAGATTTGACCCCTTGCACCGCACGACCTCGCTTCGAAAGAATAGGGCCGTGACAGTTGGTATCAGAGCTACAGTTGTTTGAGCATAGTTGGTTTCCCCTCTAGCTCTTCCCCCGGGATTCCATTAGTTCATGCAAACAATGGCACGAGGAGCTACTAGTACAGCGGATCAACCCGCTCCCAACACACCAGCACCACGTACAAACAAGGAACGCATTGAGGTATTGGAGGAGAAGATAGCCATGCTCTCCGGTATAGTTGATGGTATTGCGCGAATAAATGATCGCCAGAACACGCTGGAGGAAAGAACCGAGACATTCAGAGCCAGAATGACTGACCTCGAGGAAGATACCCGAGGATCCATAGCCATGTTACAGGAACAGATTACGGAGCTCACTACTAAGGTAGGCCTCCTGGTAACGAGCGGCCTATTGGTAGTGATGCTTCTCCCTCGCGCTTGCGAGTCCCCAAGCCATGCGCCTTCAGTGGTGCCCGCGATGCGAAAGAGCTCAAGAATTTCCTGTTTGATATGGAACAGTACTTCCGTGCAGCTCGTCCAGATTCAGAAGAGGTAAAAGTAACAACTGCTTCTATGTATCTTGCAGGTGACACTAAGCTATGGTGGAGAATCAAGTACACCGAGATGGAGAGTGGTCAATGCTCCATCGATACATGGGAAGACCTCAAGAAGGAGTTGAAGAATCAGTTCCTACCCGAGAATGTGGAGTTCATTGCCCGCAGAAAGTTGAGGCAACTCCAACAGACAGGTACCGTGCACGACTATGTCAAGTAGTTTTCCGCCTTGATGCTTGATATCCGTGATATGTTAAAGAAAGACAAGTTATTCTCATTTACAGAAGGGCTTAAGCCTTGGGTTCAGACAGAACTACAAAGGCAACGTGTGCAAGATCTCACGACTACAATTACCGCAGCTGAGCGATTGACAGACTATTCTCCCGTGGATGGGAATAGAAAGAAGGTATCCAATCAGTCGAAAGGGTACTCTTCACAGAGTGAACGCACCAATGGGTCTTCCAAAGGTAAAAATGGAGGATCTAAACACAGTCCAAGCAGGAGATCCCAACGGGATTCTTTCCCTTCGAAGAACACCGGTACCCAGTCCAACAATCACCGTAGCAAGGTTTAGTGTTATTTGTGTGGTGGTCCTCATAAGACATTCAATTGCCCGCAAAGAAGCAAGTTGAACGCATTGTTAGCTTCCTAGAGTGACTCTAGTCACGAGAGTTCAAGTGAGAAAGATGAGGATGAATCTTCTCACATGGGAGCTATGCATCTGTTGAATGCAATGAAACAGACCTCTGAGACTCAGAAGATCCATCAGCATAAGGGTCTCATGTATGTTGATATGGAGATTGGTGGTAAGACCACCCAGGCAATGGTTGATACGGGAGCTACACATAGCTTCATTGCCCCTGCAGAGGCGAAGCGCCTCAATATCCGGCTCGAAAAGGATTCAAGCCGTATGAAAGCTGTTAACTCCGAGGCCACTCCTATATAAGGGTCGGCCAAGTTCGTGGCCGTCAAGATAGGTCCATGGAAGGGTAAGCTAGATCTTCTAGTAGTTCCACTCGATGAGTTCCGAGTTATCATTGGGATGGACTTTCTGCGACAAAACATGGCCATTCCGATGCCATTTGCCAACACTTTGGGCTTGCTAGGTGAAAGTCCAAGCTTCATTCCTCTCTCTACAAGTAAAGAAGAGGGAAAGATGATCTCAACCCTTCAGTTGAAGAAAGGGTTGAAGAAAGGTGAGCAAACGTTTCTTGCTACCTTACAAGTTGAACCTGATGATCAGGACCATAGTTCAACTCCCCCATTGGTAAAACAGGTTTTGACTGAATTTGATGATGTTATGCCGGAAGAGCTTCCGAAGACCCTACCGTTACGTAGGCCAATTGATCATCAAATCGAACTAATACCTGGTACCAAGCCTCCTGCAAAGGGGCCATACAGGATGAGTCCTCCGGAACTAGCTGAGCTACGCAAGCAACTTGATGGACTTCTGGAGTCTAAATTTATCAGACCTTCGAAGGCACCTTATGGGGTGCCTGTTTTATTCCAGAAGAAGTATGATGGGTCATTGCGACTTTGTGTAGACTACAGAGCGCTGAACAAGGTTACCGTTAAGAATAAGTATCCGATTCCACTGATTGCCGATTTGTTTGATCAACTTGGGGCAGCCAAGTATTTTTCCAAGTTGGATTTGATATCAGGGTACTATCAAGTACGGGTTGCAGATGGAGATGAGCCGAAAACTACCTGTTTTACCAGGTATGGTGCTTAGGAGTTCTTAGTCATGCCCTTCGGCCTTACAAACGCACTTGCGACATTCTGCACCTTGATGAACGACCTCTTCAGACCGTACCTCGACAAGTTTGTTGTGGTATATCTTGATGATATCGTAGTATACAGTTCTACCCTCGAAGAACACGTTCAACATTTACGCAAGGTATTCCAAGTGCTTCGCGACAATCAGTTGTATGTTAAGCTAGAGAAGTGTTCATTCGCTCAAGAGCAGATTATGTTTCTTGGCCACGTAGTGGGTAATGGACAGATCTGGATGGACATGGAGAAAGTGCGAGCTATTGATGAATGGAAAACCCCTTCTACTGTCACAGAACTCAGGTCATTCCTCGGTCTTGTGAACTATTATCGACGTTTCATCCAAGGTTATTCTAAAAGGGCCGCACCTCTCACAGACCTGTTGAAGAAATATCACACTTGGTCCTGATCGGACAAATGTCATGAGGCGTTTGAAGACCTCAAGCTTGCTGTTATGCAAGACCCAGTCTTAGCTCTACCTGACATCACAAAGCCATTTGAAGTTCAGACAGATGCATCTGACTTTGCTATTGGAGGAGTGTTGTTACAGGATGGGCATCCGCTTGCTTATGAAAGTCGGAAGCTCAATAATGCTGAGAGACGCTATACCGCACAGGAGAAAGAGTTGTTAGCCGTCGTCCACTGTTTGAGAGTTTGGAGACATTATTTGTTAGGATCACAAGTTCATGTGAAGACCGATAATGTGGCCGTGAGCCATTTCCTAACTCAGAAAAAGTTGACACCGAAACAGGCTCGTTGGTAAGAATTCCTCGCAGAGTTTGACTTGGCCTTGGACTACAAGCCAGGAAAGAACAACAGCGTGGTCGATGCCTTGAGTCGCAAAGCAGAGCTAGCAGCACTTCAGCGACAAGTTTCTCAAGTCACCAGCACCTTACAACAGAGAATTCATGATGGTTTGAATAGTGATCCCCAAGCAAAGGCCATATTGGATATGGTACAGAAGGGGAAAGCACGTCGTTTCTGGATTCGTGATGGGTTGTTATATACCACCAAGAGCTGCATGTTTGTTCCACGTGCGGACGGGCTAAGACGAGAACTAATGAGAGAGTGTCACGACACTCCATGGGCTGGCCATCTCGGCTGGCACCGCACATTAGCTCTCTTGGAGCGAGGATACTACTGGCCGAACATCCGTGATGATGTGTTAGACTATGTGAGGACCTGTTTCATTTGCCAGCAAGACAAGATCGAGCGCGACAAACCAATCGGGCTGCTGGAACCGCTTTCAGTCCCCCAAAGGCCTTAGGAAAGTGTTTCTATGGACTTTGTCTCAGGTTTGCCGAAGGTTGCAGAGTATGGGTCCATCCTTGTGGTTGTGGACCGTTTTTCCAAATATGCTACATTTATACCGACCTCTACATATTGCTCAGCAGAAGAAACAACACACTTGTTCCTCAAGCATGTCATCAAGTATTGGGGTGTGCCCAAGAGCATTGTCAACGACAGAGATTCAAGATTTACAGGGAAGTTCTGGACCGAATTGTTCAGATTACTTGGGTCTCAGCTTGACTTTTCGACCAGCGGACATCCTCAAACAGATGGGCAGACTGAAAGATTTAATGCCATGTTGGAGGAGTATCTCAGGCATTTTGTTACTGCCAACCAAAAGGATTGGACGAATCTACTTGATGTCGCACAGTTCTGTTTCAACCTTCAGAAGAGCTCTTCTTCCAACAAGAGTCATTTTGAACTTATTACTGGCCAACAACCTTTAACTCCTCATACTATTATTTCAGGATATCAGGGACACTGTCCAAGGGCGTACAAGTTCGCTAAGTTTTGGCAGGACAACAATGAAATTGCCAGATCTTACCTAGAAAAAGCGTCGAAGCAGATGAAGAAATGGGCTGATGAACATCGTCGACCAGATCGTTTCAAAGTTGGTGACTTAGTTCTACTCAAGACAGATCAGTTGAGAAGGTTCAACCGAGTACAGCGAGCACACAGGGGACTACTACAGCGTTATGAAGGTCCAATGCTCATCCTCTCTCGAGTCGGCAAGGTCTCCTACAAGCTGAAGTTACCGCACTAGTTACGCAACATCCACCCCGTCTTCCATGCCAGCTGTCTCAAGACATTCCATGCAGATCCAGCACGCAGCATTCCAACACGTTCACTTTCTTGTTCAACAATCCAGCCGAAATGTGTTGTCGACAAAGTTCTCACCAAGTGTCAAGTCAGCAGCAGTTCAAGCAAGCAGCAACACATGGAGTACTTCGTCACATGGAGGAACTTGCTAGAATGCGAAGCCGCCTGGGAAAGAGTAGAGAACCTACAACCATTCAAGCAGAAGATTGAAGAGTTTGTCAGGGACAATGCGATGAGGACGTCTGCAGAATAGGTGGGGGAGACTGTAACGGCCATGTACTCTGACACCTAGAGTTTAGGTGTAACTCGCCCCGGAGTCACCCGGGAGCACCCATGTAATATGTAAGGCTTGTTATGAAGCCATGTTAGCCCCCGTACCAGGGCATATCTGTTATCTTAGGGTACATGTCAGCCCCGTGCCAGGGCACCATTGTTAGCTTAGTGGCATTTTCGTAATAAGGGAGTATGACCAGCCTTCACTTTTGATGTTTCCTTTTGGAAACCTGGGAAAGACTTAGCATACACTTTGTAGGAAGGGTGTCAGTGCCATCCCAATCCCCGGCCTACACCCACGTTGTTGAAGCCCTTGAAGCCCAGCTTCGTGGAAGTCCCGTGTGTAATAGGATCATTATTTGCTTATAACGCATCATTGCTTTTGTAACGCGTTGCACCGTGTAATTCAATATTATATCAACAAAGTTTCCTCTGGGCTTTGCCTCGTGTTGCCTAGTTTACTTGTTTGCTAGCTACTTGTGTGTGGTGTACGATCATTTTATAGGCTTGCAACTAGATTTGACCCCCTTGCACCGCACGACCTCGCTTCGAAAGAATAGGGCCATGACACCCGGGCACACCCTACCCTGTTTTGCACACACCACATGCACGTTTACTGTTTTGCACACTTACACGTCCTATATAGCCAACGTGGCACTAGTGCGTGGCCTAGTCATTCATGAAAACCACAACTCTAGTCACGTACCTTTGGGTATATCAAACTGGGGCATTAATACCGTCTGATCAGGTGATTCTAAGAGGTATATTGATGCACCCAAGCTGGAACGACCTGAGCCTTTGACCTATTGTGAGCCATACAGTCACATGTCCCGATTGCCAACGTAGTACTAGTACGTGGTCGGTCCCCTCGTGGGATGCCAAACCATTTATGAAAGCTACAACTCTTGACCCATACCCATAGGTATGTAAAAGATAATCTAAGTATATCAATTGCACTTCTTGGTCAAAATCGGTGCCTAAGCGAGATCTTGCCCTGTTGTACCCTACTGTACGAGGGGGATAGACTACGTCTATTCTAGACGAGAGGTATTTAAGTGGGCCCTTGATCAGCATCGTGCGCCACCTCTCAACTGGAGATCAAACTGGTTGTTTTTGACTTCAGAAAAGTGAGTTAAGGTTTTAGATTATCACCTATACGGTATATCAAACCAAGTCACCACGTACCGAGAGGTATATAGGTGTATTTGGGTAAGGATGGCCAGATAAAATGCATTGCACGTAGTAAGCTTAGAGTCTAGAAGCCTTCCTATAGGTCACGACCCGAACTGACTATGAGTGTTCCCGAGTTGCTTTATTCAATCCAACCAACATGTAAGTGGGCGGACCGATCCAGAATAATCAAACAAAACCCGCAATATTGGTCCGACCCAATCGGTGAAATGTACCGATTAATTTGAACCACTTAAACCAGTTGGCCCAATTGACAAATGGATCAAACTGATCAATACCAAATCAGTTGGACTAATTGGTTTTCACTTTTAAAGATCCAGACTACTTTGTGTAGAAAGATTCGATCTTAGGATCAAATTAATTTGTTTGATCAAAGGTTCAATCCCAATCAGGGGTAGACCCGCGTCTAATCTTTCTCACTTTCTTAGTCACTATAGACTTATAATACATTTGGATTTGACATTTTCTACCGGACTTGGGCTATTTTATATCGAAACTTTAATCATGTGGTTAAGAGTCAAACCTTTAGAGTTAATGGTTAACCCTGATTTACTTCCAATTAGGTGATAATTGGTCCCAAGCGTTCCAAACCTCCATCTGTACCACTTTGGGTCCATGGGAAAAGTTGTCTTTCTAGAGTACCATTACCAAGTAGTCAATCTTTGCCACGAGAAGAAACGAATACCATGGATGAAGCTGTGCTCCGTCAGATTTTAGAATCTTTTCAAGCACAGATTATTACTTCTGTTCAAATACAAATCGAATCCCTGAAAATTGAAAAGAAAAAAGATAAAGTTATAGAACCTCAAGCCGTGTTTGACTTGGTTGAAGATGATCAAGTGCCCGTTGGCCCTGTATTAACTCATCGAATAACTCAGGTAGAAACTGCATTGAAGAATATCAAAGACCCTGACGATCTCGTCCTTGGATTAGGGGCAATGACATTATTTCCTACAGTCCGTCTACCAGAAAAGTTCACAATGCCAGATATGGATAAATTTGATGGGACTGGATGCCCTAGGACTCACTTAAAAATATATGTCGGTATCATGCAGTCTCGGGTCTGAGTGAAGAACAGATGGCTCAACTTTTTCAGAGAACCCTTACAGGTCCTGCCTTACGCTGGTTAATGTCACTGGACTCGTCTCGGGTAAGAACATGGTACGAATTGATGAAAGAGTTCATTAGTCGATATTCCTTTAACATGGACATTGAACTCACAAGGAAAGATCTAGAAACAACTAAGCAGAAGCCCGGGGAAACCTTTACAGAATTCATTGCTCGATGGAGAGCCAAGGCCGCTCAGTTATTGGACCAACTTTAAGAAAAAGAGCAAGTTAAGATTATCCTCAGGAATCTTACTCCCAATTACGCCAAGTACTTAATGCCTCAATACTTGCCTACATTTCAATCCCTTCTTGAAGCTGGAAACCAAGTCGAGGACGCATATTCTTCAGGACTCTTTGGCAACTCGTTTGAGTCAAAACCCAAACACTTCAAACCCAGTACAAATTCCTTGCAAGTGGCCCACACCTCTTTTGCCCTAACTCATCAAGCCACTCAATCCTCACAAGCCAACCCTAGGAGACAATTCTCCAATCTCGGGATGTCCCTTAATGTTGCTTATCAAAAACTAATGAAAATGGAACTGTTGACACCGTTACAACCCAAGCCGTTGCTTAACCCTCTCCCTCCAAACTTGGCCAATAGGCAATTCTATGAATTCCATCAAATGCCCGGCCATATTTTGGATAGGTGCATTACCCTCTGCCATGTTATCCAAGACCTTATCGAACAAAGAAAAGTTACCATACCTGCTCCTACCACGCCTAATGTCAAAACTAACCCTTTGCCTACCTTTCAAAATCAACCCCCTCCTACTCTGAACCTAATATCCATCTCCAAATCCGAATCAATTGACTCAATTTCCTTCATTCACCCAATTGGTCTTAACAGTGTATTCGCTCCATGCCAGAATGAGCTTAATTACCCTAAGGCAGTGACAGAACTGAAGAACAGAGAAATCATTGAAGCAACGGGTTGTCCCGCATATGACAGGCTTGAATCGAAATATGAAGAGATAGTAAAAGCAGGCAAGTTCAAGTCATCCATCGAAGATAACTGAAGTGGCATACACTCTAGAATTGTGTCCCTCCATTCAGAATGGTGTCGTCCTTTAAGTCTTCTTAGTTTTTTTTAGCTTCAGTTGTTTCAGTCTTTGAATTCAGTTAGTCATCTTTATTTTTAGGTTTTAGTAAGGTTTGTTAGTCTATGTTCTTTTCAATTCCAATAAAATAAAGAAGCTTTTGATTATCATGCGTGCAATAATGATGTGAACATAAAATCTAACATGAGAAATGACTTAAAGCTCACTAATCAAATTTGATAAATATTGGAATTAAAGAATACACTTAAGAAGTGCAAATTGGTGATACATTATCTTTAGGAGAACATGAGAGAATTGTAAACTTACTTGAGAAATTCAACAATATTTCTTGCATGGTCTCATAAGGATATATGGATGAATCGCATAAAAATATAGATCAAGACATAAAGTCAAGAGTGATTTCAAAGTCAAAGATTATTGGTCAAAAATGATATAACTGAATGCATCGACAAAGATGCTAAGACTTACAAGTGGATCTACCATGTTTCTCACTCAAAAGAGGAGAGTTTTCATTCATAAGAGAATAAAATATTTTCTCGAAGTTTTAAAAGAGTTGAAAGTCAGAAAATTCAATCATACTTGATTTCACAAAAGAAGACTGAAGAATATCATTCTCAAAAGAAGACCTTACTCGACAGAGCAATTCAGATATCGAATTCCTGAAACTTTGACCAAGTTGAGCAACATTCATCAAAGGAGGCCTCTTTTGGTTGAACCATTTTCCTGTCTTACCAAGAAAAAATAACTTTTTTTAGCCCCTTGCAGTTTCTAAAAAAAATCAAATAGCATGTTTCTTTCTAAACCACACCAATCAACCTCGGGAGGGAAGTCTAAGTATGAACTACGTTTTGACCCGATCCCAAAAGAAAAAAAAATATTTGGGGTGCATAGGCAACTTGAGAAGTTACTTCAGGCTCGGTCATGCAAAAAAATGTATTCTCTTAAGGAAAGTGTCATCCAAAAGGAAAATCCCATATTAAAAGGTTCAAAAGAACAGAATGCCAAATTAGGGGCATTAGAAAAAAAAAGAAAATAATACCAAAATAGGGGCATTAGAAAAAAAAGAGTCAAAAGAATTTACAGAAAATAATGACAAAAAAAGAGGATATTAGACTATGGGCATTTTGGGTAGTCGAGCCTTTTACCCTTTCTTTCTAAACCATGTCCTAAGCCTACCTATTAAGTCTTCCTGAATGTTAATTGACTCGGTTAAGGTGTAGGGAATTAAGAAGCTGTCGAGTTAAATATTCAAGATCATCAAGAAAAAAAGAAGCCCGCTAAGTCAAAAACCCGAAAAGGCGACTTAGGCAAAAGTTATGGTATAACTATAAAAAAGAAAGTCTGCTAGGTTGAAAACCTGAAAAAGCGACCTAGGCAAAAATCAAGGCATCATCAGAAAAAGAAAAATAAAGTCCGTTAGATTGAAAATCTGAAGAGGCGATCTAGGTAAAAATTAGGGCATCATCAACTGGGAGAAAATGTCCTATCAAGAAGAAAAATTCAGAAGGAAGTTTGTGCAGAAACTAGAAAATGCAGAACCATTCAAGCCACAATATTCATTTTTCAGCCAAGAGCTCACATCCGACGAAGATAATGTTGAAGTCAAAAAAATTAGAAGTCATCTTGAACATTGTAGGATCTTCAAAAGTATGTTACTTGTTCAAGTGTTCGCTAATGGAAGATGTAGAATTATTAACCACTTTGAAGAGAAAAATCTTCTATTCTAATCTTTATCAAGATTTTCAAGTCCAGCTCAAGCATTTATAAAAAGTAATGGTCAATCCCTTATTGCACATATGATAACCTTAAGAGTCTTGAAGGAATGTCAGTTCTTGTATCTGTCATACATCAGAGTCCATATTTTTCAAGTGTAGTCAAGTTCTAGTTAAAGCCAACCTTGAAACTAGGGGCATTTTTGAAAGTCATTTAATTCCAAAGTTTTGTTCTTAATCACATGATAAAAAGAAAAATCTTATTTAGAAGTCCGATGAAGTCCAATGATAATCCAGATGCATGATAAGCCAATAAATGCCCGATCTTTCAAACTCTGAGCTCAATTTTCTGAATCATAGAATGAATTAATAGGATTGTTTAAGTTTCTATAAATCTAAGCCTGAGAAACGTGACTTAGTAAGTTCGAGTCCGAGAAACGAGACTCAAACTTTTTGAATCATAGAATGAATATGACTTTTTGAAGTGCCTATAAACCTAAGTTCGAGTCTGAGAAACGAGACTCCAACTTTTTGAATCATAGAATGAATAGGCTATTTGAAGTGCCTATAAACCTAAGTTCGAGTCCGAGAAACGAGATTCCAACTTTTTAAATCATAGAATGAGTGGGCTTTTTAAAGTGTCTATAAACCTAAGTTCGAGTCTGAGAAACGAGACTCCAACTTTTTGAATCATAGATTGAATAGGCTTTTTGAAGTGCCTACAAACCTAAGTTCGAGTCTGAGAAACGAGACTCCAACTTTTTGAATCATAGAATGAATAGGCTTTTTGAAGTGCCTACAAACTTAAGTTCGAGTTCGAGAAACGAGACTCCAACTTTTTAAATCATATAATGAATAGGTTTTTTGAAATGCCTATAAACCTAAGTTTGAATCCGAGAAACGAGACTCCAACTTTTTAAATCATAGAATGAGTAGGTTTTTTGAAGTGCCTACAAACCTAAGTTCAAGTCCGAGAAACGAGACTCCAACTTTTTGAATCATAGAATGAATAGGCTTTTTGAAGTGCCTACAAACTTAAGTTTGAGTCTGAGAAATGAGACTCCAACTTTTTTGAATCATAGAATGAGTAAGCTTTTTGAAGTGCCTACAAACCTAGGTTCGAGTCCGAGAAGCGAGACTCCAACTTTTTGAATCATAGAATGAATAGGTTTTTTTAAGTGCCCATAAACCTTAGTTCGAGTCCGAGAAAAGAGACTCCAATTTTAATAGGATTGTTTAAGTTCTTGTAAACCTTAGCCATAGTCCAAGAAATGAGACTCCAGCTTTGTTTGAATCATATTGAATTAATAGGATTGTTTAAGTTCTTTAGCTTGAGAAGCGTGGCTACAATAGGTTCGAGTCTAGTAAACGAGACTCATATTTTTTCGAACTCTAAAAAAAGAATTCAAATAGAATTTAACGAAGTTCCTATATTGTTATGACTCCAATTACCTCATTGTTCAACTTTGCCATGATTGCTTTCGTTGCATAAGCACATTTCAATTTTGAATCATTATTGTTAGTGAGAGAAGATCTCTAGGACCTGACACATTTTTACTCAGTTTCACACAGCACACACACTCACACTTGCACTTTTAGTCAAAGAAAATTCTTTAAAATTCAAGGATCTGACACTGTCAATGAGAGTTCTCGCTCAATGACTTGACAACCTTTTAGTTCGGAGAAAGTTTTACGTTCAAGGATCCAAACGCCCCGATGAATTGCTAAATCAGGCTGCAAAATGAACTGTCACTAGCTTTGGCATTTGGATATCGCACTATCTACCAAAATAGATTTGCTATCTAGTTTGCTTCAACCCTCTGCCAAAGAGGGGCATTTGTAGACACCCCATTTTTGTACTCGCCTGATTAATCAACTCGTCAACCCGATTGCAACGGTTCCTAATGATGGATGATTATTTCAATGCTTTATTTTGTTACCAGATATGTTTCAGAAATCCGGACGAGATATCGCAAATTAACAAATCTATAGAAATCACGTTACGCTAGAAAAATATAACCCCAAAAGCTTAGAAATCATCATTTTTCAAATAAAAATAAGCTTCACGATAAAAATAACTAAAAAATAACCAAATTACCAAAATACCCCTAACCTTAAAATATCCCTAGAGCCTACATTACGCTTAGGAAAACCCTTTCGAACACATAAAACAATAAATCGAAATCAAATAAATCATTTCGTCAAATTTCATAGAATTTGACAACATTACGAAAATACCCCTCATAAAGTTCACGACCATTCCACACAAATTTTTTTATAAATGATAAAAATCAACATTTCCATTAAATTCCTTATGAAAAACCGAATCTAAAACATCCTAAAACATAAAAAACTGACTTATAACGCGAAAGGTCCTCTCCAAGGGCAAAACGATAATTTCACAATTTTTATAATCAAAATTTTTGAAATTAATAAATAAAATATTAAATAATTAATTTGAAATATTAATAAAATTAATTTAAAATTTTAAACTAAAAAAATCGATCAATTAAGCTCTCAAGCAAAATTCTTGATGGTTGCCAAGATATTTCTTTAAGGACCCCTCCATTTGGGGGTCCAAAGAATTAAAGATATAATAGAGGGGGGTTCTCCAAAAAATTAAATTCAATCAAGTAAGATTAAAGTCAAAATTAAAGTCAATTAAGTAAGACTAAAGTCAAGATATTAAAAGTCAACCAAGTAAGACTAAATTCAAAATCTTAAAGTCAATCAAATAAGACCAAAAGTCAAAATCCTAATAGAGTTCTAATTAAATAATAATTCTATTTAATAGAATTCTTATTAAAATATAATTCTACCTAAAATAATTTTAACTAAAATATAACTCTAACTAAAATAATTATAATTAAACATTAATTCTATCTAGACCAACCCCTAAAAAAAATCTATAAATAGGAGTCCTCACATCCTATTTTCGTATCCAAGAATAAACCATAAGAAAAGTAGGTCAAAAACCTTTCCTAACCTCCCATAAACCCTAATTTTGAAGTCCCAACTCCTTACCTAACATCCATACCCCAACTTTAGCTCAAAAAACACCCAAAAACCCTTTAAAAACACTCAAAAATCCATAAACAAATCCAAAGAATCTAGATCTATGAAAGAGATACCTTGTCTCGGAGATCAAAAATTAGATCCGGAGACAGAACGAAGCGAGGAGTACTGTATAAGGTTAGATCTGAGGGAACAAAATCGTTGCGTTCAGAAAAAGTGAGTTTTTTTTATTTTTTTATTATTATTTAGGTATTGTTAGCAATGTAGTTTTATTTGGGAATTAGTAGAGACCGACGTTTGCCGGGCGGGGTTGGTGCCTAACACCTTCCAACCTTGTAACGTGATCTCCAGACCTGTATTTTTCTTTCGTAGATTAGTTTTATTTGTCTTTTAGAGTCAAAGTTCGGTTCCTAGACCGTAATAACTAGGTGGCGACTCCTAAACTTTAAAGGTCAAAAGTGGATTCGCGCACCTCGCGGATCGAGGGCGCTTTCAAGGGTAAGCTGCTCGATTGGAGAAAGGGAAGGTGTTAGGCACCCTTTTTTCCCTACCAAGTGGCGGTAACCTCAAAGAACTCGATTATTTTGATTTTTAAAAAAGTGAAAAAAATAAAGTGCCACGTGTGTGCATTTGTACACTAAGTAGGGATTTACTTTCGGCTCGATCATAGGATCATCTCATTGAAGGAGATGATCCAAATGAATCATTTGCCTTGAAATCCATTTATCCTAAGTCCATTTGAAACAAAATGAAAAGAAGGGGGGATAATAGAAGAGGGAGGAGGAGAGGGTAGAGAATGAGGGAGGATGGGGGTCTTCTTCAAACCCACCTTGATGCTTTACCCTTTTCTTTCATTGCTTTTCTTCTTCTTCTTCTTCAATGTCTTCTTGAGTGGAGTCCTTGATGAGTCATGAGAATGTAATTCCTTTTAAATTAGTGTGAGAGAGTAATAAAGAGGTGAGTAGAGAGAGTAGATTGATATTTGTGAAACTTAGTAAGAGATTTTTTTGTGAGAGTTGGAAATCATTTTTGGGAAGAGGAGGGGGGCTTTTATAAATGTTGATGATGGTTTGAGGGATATAATGGGGTGAGAGGTTGGGAGAATAGAGAATGGCATAGGTTTTAAAGGTGGGGGTATGAAATTATGAGTTGGAAGAGGGGTAAATATGTAATGAGGGTAAATGGGTTGTGTTTTGATCCAAATGATTTGGATCTTACTCAAACCATTTGGGTGGAGTGTTTGGCGAGGTGAGATGATGGGTATTTAAGAGGGTGGTTGATTGATTGAGTGGTGTTTGATTTAAGAGAATGGAGGGTGTAAGAGGGTGAGGGAGATGGTGACATGTGGCAAGATGTGTGGATGTTAGGAGTTTAAATTTAATTGATGGGAGAAGATGAGTGTTTGATTTGAGAGAATGGGCGTAGGTTTAGGTTATAGAGATGGGTTTATAGGAAATGATGATGGTAGATTAGGGAGAGGTATAATGATGATAAGTTAGGGGGAGGTGTGGGTTGGAGGTGTTTGATTTGAGAGAATAGGGATTAGGGAATTATGATGGTCGGTTAGGGGAGAGTGTGGGTTGATGTGTTTGATTTGAGATAATGGAGATTTATAGGGAGTAATGAGGGTAGGTTAGGGGAGGGTGGGGGTTGATGTGATTTTTTTAGAGAAAAGGTGATGTGGGTAGTTAATGTTTTAAAGAAAAGTGATGGGGTGGGTGGTTTGATGAGAGAGGTGAGAGGGAGTGATGACATGTGTCATCTTTTGATGATAAAAGAGTGATTGGTTGATGTGGGTTGTGGTTTATGGGTTAGGGTTGTGGGTTAGATATGAATTGGATATGGGTTTGGGCTTGGGGGTATTGGGCTTGGGTTTTAGGAAAGGTTAGGGGTTTTTTGGATTGGGTTGGGGTCATTTTGGATTGGATTTTTGAGGGTGGGTATGTTTTAGGGTTTTAGGTGACATGAGATTGAATTTTAGGTTAGGGGGGGTGAGAGATTGTTTTTGGAGAGTTGAGGGCTTATGGATTTTAGGTGGGCTTAAGGTCTTTTCGGATTTTGAAGTGGAGAGGTGGAGGGTATAGGAGGTGGTAGGCGTCCCAAGTCTTGTTTTTTAATTTTATTTATTTATTTTTTATGTTTTTGAAATCATTGGTTTGCTCAAAATGCCACGTGTTGGTAAATCGGGCTTTTTAGGGCCCGTTAGTAAATTTTATTGAGAATTCGTCATTTTCGATTTTGGAAATGGCGCGGCGAATATTGGGAAAGCGTTGGGTAGGCCGAGTCCTTTTGGTGGGCCTCCTAGACCATTAAGAGGTCTTAGGGGCCTTAATTCGATCAAACTGCCATATTTCGATTGATTTGGGCCTTAGAGGTCCGTTGGCCACTTTTATTGAAAAATCAGTATTTTTGGGCCCTTTCGAGTGTGGGTTCGTCCAAATTGAGGTGTCTACAGCTGCCCTTTTTGTAGGAATTACGTGCAAAGAATTGCAAAGAATAGACTAAACCCCTATTTGGATGGGCCAGAGAACTTTATAAAACACGACTTCGAATTTCTGATTAAATTGATGACTTTTGTAGAAAATGGCTACTCAAGCACGGGGTTTGACAGAGTTTTGCATTATTAATTCCTTGATCTCGATGATGCGGAGCTCGTGTGAGATCTTGGATTTGACAAAAATTTGGTGGGTTTAGAAATTCAGATTTTCTTCAGTCGTGTGGTAACAAATCAGTGTTGAATGCAACTCGAAAGGATTTTTGAGATTTTTGTTTTGTTTTGTTTTTTTTTTGTTTTATTTTATTTTATTTTATTTGTTTATTTTATTTTTTTTTATTTTTACTCTATTTCTAGCATAAGTTAACCCTCTCAATTCATGCATTGTCCCTTGTAGTGGTGTCTTTGATCCTTTCAATGGTGCAAGCAATATGGTTGTTAACAGTTGTCGCAGATCCAAGAGAGAATTTTGTTGTTGGAGTCGAATCCACCAAGATCTGAAGGCAGGAGGGCTACATAGTCTGAGTCGCCCCCATTTGGAGCCACATTCATTGCAACGATATCAACATGAGCATAGACTACGAAAGAGCCTGTTGCATCGGTGCTACTCTTTTGCAATATCGAAATACTTTTTCGCCCTTCTAGATCATTATCACACCAATATCTCTAGCTGGCATGTCACTAGCCATAACACTTGCAAGGCGTTCGCACTGTCGATTTAAGGTAGCAACCCATCGCTTTGCTCCAAATCCAAGGTCGGAGTTAACCAGTGTTCTATATATACTGTGAACTGCTTTGTCATCCATTTCTACATGTTCGACCCATATGACCTTGGAGTGACCATTTGGCCTTTCTTGGATTAAATAGCCTGATGGCCTTCTTCAACATCTCAATTTCGGGCTAGGACGCAAATGATGCAAGAAAACATCGACCACCACCCAAATTCCCTCGGCATGTTGTTTACAATACTTTACAAAGAAACTCTTTCAAGTCGGAACCAGAGGTAAAAGGACTTGAAATTCTGCTGTCATCACTTGAAGGGCTCCATCTACTATGCCTAGTGAGTCGTGATGCTTTGGATGCTGAGGTGGTGATGAGTCAGGCTACCCGGATTCGTGCTTTGGAGGAACGCCTTGACTCATTTTTCATTTCTTACAATAATGCTTGATCGACTGCGTTGTATTCCCACTTTTTGTATTTTCTTGTCATTATCTGAATGCACGCAAAATGTTGAAAGATTAATGCAAAGAAAATAGGTTTTCTACTTACTTGGCCTTAGGTGTATCTAATGATTTGAAAACTTGAAGTTTTAATAAGTCCTAGATTTTTCATCATCAGCCAAAATAGTAGTTTTTTTTTTTTTGAAATTTTATGAAATGTCTTTATCAAATGAGTACGATAAATTCAGGATTTGTAAAATCTTTGGTTGTGACGATCTTGGTGTTTTTGCCAACCACAGAGGATATAAACATCAATTGCTCTTTTGGTTCCTTTAGAGTCATTCCCAGTGCCCTAGTATTGGAAGACTATTATCTGTTTGGGTCTCGAAATTCTTGGAAAGATTTTGTCGTTCACAGTTTATACTCTTGCGGGCCAAGAGTTTTTTTTTTTAAACTTTTTTTTTTACCCTTATTGCCCCTGGTGCCAGTTACGATTTTCACCAGACTCGATTTTCACATTTTTGCGCATTGACGTCCTTTTTGGGATTTTCATCGTGCCGGTGGCTTTGATCTTGCCAAAGTCTGATTTTTTTACTCATAGCGCTCTTTCGGATTTTCACTATGCCCTTTTAGACTATGCTTGTATTTTTAGATTTTTATATTACGGTTCTGCTCGGAGTCTCTATGTCTTTGTGACTTGGTGACTCAAGTTGAGCTGCAAGATCGGCAACTCTACTCTTGTAGTGGCACTTTTTCTTGAGTAATAGATCTGGATTCCCCTATCGAGTTTGCTGACGACTATTCGTGGTTCGGCAACTCAAGTTGAGCCGCCATATCGGTTACTCTACACTTCGAGTACTCTTTTTTTTAATATCATACCTGGATTCCCCTCTCGAGTCTTCCAACGACTAATAAGACTTTGAGGTCCGGATCAAGTCGCAAGATCAATGGTGCTGCCATTGTCATTGTGTTGTCCTAGAACTTTCCCAGATCAAAAAAGACTTTTGTGGGGACAAAACGTTGGCTTAGGCTTATGGTAGTGGAAGGTTACAAAAAGGTTAAGGTCTGGATGTATTTAGAGTGGTTTAGACATGGGGCTTATCTATTTTTGTTTCGAAAATGTGATCTATGTCTCCTCCCAACGTCTCTCGAACTTGTTTAGGCTGAAGATTTGGGTCGAGCTCAGATCAAGTGTTTGAGTTTTTGACTTTTTTGATTTTTTTGTATTTTTAGCCGTTCATAGTTTATCCTTATGTGGGCCAGGAGTATTTGATGTTTTCTTCTTGATTTTCTGGTTTTCTCTTTTATTTTTTGTAATTATTTTGTAGTTGTTGACTTGCCCCAGTCTTAGGTTAATAAATGAACGTGATGGCTCAAAAGGGTTGACTAAGGTAGATAGTTTATTCAGGATATCAAGGATGGCCTTTCATCTTCTCAGGATCAGTTCTTAGGCGTGGTATTTCTTGATAGTATCAGCATTGATCGGTTGCATGAAGACTTGTCCGTCCATCTCCGTGAGTATCAACGCTCCTCCTGTCATCACCTTCTGTACGATGAATGGTCCCTCAAAATTTCGGTTTGAATTTTCCTCTAACATCTTCTTAGATTGGCAAAATTTTCTTTAGAACAAGGTCTCCTGGCGAGAAATCTCTAGGTTTAACTTTCTTGTTATAGGCACGAGCTATTCGTCGTTGATAAATCTGTCCATGGCAAATAGCTGCAAGTCGTTTCTCTTCGATTAGATTAACTGGTTGAACCGAGCTTGAATCCATTCAGTTTCATCTAACTCTGCTTTCTTTAAGATTTAGAGGGAGGGGATCTCCACCTCTACAGGTAAAACTGCTTCCATTCCATATACCAATAAAGATGGAGTTGCCCCAGTCGAAGTTCTGAACGAGGTTCGATAAGCGTGAAGTGCAAAAGGCAACTTGTCGTGCCAATCTTTGTACGTAATTATCATTTTCTCAATAATTTTCTTGATATTCTTGTTGACTGCCTCAACTGCTCCATTCATCTTAGGTCTGTAAGGTACAGAGTTGTGATGAGTGATCTGGAAGTCTTCGTACATCTTGATCATATCCTTGTTCTTAAAATTCTTAGCATTATTAGTTACTAGTCTGCTGGGAAGTCCATATGTGCAGATAATGTTGTTCTTGACGAACTTCAAGACGTTGTTTTTCGTGATGTTGGCGTATGAAGCAGCTTCTACCCACTTGGTGAAGTAGTCAATAGCAACAAGGATGAATCAGTGCCCATTAGCGGCTTTTGGTGAGATTGGCCCGATGACGTTCATTCCCAGAGTGAGAAGGGCCAAGGAGTGGTCATATTATGTAGTTTCGAAGGCGGAGCATTGATCTTGTTGGCGTAGATTTGGCACAGATGGCATTTGCAAACGTGCTGATAGCAGTCACTTTCCATTGTTGTCTAGTAATATCCCATCCGCATAATCTTCTTTGCTAGCATATGACCATTCATGTGAGGTCCACAGACTCCACCATGTACAGTCTCGATTAATCATTTTGCTTCTACTTCTGCTACGCATCGGAGCAGGACCTCGTGGTATGATTTTTTTTACATAATACCATTACTAAGAAAGAATTGTCTTGCTAATTTCTGAATGGTTCTACGATCATTTGACGTTGCATTTGAGGGAAGGGTTCGATCCTCGAGATATGCCTTGATGTCTGAGTACCATGGCTTTTCTTCAGATTCTTCTACTTCGACGAGAAGACAATAAGCCAACTCATCTTGAATTTCAATCTCAATTGGGTCTGTAGATACGTGGTTTCGTCATTACGATGGTCACATCTACTAAGGATTAGAGTCGCCACCATTCATATTGTAAGTGGGTATGAATGGTCACCCGATGTGCATTTTTTGAAAAAGTGACATTTTGGCATTTAGTGATTCTCGATGGATAAGGTACGGATCAAATCTTTGAGGTTCGGGGTAAGTAGCTCGGTGAGAGAAAAGGGAAGGTGTTGGGTACCCTTTTCTCCCCACTAAATAGTGGTAACCTCAACTCAACTCGGTTATTTTGATTGAAAATGCAAGAATAAAAACAAAGTGCCACGTGTGTGTATTTGTACCCTAAGTAGGGATTTACTTTCGACTTGATCATAGGATCATCTCATTGAAGGAGATGATCCTAATGAATCATTTGCCTTGAGGTCCATTCATTCTAAATCCATTTGAACAGAGTGAAGGAGAGGGGATAATAGAAGAGAGAGGAAGAGAGGGTGTAGAAGAGAAGGGGATTATTTTATTGCACCCATCTTGAAGCTTCAATCTTTCTTTTCTTCTTCTTCTTCAATGTCTTCTAAGGTCCTTCGTAGTTTAGGAAAATATTTTTTTTTTGTGTAATTGAAGGAGTAGAGAAGAGATGATGAGAGAGATGAGTGGAGTATAGTAATTTTTTGTGAGACTTGGGGTGGAGAATTGGTAGTATTTTTGTAGTGAGAATTGGGAATAGTGGTTGGTAGTAAGAGTTGGGGGGAGAATTTTTGTAGTGAAAGTTGGGCCTTTTTTTGGGAAGAGGATGAGGGTATTTATAGATGTTGAGGAGTTATTTTAGGGATATAATGGGGTAAAATGAAGAGAAGTGGTAGAATTGTGTGAGGTTTAAGAGAAAGGTGGGGGTAAATTAGAGATGATTGAAGGGCATTTCTGTAAGAGGGTAAATGGGTTGTTTTATAATCCAAATGGGTTAAATCTTTCAACCCATTTGGATTGAGTATTAAATGGAATAAAATAAATGAGAATGGTTAAGAGGATGAGATTGTGTAAGAGAGTAATTAATTGGTGAAGTGAGTTGAGGGGATGAGATTTTAATTAAAAGAAGGATTGTGTAAGAAGGTGGTTGATGATATTTTGGGAGGATGTGGGAGATGATGTCATGTGTTAAAATGGGTGGAAATGAAGGGTTGAGATGGGTTGATGGGAGAGGTTGAGTGTTTGACTTGAGAGGATGGCTGTAGGTTTAGGTTATAGATGTGGGTTTTGTAGGGAATGATGATGATATATTAGGGGGAGGTATAGGTTAGGAGTGTGGGTAGATTAGATTTTTTTAGAGAAAAGGTGATGGGTTGATGTGGGTAGATTAGGGGAGGTACAGGTTAGGGGTGTAGGTAGATGTGTTTGATTTGAGAGAAAAGGTGATGGGTTGATGTGTGGGTAGATGAGGTTTAAAGAAAATTAATGGGGGTAGGTAGTTGGATGAGGGAGGTGAGATGGGGTGATGACATGTGTCATATTTGATTATCAAGATGGTGATTGGTTGATGTGGGTTGTGATTGGTGGGTTAGGATTATGGGTTGGATGTGAATTGGATATGAATAAAGACTTGTGGGCGTTTTAGTGTATTGGACTTGGGTTATGATTTGGTTTTGATTTATTGGATTGGGTAGGATTTGTTTTGGATTGGATTTTTGAGGGTGTGGGTTAGTTTTAGATCTTAGGTGATGTGGGATTGAGTTTAGGTTGGGGGGAGGTGAGAATGTAATTTGTGAGTGTTGAGGGTTTGCGGGCTTTAGGTGGGTGTAGACATGAAATGTTCGCCATGAACCTCAATGCTACATTGTTTAGAGTCGCCACCATTCTTTTTTGGAAATGGGTGTGAATGGGCAACAGAATCAATTTTTTGAAAATCATTTTTTCCATGGCATTGTAGTGACTCTCATTTGTTGGAAAGGGCAAGGTCTACCTAAGATCTAGGTAAGGAGGTCCGGTTAGAGGATGGGGAAGGTGTTAGGCACCCCATCTTCTCCACCAAAGGTGGTTACCTTGCTTGGCTATTTTATTTGGTAAAAACTCAAGAAAACAAATATTAAAATACATGTGAATGTATGATAAGAGTGGTGTGTGCATTAAGTGGAATGTTCCCTAAAAAGGGATACTGATTTCAATGTGACATTAAGGACATTTTATAAAAAAAATGACATATGTAGCCACATTACTTTTATGAATGTGAATGTTGGTTTGAACTTTTAGAGAGACTCTATGATGGAGTTCCTTTGAGGCCACAACCTTGATGCATGGATGCATAGTTAGAAACTTAGTGTTTCACCCCATCAAGAGGATGACACATTTCTTCATCATTGCCATGCATAAGTGAGTGTGTGCATTGTGTACAATATGATGCATGAGATTGAGGTGAAAATGGCTTCAACCCCCATCATTTCGATCGAACCTTAGTCCAATCTACCGGGGATGAGAGAGGGTATGCATTACATCCTAAGGCTTTCTAAAAAAGAAAATAAATTAGAGGGTTAAAAGAAGAAGATGCAAGCTTTGAAATAGATAAACTGCATGTTAAACCCCACCTTGTCCCTTGATGAACTTGAACCTTGAAAAGTAAACTTGAGAGTTGAGTGAGATGGTTGAGGGTTGAGTTGAATTTTTGGAAGGTAAGAGAATGAGTAGGAATTTTGGTAGAGTTTTAGGTTGAGAGATGGGGGCTTGAGAGCATGAGTTGATCATAGAAAATGAGGGTATTTATAGAGTTTTTGGAGAACTTTTGGGGATAAAGTGGTCCAACCCTAAAAAAAAAAAAATGGACATGGGGTTTAGGTTATTTCTTTTTGAATTTTTCATTTGTATGAGGGTAAAGATGACATTTGTGAAAAAACTCTAAAAACATTATTTGATATTTGGTTTTTTGGTAAATAGAGGTGAGAACAAAAGTACTTTTGGGAGGATGAACAAGAGAATGACAAGTGTAAAGGTGGAGTGATAGGTAAAAAGTAGATCTTGGTTCATTTGTAAATAACAAATAAAGTAAGGGTGGAAGTATATTTTTGAAATGGACCAATGGGAGAACAAAAGTACTTTTGAGAGGGTGAGTAGGAGAATGACACGTGTAAATGTGAAATGGTAGGTGAAAAGTAGACTTTGGTTCATTTGTAAATAACACATAAAGCAATGGTGGAAGTGTATTTTTGAAATGGACTAATGGGAGAACTCCATGTATGTACTTGAAGATTCTCACCTTTTGAGGGCAGAATGGGAAGTTCTCTCACCTTTATGGATTATTACCAAAAACCAAATAACCTTTTTGGTTTGACTAAACTTTTTGAGAAAGGCATTCTTGAGTTTTCACAAAAGGGAACTTGACCCTCCAATTAGATGATGCATTGGGTATTGGGTGCTTATGAGGTATCAACATGTGTCATCTTGTGAAGGGGTGAGAGAATGGACTTGGAGTGGGCTTGGTGTTGGGCTTGGGTTTGGGTTAGGATATGGATTTGGGTTTGGGTTAGGATATAGATTTGGCTTTGGATTTATGATGGACTTGGTTTTGGGTTTGGGATATGGACATTATTTATGGACTTGGGTTATGATATGGGTGATGGATATAGGTTTAAAGTGGATTAGGGACAAGGTATTGGCATGCAATGATATGAGATGCAATAAGTATGCATGTGTGCATGAATAATGATGCCAAGTGGCAAGGCGGACCCGTTGAGAGGCTTAAGTCCTAAATTGAAATCAATTTGAAGAAATTTGGATTTTCCTAACGGGTTCGTGCAAATTGGGGTGTCTACAGCTGTCCCTCTTTGCAGGAGTTGCTTGCTTGCAAAGAATAAATTAGACCCTTTATTTGCACGAATCTGAAATAATTTATGGCATGATGATTAAAAACGTCGGATGGATTAAGAAATTTTTTGTAAAATGTGGCTACCCGAGCACAGGGTTAGCCTTTTGAAACCCTTGATTTCGTGGCACGGAGTTCATTTGAAATCTTAGATACCATTTTTTTATGATTTTTGAAAGTGATTGACGTTTTAAACCATGCAATGCAATTTTGAAATATATTTTTTCTTTGTTGATTCCGAACTTCAAACTTCCTTCTTCTCTTTCATGGCAATTACATGATCGTCTAGAGAGGTTAGGTGTGACATTACCATTCTTAAGAGACGCTTGCTTTGAGGATGCATGGCAGCATTACAGTTGAGTACTTGGTAAGTAGTTCTACTTCAAATGTGAAGAGAATCGTCATTGATCGAACTTCTCAGATCAAAGCCTTAGAGGATAGACTTGATGCCTACTATACTCCTCAAGAGAATATATGAGTGGTTCATTGCCCGTTGTTCCTTTTTGTACCCTGTTTTTGAGAATAATGATGGAGCACTATTTGAAATGAATGAATTAGGTTTTTTTTATATAGTGGCCTTAGATATATCTATTGCTTTTGAAAACTCTGGGTTTGAAGAAAAGTCATAGATTCTTCGTCATAAACCAAAAATAGTAATTTTTTATGCTGCATTTTTTTTGTTTTTTTGTTTTTTAGGTTTTAAAAGATCGCCTTTGTCGAATAATCTGTGACAGACTAGTGTTTGATGACTCTAAATGTCAACGATCATGGTGCCTTTGCCAAATGTCGGGGATACAAGTGTCAGCTAATCCTTAGCCTCTTTAGAGTCATTCCCGAGACTGAGAATTTTGACTGAGTTATCTTCGCTGTATCCGTTGGAATATTGAGTATTTCAAGATTTTTACCGTTCACAGTTTATACTCTTGCGGGCCAGGAGTTGTTTTATTTTTTTTCTTATTATTTATTATTATTATTTTTTATTTTTTCCCCTGGCACCAATTATGATTTTCACCAGACCCGATTTCCACATTTTTGCGCATCGACGTCCTTTTTTGGTTTTCATCGTGTCGGTGGTTCACAGTGCCTTGCGGGTTTTCACCATGCCCTTTCAGTCTATGCTTTCTTTATAGATTTTCACTTTGAATACCTCCTTGATTTCTCAATGCCCCTTGTGGCTTGGTGACTCAAGTTGAGCTGCGAGATCAAACACTCTACTCTTCTAGTGGTGCTCTTTCTTGTCCCGTACCGACATATGATGTTGTTCTTCACAAACTTCAAGACATTACCCCTTGTAACATTGGGGTAAGATGCTGATTCTACCCATTTTGTAAAGTAGTTGATGGCGACTAAGATGAAGCGATGCCCATTGGAAGCTTGAGGATTGATCTGCCCGATGACATCCATGCCCCATAGTGAGAAAGGCCAGGGGAAAGTCATATAATGCAATTCTGAAGGTGGCGCATTGATCTTGTTGGCATAGATTTGACACAAATGACACTTTCGAACATGTTGGTACCCGTCGCTCTCCATAGTCATCCAGTAGTAACCCATTCTCATAATCTTCTTTGCGAGCATATGCCCATTCATATGAGGTCCACAGATTCCTCCATGCACAATTTCGATTAAGCGTTGAGCTTCTATTTGTGTTACACACCTGAGGAGGACCTCGTGATGCGACTTTTTGTATAAGACTCCACTACTTAAGAAGAATTGTCTTGCCAATCTCTGAATAGTTTTTCGATCAGTTGTTGTAGCATCGGGTGGAAAAGTTTGATCCTCTAAGAATGCCTTGATGTCTGCGTACCATGGTTTTTCTTCAGGTTCTTCGATTTCCACAGATAAGTAATATGCGGGCTCGTCTTGAATACCAATCTCAAGAGGGTCAACTATGGTATCTTTAGAGATGCTGATCGTTGAGGCCAGAGTAGCTAATGCGTCTGCAAACTGATTCTTAGCCCTTGGCGTATAAGTGAATGAGATTCAGACGAAGTTTGAGTTTAGATCCTCGAGATACTCATGATACAGAACCAACCTCTGCTATTGGGTCTTCCATTCTCCCGTTATCTGGTAGATTACTAGACTTGAGTCTTCGAATACATCTATTTCATCCACTTCGAGATCGATTGCTGCTTTCAACCCCATAATGCATGTTTCGTATTCAGCTTCGTTGTTGGAACATTGAAACCTTAATCTGACTGCAATGGGGATATGAGTTCCGTATGGCTTGATCAGGACTGCCCCAATTCCGTTTTCCTTTTGATTTACTGCTCCGTCGAAGTACATTTTCCAGTTAGACTCTTCATTGTCACTTTCGGCTTCAGCAAACAAGATGGCTTCAGTAGGAAAACTTGTCTTTAGTGGCTCATAGTCGGGTAGAGGGTGTTCCGCTAAGTGGTCAGCAATGGCTTGTCCTTTGATGGCTTTTTGAGTGACATAGGTGATGTCGAACTCAGATAATAGTAGTTGCCATTTTGCGGTGCATCCCGTTAGTGCCGACTTCTCGAAGAGATATTTCAAGGGGTCAATCCGAGCAATGAGCATAGTCGAGTAACTGAGCAAGTAATGGCATAACCGTTGTGATGCCCAGACAATGGCACAACACGTCTTTTCGAGAGTCGAATAGTTTGTCTCGTAATTTGTAAACTTCTGGCTAAGGTAATAGATGGCTTGCTCTTTTCGACTAATTTCATCATGTTGCCCCAGTACACAACCCATGGAGTTTTCTTGCACGGAAAGATACATCAGCAGAGGTCGACCTGGTGTAGGTGGAACTAAGACTGGTGGATTAAGTAAGTATCTCTTAATCTTGTCGAAAGCTTCTTGACAGTCTTCATTCCATTCTTTCGGCTCATTCTTCTTCAGTAATTTGAATACTGGCTCGCAGATCGGAGTTAATTATGCGATGAACCGACTAATGTACTGAATTCTCCCTAGGAATCCCCTGATCTCTTTCTCTGACATGGGTGGTTCCATATTTATGATGTACTTCGTTTTAGCTGGATCGATTTCGATGCCTCTTCTACTAACAATGAACCCCAATAACTTTCTTGACGTGACTCCAAATACACACTTTGCTGGATTAAGTCTTAAACTGTACTTCCTTAATCGATCAAATAATTTCTTCAAATTTACCAGATGATCCTCATCGAGATTGAATTTAGCTATCATGTCGTCCACGTATACTTCTATCTCCTTGTGAATCATGTTATGAAATAAGACAGTCATGGCTCGTTGGTAAGTTGCCCCAGCATTCTTGAGATCGAATGGCATAACCTTATAGTGAAAGGTACCCCAAGGTGTACTGAATGCAGTCTTCTCTTGATCTTCTTCTACCATTTTTATTTGATTGTAACCCGAGAAGCCGTCTATGAAGGAGAACATACCGTGCCCTGCTGTATTATCGACCAAAGTGTCGATGTGTGGTAACGGAAAGTCATCTTTAGGACTGGCTCTATTTAGATCCTAGTAGTCTACACACATGCGTACCTTTCCATCCTTTATTGGCACAGGAACGACGTTAGCAAGCTACTCAGGGTAGGTGGATACTGCAAGAAACCCTGTTTGGAACTGCTTCATTACTTTGTCCTTGACTTTAAGTGTCCACTCTGGCTTCAACCTTCGTAATTTCTGCTTGACTGGCTTGCTCCCTGATCTGATAGGTAACTTGTGGACGACTAGATCTGTGTCCAACCTGGGCATGTCCTGATAGGACCATGCAAAGACATCTTGGTATTGTTGTAAAAAAATTTTCATCTCTTCTTTTTGTTCAATCGTCAATAGGGCCCCGATCTTAACGATGCGTAGGTCATCTTCGGTGCCTAGGTTCACTGAGTTTGTATCATCTATATTTGGCTGAACACCTTTCTCGTGTCATTCTATGAGTTCTTTGATTTCTTTTGGGGGATACTCAACCTCTTCCTCTAACTCTTCTTCGATCCCAATGAGATCAAAGTCGAGCTCGAGGTCAAAGTCGTATTCATCTCTTTCATACTCTGTTCTATCACAAGGCTTATTCAACTGAGAAAATTCTTTGAAAACCTTTCGTATTTTGAAGATTTCTGATTTTTTTGAGTTTTTGAAGATATTTAATTTTTTTGAATTTTGCAGAGTTTTTGATTTTTTTGGATTTTGAAAACTTTTTGATTTTTTTGGATTTTGTGGACTATCTGTATTCCTAAAACAAGATAAAGAAAAATCATGCAAATTCATTAGCAACGAAGGTGAGCCCCCAAAACAGTCTTGCTCCGAGGATGAGGACTTATTATGGTCCTCGGGCAGATGAGATTTTGCTAATGACGTTTTATTTTGGAGACCGTAGGGATTCTGGACCCCATGGCAGCCTCGTAAGTAATTGGGTATTCCTCCCAATTCTTGAAAACTTGTCATTCCTCTACAGGATAGATAGGTTGGGAGAGTGGCTCCCTTGACGGTTCAGATATGACCATCACTTTTGGATGACTGTCGTCAAGTCCAGGTACTTGTAAGGTGGGTGGAATTACGACAGATCCCCAATCGATTTGAAAGGGGAACAGTGATATTTCTTCTTCGCATATTGCGACTTCCGCCTTAGCGGGCTCTTTTTCTTCTTCTTTTTGACCCCATTCGGAATCCCCCCGAACAAGATGTCCATGCCATCTGTAAAAGAATGTGGGGACTCAACGAATGAGTCTTCTTGTGATTGAACAGGCTCGATACTTACAATATTTGGTTTTCTTGTGCGGTTTATTGACAATGGCTCTGATAGATTATCCGGTCCTTTTTGTGATTGTGGAAAGCTGATGCTGATGTGTAGTACTTTGCCCATGTTCCACACATTAGGCTCGCTGTTCTGTCTTCGTGCAAGTCGAAGCTCTCTCTTCTTATCATTCATGTCAAGGATGTCCTTCTTTGTAGGCCTGAACCCGAGGCCGAAGTAGGGAGTATGTTTTCGGGTACTGATCAGAGTGGCCCTCCCTTTTCCTTTAGGTCCTAAACCTTGTTTCAGACGATATCCCGCCTTCTTCATTACTCGTCCGATCATTAGGTTCATTTTTGACAATTCTGCCCTTGTTTTCTCCTTCTCCCTTGGGATATGATTGATATATGTGAACTGAAAAGCGTGAAATCCCTCTTTATCCTCGGCCATTTCTACATCGATATAAGGCACATCTGACGATCGATTGACTGGTATGAGATTTTTTGCGAGGACCGATATTACCCTTTGTCCCATGATGAATTTGACTCGCTGGTGCAATGAAGAAGGGACTGCCCCTACAGTATGGATCCAAGGTCTTCCTAGAAGGAGATTGAATGCTGAGGGTATGTCTAGGATTTCATACGTCACTTCAAACGTGCATGATCCAATAGTGACTGGGAGATCCAGTTCTCCTAACGACTCAGTTTTTCTACTATCAAAAGCCCTTACGGTCCTTCTAGTTGTCCTGAGGTAAGATAAATCTGCGTTTAACTTGTGTAAAGTTTGTAGAGGACAGACATTAAGAGTCGAACCATTGTTGATCAGTACCCTTGCTACTATCATACCTTTGCACATTACCATAATGTGCAATGGTTCAATGTGTCCACACCCCCCGCTGATAAATTCATCATCGGTGAAGATGATCGGATTGGGGGTCATGATCTGACCTACTGTCTTTTCCAACTCTTCTGGCGAGGTGGTTTCAGGTACATGTGCACTACTAAGGACCTTGAGTAATGTTTTCCGATGATGCTCTGAGTTTAAAAGCAAGTTAAAGATACTGATTTGAGCTGGCATTCTGTTCAACTGCTCTACTATGTTGTACTCACTCTTTCGAATAAGTTTGAGGAGGTCAGCTGTCACGCCCCGAAATCCCAACACGAATCCCTATGATTCATCGATTAGAATCTCGAGGTGTGAGGTAATCAATCACACAATCTGACAGAACATTCATAAATAATAATACTTATGAAAAGAAAATATACGCAGCGGAATAAACATTTAACTAACATCTATACGAGAGTCTAGAGTAAGCAGAAGAAATCGACAAACACTGATATAAGTCAAGATCTTTAATCTCATAATTCATCAGGTTACAAAAATTTCTAAACTAACATGTTTCTTATCTACAACCAAAAACCGTTAGGATCTTCTACTAGTCCTCAAAAACATGGCGGCGGCAAAACATCAATTTGATCCTCTTCGAGGACCTCCTCAAAAGACTCCTCAAAGAACGGTTCTTCGAAAGTTGAATAATCTGAAAGGGGAAGGATAGGGTGAGTAACAGGGGAATGTTACTCAGCAGGATGAACGCCGTTCTAACAACGAGTCATACATGCATGAGTAATCAGTTGAACAGTTAAATAATGTAAGTTTTTCATAATGTAACATACGATAAATGTCTAAGCATATTAAATAAACAGTTAAATAATTTCAACCTATCATTTAAAGTAACCTATGCATCTTTCAAATAAAAACATCTATCAAACATCACAAAATAAGAAAAGATACATAATAAGAACACGGCGGTGTAATCGATAAGAGAGCAGAGGAACACGCCGATATAACCGCCTCGGCTATGGCAATACGAGATTCCAAACTTAACCTCCGATGTGGAATCCCATCGTTATAATATGATTTTGTGGTCGGTCTAGCATACCACGGTTGGATGACCATTTATCCGGCTCAGACTGATCGTTGACCAAGAACCCAATACTGAGTTCAACTAACGGTGAGGTCGACCGTTTGACGACTACAGACTAATAGTGATCACTAACTAACCCAGGAGACCCATCGCGTCGAAGCCTATCAAGAGGCAATGCATGTGAACCCCGCCTAGCTCTAAACTATACAGAGACCGCCTTTACACACAACGTTCCCCAGGAAATAAGTAGGAGAAATTCTTGGATTTCATAAGCTGTAATATGCTCTAAGGTATCTCATACTACCGAAGAGCATATGACATCTAGTGTTATCCTAGATTGACTCGCCGCTTCCGGACACACAGCAACGCGTCACTCTTTATGGGTTTTCTACAAACCTTTACTGGTAAACAAAATAATTTATTTTGTATATAATATATCATTTCTTTTTAATTAAAAATACAAACAAACTCTGGTAGTGCCCTCCAGTGACAGTTATCTGTCATTTCCATCCATCAACCATCTCATCCATCTATCTATCTATCACGTTTTACGTGGCATGGCCACTACGTAGAACTGGAGGCACTGTCCCATCAATCAGTGGAGAACATACGTTCTCTCTATCCATCCATCAATTAAATCGATCAATCAATCATCTAATTTCCTACATATCTATTAAAGTAATTTTACCTTTAAAGTAATTCGAAATCCATAAAGCATCAACCAATTCCATTCGATGGTTTTGGTTGAGTCGAGAGACTCGAAAACAAAGAAAAAACTATAAGACATAAAAGCTGGAAATCTATGAAAATTTAACTAAGTGTTGAAAAAATGATTTTTCAAAGTCGAAAATGAAAACGAACTATTTATTTATTTATTAAAGAACTTAAAGTAATACTTAATTGTTTTTAATGAAATAAAGGTAGGAAATGGGTATACATACTATATGGAAGCAACAAAAAAAAATTAGAACCAAATTCAACATTCGGATACTTTTCCGAATTGCTGATTTTTGTTTAAACTCGATCAAAATCGATCCAAATATCATATTAACTATAAAATGATTATATTACATCAAATGAACTAAAACCAATCATAAATAAGCATGCAAACATGATTCAAATTGTTCAAATATGTATAAACTTAATGAAACAATCGATTTATCAACAATCATATGGATTTTCTATGAAATTATCGCATAACTAGAAGGTAGAAGGGAAGGCAACCTACTTCAAGCTATTTTCAACGGTTGAACGGAGTTTAAAATCGCCTCCGGCCAATCTTCAAATTTTTCTTCCGGCGAAAATCGGATTTCTTTGCGTCCACGCGTAACCTTCGGCGAGAGGAACAACTTTTCTTCTTGCGCCTAAGCTCGGATCGTTCTCGTTTAGTGTAGATCTGAGTTTCAAATATTGAAGGAAAAGGGTTGAGATTTGTTTGAAGAGAAGAATAAGAAAAATCTAATTTTTCTAATAGAATTTAGATATTTATATCACTTAAGTTGGGACATACTTGTCATTTTTGGAATTATTTTTCCCGAATGCCGAATTGGACAAACTTATACTCTATTTCGGGTGATTTTTCGACACGAATCTAATGGTATGATCGGTTTCCTCAAATTACGTCTCTAAGGTGTTGTTTACCATATTGAAAAAATATCTAATGCGAAACTTGAGGATTTGATAACTTTTTCAATCGATGTCAAATTTAGGCGTGCTTACAGGCTAAAGTATGTTTCTCGATCCTTCTAAATCTATTGGTGAGGTTAACTTTCCTCAAATATTAAAAATTAAGAATCTATACTTTTAATCAATGCACGGATCTAAAATTCTTTCCTTGAGATACATTTTAGGATTTTCAAGTCATTACATCAGCTGCCTCCTTGTTAGTTACTCTCCTCTTCTTCCTCTCTGGTTCCCTTTGTAGTACTTGTTCCTCCTCTACAAGTTTTCCTTTTTCCTTTTCTTTCCTTCTTTCTTCCTCCTCGTTCTGCTTCTTCTGTTCCTTTTCTGGTATTTTGTAGCATCTTCTTGATCTGGTCATATGACCAATATTCGTTACCATGGCCTCTTTTGGCTTCTCAACTCCTGCGGATGTCACAATCATCGCCTCATAACTCCATGAGACGGTTTGACTTGAGCGGTATGGAAATGGTTTAGGGGATATAATGGTTATGGGTTGAGGGTCTGGTTTTAGATGAAGGATGAGAGGTGGTAGATTAGGCTTGACGGTTGATGTAGTGGTGTTTGGAGTTTGTGAGTTGGTGTAAGATAGGATGAGAGATGGTTGGAAGGAAAAGTTTGAAGTTTGAGGGGTCGGTGCAGTGTAAGGTATGACTAGAGGTGGTCGAGAAGAAGGGCCTGAAGTCGGTATGGTGCAAGGTATAATGAGAGGTGGCCGAGAGGTAGAGCTTGAAGTTGGTAATGTGTAGGGTATAATGAGAGGTGGTCGTGAAGGATTTGAAGTTTGGGAGTTGGAGTAAATGGTGAGATTGGCCAGTCTGATGGGAAGTTGGGATGGTGGTTGGTTGGTTGTATCTTGTGGTAGTGCATTGATGCTTGATGACGTTGGATTTTTTACTCAAATTGACTCTAACCTTAGAGAGCCAATAGGTGCTATCAAAATTGAAGGGTTGAAGCTCAGTTCATCCCTCTCTATGGCTTTGACTGTCGGCCCACTGCCTCCCCCATTATGTGTCGGTAACGGGTTCTGATTGATATTCTGTTGAGGTACTTGAGTTGCCAACATTGGTCGGTGGTATGCCCCGGTGCACCCATATGAAATTCGCAGAATTGAGTGGGATTGTACCCTGGTCCCTTTATCGCCTCTGGGTTTGGCTGCCTCTTAGTGAGATATTCTCCCCTGAGTAGTGCTCAGAGTAGTTTGGATAGAGTCATAGGCAGACGAGTAAAGACTCGAGGGATTCTGTTGGGTCTACGCTGCTCGATTTGATGATTCTGGACAAATTGTGGGTTCTGACCAAATACTGGATTTTGCCCGAATTGGAATGCTTGTAGAACTGGTGCAATTTGAGGTGGGTTAACTTTTAAGGGGACCTGAGGTGCTGGCGGTCTCTGGTTTGGTGTTGAGATGAAGAAAGGTTGAATAGGTTGTACATTGTTAACTTGTGCTTCTTCTTTCTTCTTGTTCAAGACTACTGGTTTCCGTTGAGTAGACCCCCATGTTGGTGCCCCTAGACTGGACAAGTCGTAGATCAGACTTGACCGAATACCGTCCTCAACTCGATCCGCCACTTGGACTAATGACGAAAAGCTTGCAGTTGTATGACCCACTATATGCGTATAGAATGAGTGGCCCAAAGTTGAGATGAATATAGTATTCATCTCTTGTTCAGTCATCGGTGGTTTTACTTTGGAGGCTGATTCCCGCCACCTTTGCGCATACTCTTTCACACTTTCTTTTGGGTTCCGTGTCATTTTTGCCATGTCATTCCGGTCTAACCCATATCTGTGTTGAACCTATATTCTTCTAAGAACATTGTAGCCAGATCCTGCCAGCTCTTAATCAGCGAATGATCTAACTGAGAGAACCATGAGAGGACCGTCCCTGTTAAACTCCTTTGAAAGAGCTGAACCAACAACCCGTCATCGTCACCAAACTGGCACATAGACCCACAATAGAGCTTCAAGTGGGACAAAGGATACCCAATGCCATTTTTCGAAGTCGGGACACTTGAACTTTGGCGGTAATGATGCATTAGGGTACAGGCACAAATTTCTGAACCTTATTCCATTTGTGTCTTTCATCCTTCTGATCTCTTCCTCGACTGCCTCGAGCTTGCTTGCAAGTCTCTCCTCTGTGGTACTCCTTACCTCAGCTGTCCTGAATTCATATTCTTCCTCTTGAACGACCTCATGTTGTGGTGGATTGCAGGGAATGTGAATTGGAGGTCCTTGGTTGGTAGGAGCGGTGGGTGGTGAGGTATTCTGTGCTTGCGGAAGTTGTTGTTGTGGTTGCTCTGGCATGGCCTGATTTGAGCCAGAAACTTGATGTTGGACAGCCTGGATGATATTTGGATTAGCCATCAGCAAATCAAGAATCTTATCGTGTTTTTCTATTGCCTTCACTACCAAATCAAGCTTTGAGGCGATATCCGTTACTACTTCTGTCGCTGTCTGCTGAGGTTGCTCTGAAGTGCTTATGGTTGGTTGTGAGCGTAGAAAATACGGGGGATTGTTGGGTGGTAAGTACTTTTTTCTGGGTCATTTGGCCATCTGTGGATAAGAGGTTAGGCGTTAATATATCATTTACATAATGAAGATGCATGATGATTTATTAGGTCAGATTGGATTAATTGATAAAGTTGTATTAAGAAAATCTTGAATTTCGTTGAGGTTGGATTTTTTGTTAGCACGGAGCTGGGGTTCGTCGGCACGGAACCAAATATTGATTAGCATGGAACTGGGATTTGTCAGCACGGAGCTGAAGGTTTATTGGCTCGGAGCCGGAAGGTTATCGGCATGAAGCCAAAGGTTTATCAGCACGGAGTTGGAGGTTTGTCAGCACGGAGTTGGAAGTTTGTCAGCACGGAGCTGGAGGTTCATCGGCGCGGAGCCAGAGATTTGTCAGCACGGAGCATGAGGTTTATCGGCACGGGGCCGAAGGTTCATCAGTACGGAGCCGGAGGTTTGTCAGCACGGAGCTGGATGTTTATCGGTACGGAGCCGAAGGTTCATCAGCATGGAGCCGGAGGTTTATCGGCATGGAGCAGAAGGTTCATCAGCACGGAGCCGGAGGTTTGTCAGCACGGAGCTGGAGGTTTATCGGCACAGAGCCGGAGGTTCATCAGCACGGAGTAGGAGGTTTATTGGCACGGAACCGAAGGTTCATCAGCACGGAGCCGGAGGTTTGTCAGCACGAAGCTGGAGATTCATCAGCACGGAGCAGAAGGTTTATCGGCAAGGAGTCGAAGGTTCATCAGCATGGAACCGGAGGTTTATTAGCACGGATCTGGAGGTTTATCAGTTAAAAAAAATATTTTGTAAAGACGGATTATTGTAAAAAGATTGAGTCGAAAAACCATTTTGTTAGCCCCTCAATTCAATTATCTGAAATCAAGATTGGCTAGTCAAATCCCTAAGGAAAAGGTGGCACACCATGGCACTCTTAAATCACCTTATTTCCTTAAATAGACGTAGTCTATCCCCCTCGTATCAACAGGGTAAGATCGTTCTTAGGCACCGACTTTGATCAAGAATTGCAATTGGTGCTTTAAAATTTTCTTATTGTTTTTTTTTTTTTCAAATCTAGTTTGTTAGAAAATGATTGGATTTATTTGAATTGATCGATCAATTGTTGATCTTGATGGTTCACACATAGATTATGAACATGGTTGAGATTAAATGATAGATATTGTTCGGGTTGGGTACGGGTTGTGGATCCGACTTGAAATGGATATGGGTCATAGACCCATTTGGAAACGGATATGGGAAGTGGACCCATTTGAAGTGGATATGGGTCGTAGACCCATTTGGAAGTGGGTATGGGTCGTGGACCAATTTGAAGCGGATATGGGTTGTTGACCCATTTGGAAGTGGGTATGGGTCGTGGACCCATTTGAAGCGGATATAGGTTGTAAACCCATTTGGAAGTGGATATGGGTCGTGGACCCATTTGAAGCGGATATGGGTCGTAAACCCATTTTGAAATGGAAATGGGTCGTGGATTCATTTTGGTGTGGATACGGGTCACGGACCCGATTCGGAGTGGTTATGGGTTGTGGACCCGATTGAAGTTAATCCTAGATGATGTATGATGGTAAGGTTGATAGTACGCCACATTGGGTCGGGATCAATTTTGATGGGTAGAGTGTAGACGACCTCCGTTTGGATCAAACACAAAGTAGCGAGTGGTAGGTCCTAAGTTTAACGATAGAAATGATGTATTTAATCATTTTCAAGCCTTAAAACTCAAAAGAAAAATAAAGTCCAAGAGAAAAGTTGTCAGGACTGATGTAAATAACAAAATGAGTAAATTTTTTTTTTTTTTTTTTTAGGGTCCGTTTTTTATGAATGGACCGAAGAGCTTTTGTACTGGTCTGCTCTTTAAAAACGGACCAGAACCTTAATTTTCGTAAATTTTTTTTTTTTGAGATTTTGAGGCACATAGCCTCTGTTTTTTGGCTTGGGGTACAAATTTTATGTATTTATTTATTTATTTATGATGCAAAGCATAAAAAAAAAGAAGATTTCCCCCTTTAGCTAGGGGGACATGTAAGGAAACCAAGGAGAAAAAAATAAAAAAAGCCTAAAATCTATACAACTTTGCCTTCAAGGACTAAAAAAAAAAGATTACATGATACCCAAGGGTTGATACATCTTGACATTTGTGTCCTATGCCTCTAATCGTATTTTGATGCATGCGGCTATAGGTGGTTTGAGGTTACTCAATCTTCAAACCTCCATGCACATTGGAATGTACACTTCTTAGGTTGGTGATTGAGGTAAATGTTCTCCTCCCCGCCTCCCCAAATGAACGATCTAGGGGGCTTGAGAGTACCGGCATCCGGGGTTAGATTTTAAAATAGGAGAAGGTGATTTGTGTAATGAGCTATGAATCGAATGTGCACAAGTGCATTACAAATATGTATCAACCCTTACAACTTTGAATCACAACAAGATAATAAAATAAATATTACATGCATTCCCACAAAGAAGAGAAAATCATAAACACAACAAAGTGAATCAATCAACAAATATGTTAGTAACAAAAATATAACTAAGAAATAAAGTTGAATATTTTTTTTTGAAATAAAAATGAAAGAAAAGTAAATGGCCAAGTCAAATCGGTTTGGACCCACTTGTCTCCCCAGTGGAGTCGCCAAGTTGTAGACATGAAATGTTCACCATGAACCTTAATGCTACATTGTTTGAAGTCGCTACCATTCTTTTTTGGAAATGGGTGTGAATAGGCACCCAAATCAATTTTTTGAAAACCATTTTTTCCATGGCATTGTAGTGATTCTCATTTGTTGGAAAGGGCAAGGTCTACCTAAGATCTAGGTAAGGAGGTCCGGTTAGAGGATGGGGTGCCTAACACCTTCCCCATCCTCTAACCGGACCTCCTTATCTAGATCTTAGGTAGACCTTGCCCTTTCCAACAAATGAGAGTCACTACAATGCCATGGGAAAAATGGTTTTCAAAAAATTGATTCGGATGCCCATTCACACCCATTTCCAAAAAAGAATGGTGGCGACTCCAAACAATGTAGCATTGAGGTTCATGGCGAATATTTCATGTCTACAGTGGGCTTAGGGTAATTGGATTCAGGAGCGGAGCGGTGAAGGTAGAGGAAGTGATAGATGTCCCAAGTCTCACATTTTTAGTTTTATCCATTTTTTTTTTAGATTTTGAAATTATTGAATTAATCAAAATGCCACATGTTGGCAAATCGGGCTTTTTAGGCTCGTTGGTGAACTTTATCGAAAATTTGATGTTTTTGATTTTGGAAGCGGAGCGGTGAATATTGGGAAAGCGAAGGGTTGGCCGAGTCCTCTTGGCGGGCCTCCCAAACCATTAGGAGGTCTTAGGGCCCTTAGTTCGATCAAAATGTCACTTTTCCATGACTTGGGCCCTTGAGGCTCGTTGGCCCATTTATTTGAAAAATCTGTATTTTCGGGCCCTTTCGAGTGGTGGCCAGTTCAAATTGAGGTGTCTACAGGGTCGATGATCAGATCTTTCAAGATGCTAATCATGGAAGCAAGCGTAGCTAGAGCATCTACGGACTGATTCTTAGCTCTTAGCATGTATGTGAATAAGATCCTGTCAAAGCGTGAGCTTAGTTCCTCTAGATACTCGTGGTAAGGGACCAGTCTCTGTTCCCGGGTCTTCCATTCTCTAGTCGTCTGATAGACTACTAAGCTTGAATCTCTGAAAACATTGATCTCATCTACCTTAAGATCCAACGTTGTTTTCAACCCTGCTATGCATGCTTCATATTCAGTCTCGTTGTTAGAGCATTGGAACTTCAGTCTGATTGCAATTGGCACGTGAGATCCATCCGATTTGACCAAGACTACCCCTATTCCGTTACCTTTCTGATTGGTTGCTCCGTCGAAGACATTTTCCAGTCTGGTTCCTCATCATCGTCCTTAATCTCAGTAAATAGTATGGTTTCATCCGGAAAGTTCATTTTTAGTGGCTCGTAGTCAGGCAACGGGTGCTCGGCTAGGTCGTCAACGATGGCTTGCCCTTTTATGACTTTTTGAGTAACATAGGTGATGTCAAACTTAGATAATAATAACTGCCATTTTGTTGCGCGGCCCGTTAGCGCTGATTTTTCGAATAGGTGTTTCAGGGGGTCCATCCTAGCGATAAGCATAGTCAAGTAGCTGAGCAAATAATGACGCAGTCGTTGAGATGCCCAGACTAGTGCACAACAAGTCTTCTCAAGCGTTGAATATTTTGTCTCGTACTCGGTGAATTTTTTGTTGAGATATTAGATAACCTGTTCCTTCCGTCCCGACTCATCATATTGCCCTAGGACACACCCCATTGACATTTCTTGCATTGAGATGTACATCAGCAGAGGTCACCCTGGAGTAGGAGGGACCAAGACTGGTGGATTGAGCAAATATTGCTTAATCTTGTTGAATGTTTCTTGACAGTCTTTGTTTCACTTCTTCGGCATATCCTTCTTGAGTAGCTTGAAGACTGGCTCACAGATAGGCGTCAGTTGAACTATAAACCGACTGATATACTATATTCTCCCCAAAAAGTCCTGAACGTCTTTTTTCGAAACAAGTGCCTTCATTTCGAGGATATACTTAGTTTTCGCAGGATCTATCTCGATGCCTCTTCTGCTGACGATGAACCCTAGTAGCTTAACTGATGTTGCCCCGAACACGCACTTTGCCTGATTTAGCCTCAGACTGTATTTCCTCAGCCTGTCGAACAACTTCTTGATATTCACCAGATGGTTTTTTTCAATGTCAGATTTAGCAATCATGTCATCTACGTAAACCTCCATTTCTTTGTGGATCATATCGTGGAATAATGCGGTCATTGCCCGTTGGTAAGTCGTCCCTGCGTTTTTCAGCCCGAATGGCATGACTTTATAGTGGAAAGTACCCCATGGTGTGATAAATGCAGTCTTTTTCTGGTCTTCTTCTGCCATTTTTATCTGATTATAGCCTGAGAAGCCGTCCATGAACGAGAACATGCCGTGCCTTGCTGTACTATCGGCTAGAGTGTCGATGTGTGGAAGTGGGAAATCATCCTTAGAACTGGCCTTGTTCAGGTCTCGATAGTCAACACACATGCGTACCTTCCCATCTTTTTTGGGTATTGGGACGACGTTAGCTAACCATTCGGGATACGTAGAGACTGCAAGAAATCCGGCTTCGAACTGTTTCATGACCTTATCTTTGACCTTGAGGGTCATTCTGGCTTCAGTCTTTTCAGTTTCTGCTTGATCGGCTTGCTTCCGGTAGTAATTGGAAGTTTGTGGATGACCAGATCTGTGTCTAACCCAAGCATATCCCTGTATGACCATGCGAAGACGTCCTGATACTTCCGTAGGAATTCGACCATTTCTTCTTTCTGTTGCAATGTCAATAAGGCTCCAATCTTGATGATTCGTGGGTCCTCTTCGGTACCAAGATTAATTGAATCTATATCCTCAATGTTTGACTGAACACCTTTCTCGTGACGTTCTACCAAGTCTTTGATTTTTTTGGGTGGGTATTCCATTTCGTCCTCAGACTCTTCTTCGATCCCCATGAGGTCGAAGTCGAGTTCAAGATCGAAATCATACTCGTCCCTTTCAAATTCTATTTTATCTAGGTACTTATTTGACAGAGACAGATCCCTTGGAAACTCTTTTTTTTGTTTTTGGAAAATATATAATTTTTTATAATTTTTAAAGTTTTTTGATTTTTGGGAAAATTTTTATTTTCTTGATTTTGAGATATATATATATATATATATATATATATTTTGTGATTTTCTGGATACTTGAAATAAGAAGAACAATTATGCAAATTTGTTAATACAGATAGGGAGCCCTCAAAACAGTCTTTACCAGAGGACGAGGGCTCGTTATGATCCTCGTACAAACTAGATTCGACTAATGGCATTTTTTTTGAGGCCTCAACAGCCTCAAGGGTCAATGGGATTCTTTCCAATTGTTTAGAACTTCCCCTTCTCTGGGGGGGCGGATGAGATGAGAGAATGATTTGTTGGGTGATTTGGTTGACGGTTCAGAGATAACCATGATCTCCGATTGATTGTTGTTGTCAGGGTCGGGCATAGTCCCTCCCAAGCTTGGTGGGATGACGACTGATGCCCAATCAATGCCCATGGGAAATGGTGATTCTTCCCTTTGGCTGGTAGTGATTTCCACTTTTGTGGATTCTAAAATGGTCTCTAATAGACCTTCATTAGAGTCCCCATTGAATAAAACATCAATGCCTTCTAAGAAGGATGAGTGAGATTCAACAACTGAGTCTTTATGAATGTACATAGGTTTGAGACTTACCACTTTTTGTTTTTTTACCGATTTTGTTGGCAGCGATTCTGATAAACTATCAGGTCTGATTTGAGATTTTTGGAAGCTAACACTGATGTGAGGGACCTTGCCCAGATTCCAGACATTGGGTTCCCGATTTTGTGTTCTTGCTAGTTGAAGCTCTTTCGTCTTTTCGTTCATTTCTGCTATATCCTTTTTTGTGGGTCTAAACCCCAGACCAAAATAAGGATTGTACTTTTTTGATTCGACCGGTATAGCTTCCCTTCTTCCTCTTGGTCCCAACCCCTGTCTGGGTCGGTAACCTGCTTTCTTCAAAACTCGCCCGATCATCAGATTTGCCCTTGACAGTTCCGCTTTCACCTTCTCTTTCCCTTTTTCCACATGATTGACGGTAGCAAATTGATATGAGTGATAGAGTGCCTTGTCCTTCGTCATTTTGATATCGATAAATGGCACATCTGGAGCTCTCCCAACTGGAATCAGGTTTTCTGCTAGCACAGATATCATCATTTGCCCTATGATAAATTTGACTCTTTGATACAGCGAGGACGGCACAGCCCCTGCTATGTGGATCCATGGCCTGCCCAGTAATAAATTGAAGGTTGTCGGTATTTCCATGATCTCAAACGTTACTTCGAAGGTGCAAGACCTATCGTGATGGGTAAATCCACTTCTCCCAGTGAATCTCTTCTTGAACTGTCGAAGCCTCGAACAACTTTGTTGTTGGGCTTGACATGTGACCAATCAGCATTGAGTTTTCGGAAGGTTTCAAGCGGATAGACATTAAGCCCTGAGTCATTGTCAATCAGTACTCTAGCAACCATCATGCCCTTGCACATGACCATGATGTTTAACGGTTCTATGTGCCGTCGCCTTTCTGGCACGGATTCACTTTCAGTGAAAATAATAGGATTGGGGGCCATGATCTGGCAAACCGTTTGCTCCAACTATGCCGGTGAGGTAGTTGCAGGTACATGTGATTTTTCCAGAACTCTCAGTAATGCCTTTTGGTGTTCTTCTGATTTCTGCATTAGGCCCAAAATACTGATTTGAGCTGGCTGTTTGTTTAGCTGATCCACAATATTATGCTCACTCTTTTGAACGAACTTAATGATGTCTGTAGCTTCCTTGTTTGTCACTTTTGCCTTTTCTTCTGTCTTGTCTTCTTTGTACAACTTACCCTTTCCTTTTGCCTTCATTTTTTCTTCATCTGTCACCTCTTTTGTTGTTCCTTCAGTCTCTTCCTTAATGCTTACCCCCTTTTCTGGCAACTTTTGGCATCTCCCTGCCCTTGTCATATGGTTGATATCAGCCACCATTGCTTTTTTCATTATTTCGACCCCCGCCATTGTTGTGATAGTGGTCTTGTAACTCCAGGACACTGCCTGGTTGGAGCTATAGGGAAATGGTTTGGGTGAGTGTATGGTCATGGGAGGTGGATTGGGTTTTACATTGAGAATGAGGGGCGGTGGTGATGGTTTGGATGTAGTGGTGGTGGGAAGAGTTACATGAGGAGTTGACGGAGCATATGGAATGACGAGTGGTGGACGTGAGGATGAAGTGTATGGTATATGAAGGGGAGGTCGGATTGATCCTTGAGAAGTTGGCAGTGTATAGGGTATAACCAGAGGAGGTCGGGTAGTATTTTGATGGTTTGGTGATCCGTAAGGTATAACTAAAGGTGGTCGGGTAGTAGTATTTTGATGAGTGGGATGGATGGTGAGGTTGGCTATTGTTAGAGGTAGCTGTGAATTTTGGGATGCGTTTGTTGTGTAGTGGTTGACTGTGCTGACCGTGGATGCCTTTGATTCCTGAGTTAAATAGACCCTGATTTTGGACCCAATAGGGGCTATCAAAGTAGTCGACTTGAAATCGAGTTCCCCATGAATGACGTTTACCCCGTGAAAGCGCGCCCTCGATCCGTGGGGTGCGCGGATCCGCTTTTGACCTTTGAGATTTGGGAGTCGCCACCTAGTTATTATGGTCTAGGAACCAAACTGACTCTAAAATGGATAATGAACTAATCTACTACAGAAAATCTGAATCCGGGGATCATGTTACGGGGTTGGAAGGTGTTAGGCACCAACTCCGCCCGGCCAATGCCGGTCTCTACTTATCCCAAATAAATCTACATCGCTAATGACAAACCTAGATTAAAAAATAATGAAAAATCTTACCTTCGATCTGCAAAAGTGTTATTCCCTCAGATCTGGTGAAAACGGCTCTTTGTACCGTATTCCTTACTTCGTTCTATCTCCGGATCTGATTTCTGATCTCCGAGGTAAGGTATCTCCTTCTTGGATCTGGGTGCTTCGAATTTGTTGTGGATTTTTGGGGTGTTTTTGAGAGGTTCCTAGGTGTTTTTCAGGCTGAAATCAAAGTAGTGGTGTTAGGTAAGGAGTTGGGGCTCCAAAATTAGGGTTTTGGAGAGGTTGTGGAGGCTTCTTCATTTACTTTTCCTAGGGTTTTTCCTTTGATACGAAAATAGGGTGTGGAGGCTCCTTTTTATAAAGTTTTTTAGAAGCATTAGGATTTGATTAGGGTTTTTTTTACAGTTTTAATTAGGATTTTGACTTTGGTCTTATGAGATGGACTTAGTCTTTAGGATTTTAATTTAGGGTTTTGACTTTAGTTTTATGAGATTGACTTGATTAGTTTAGATTAGGGTTTTGATTTAGGGTTTTGAATTTAGTCTTATGAGATTGACTTGATTATTTTAGGTTAGGATTTTGATTTAGGGTTTTGACTTTAGTCTTATGAGATTGACTTTAATACTTTGACTTTAGTCTTTTTTGGTTAGCTTTTAATATCTTGACTTTAGTCTTACTTGATTGACTTTAAGATTGACTTTAAGATTATTTGATTGACTTTAAGATTGACTTTAGTCTTACTTGATTGACTTTAATGTTTCACTTTACATTATTTAATGATTTGTTTATTAATTTTAAAAATTTTAATTATTAAAGTTGTAAAATTACCGTTTTACCCTCGAAGAGGATTTTTTACGTTTTAAGTCATTTTTCAATGTTTCAGGATGTTTTGGAATCAGTTTTTCGTAAGAAATTCAATGGGAACGTTGGTTTTTGTCATTTATGAATTTTTTTTTGTGAAATGGTCGTGAATTTTATGAGGGGTATTTTCATAATTTTGTCGAATTTTGTGAAAATTGGTGAAGTGATTTATTTGGTTTCGATTTGTTGTTTTATGTGTTTGTAAGGATTGCTCTAAACGTAATGTAGGCTCTAGGGTTGTTTTGATGTTAGGGGTATTTTGGTAATTTGATCATTTTTAGTGGTTTTTATCGTGAAGCTTCTTTTTGGTTTGCGAGATGATGATTTCTATGTTTCTGGGGTCGTATTTTCCTAGCGTAGTGTGATTTCTAAAGTTTTGTCAGTTCGAGATACCTCATCTGGATTTCTGAAACATATCTGGTAACAAAATAAAGCATTGGAATAGACATCCATCATTGGGAATCGTTGCGATCGGGTTGACAAGTTGATTAATCAAGCGAGTGCAAAAATGGGGTGTCTACAGATGCCCCTATTTGGCAGAGGGTTGAAGCAAACTAGATAAAAAATCTATTTTGATAGATAGTGCGATATCCGAATGCCAAAGCTAGTGACAGTTCATTTTGCAGCCTGATTGAGCAATTCGTCGGGGTGTTCGGATCCTTGAGAGTAAAACTCTCCCCGAACTAGAAAAATGTCAGGTCCTTGAGCGCGAGTTCTCACTGGCAGTGTCAGATCCTTGAATTTTAGAAAATTCTCCATGACTGATGTAACAACTGTGCAAGTGTGTGGACTCAAAATATGAGATAGGTTTAAAGAGTTTGAGTTGGAAATGAGTAAAATCTGAGCATGAAGTAAATATAAACTGAGCATAATTCAAAGAAAACCCTTGGCGGCGTCTGAGCATAATTCCGAAAAAATCCACGGCGGCATCGGAGCATAGTTTTGAGAAAACCCTCGGCGGTAACTGAGCATAATTCCAAGAAAACCCTTGGCGGCATCTGAGCATAATTCTGAGAAAACCCTCGGCGGTAACTGAGCATAGTTCCGAGAAAACCCTCGGCGGCATCTGAGCATAATTCCAAGAAAACCCTTGGCGGCATCTGAGCATAGTTCCAAGAAAACCCTCGGCGGCATTTGAGCATAATTCCGAGAAAACCCTCGACGGCATCTGAGCATAATTCCAAGAAAACCCTCGGCGGCATCTGAGCATAGTTCCGAGAAAACCCTCGGTGGCATCTGAGCATAATTCCGAGAAAACCTTCGGCGGTAACTGAGCATAGTTCCGAGAAAACCCTCGGCGACATCTGAGCATAATTCCAAGAAAACCCTTGGCGGCATCTGAGCATAATTCCGAGAAAACCCTCGGCGGCATCTGAGCATAGTTCCTAGAAAACCCTCGGTGGCATCTGAGCATAATTCCAAGAAAACCCTTGGTGGTATCTGAGCATAGTTCCAAGAAAACCCTTGGCGGCATCTGAGCATAATTCCGAGAAAACCCTCGGCGGCATCTGAGCATAATTCCAAGAAAACCCTTGGCGGTATCTGAGCATAGTTCCAAGAAAACCCTTGGCGGCATCTGAGCATAATTCCGAGAAAACCCTCGGCGGCATCTGAGCATAATTTCAAGAAAACCCTTGGCGGTATCTGAGCATAGTTCCAAGAAAACCCTTGGCGGCATCTGAGCATAGTTCCGAGAAAACCCTCGGCGGCGTCTGAGAATAATTCCAAGAAAACCCTTGGCGGTATCTGAGCATAGTTCCAAGAAAACCCTTGGCGGCATCTGAGCATAATTCCGAGAAAACCCTCGGCGACATCTGAGCATAGTTCCGAGAAAACCCTCGGCGACATCTGAGCATAATTCCAAGAAAACCCTTGGCGGTATCTGAGCATAGTTCCAAGAAAACCCTTGGCAGCATCTGGCTGAGTAAAATTGAGAATGAAGGAATAAATCTGGGAAAGAACGATTGAAAATGAAATCTTGAAAAAGAGGGGTTGAATTTGGGAATGAATAGATCTGGGACAAAATGAATGCCCTATCTCCTATGTGAGATTTAAAATGCATTTGTTTGAACCTCAAGGTTTTATCCAAAAGTTTTATGAATTTAAAACCTGAGTTTGAACCTCACAAGTTTTTCGAAAAACTGTTACCAAGAGGGTAACCTTAAGTTTGGGGTTCTCTTTAAGGATTAACATTGCTCAAACATAAAATGCCCCTAGTTTGATAACAAATATGGCACTGGAGATAATTGAATACATCATGTAACAAATGAAAAAAATGCCCCTAGTATAAGGGGAAACTACATAATAGAGGAAAATTAAAGATGCCCCTTGTATAAAGGTTTAAAATTTTTGATTACCACAAGCGCAATAAAGATCCAACTTTTAATTTTGATTAATTTTATTGAAGGTTTTGAGTCAGGCTCAAGAGAACAAAATTATTTCCCTTTTGAGACTCATCGTAGAATTCATTCTTCTCTCCTTTGGTTCACTTGGGGAAGTAAGAATTTTCAGATCAATCGTAGACAAGATACTTGTGGCTTCCGAGTCTATGCTTGGTTTAAGCTAAGTATTGATCTTGATTATTCGGACTTCTGATGTTTCAGCTCGGACCGCTCTCAGCTTGGGATTTTCTTCTGTTTTTATTTGTTGCTCTAATTTTTGCCTAGATTGCCTTTTCAGATTTTCAATCTATCGAGCTTGCTCTAGCTTTTACCTAGATCGCCTTTTCAGGTTTTCGATCTAGCGAGCTTTTTCTTCTTTTTTTCTCAACTCTGATTGTTGCCAAAGTTGTCCTTTCAGATTTTCAACTTTGCGAGCTTGCCTTAATTTTTGCCTAAGCCGCCCTTTTCGGGTTTTCAACTTAGCAGACTTCATCATTTTTTTTTTGATCTTCTAGAGTTACTGTCTGATCATGCTTTGCTATCTTCCTTGGCTTTTCGTACAGTACTTAGGAGGACTTTCATGGGTAAGCTTAGGACTGGGTATAAAAAGAAAGGGATTTTGAGGCTCAAAAACTCGAATGCCCCTTGTGTGGCATTTCATTTAAAATTTTTTCTTGAATTTTCTTCCCCATTCTTTTGAAAATTTTTTTTTGATTTTTTTCTTCGTTAAGGAATCTAATTTATTTTTTTTTTATTTTGATGTGGTCATACTTGAAATAACTTCTCAGGTTGCCTACGTACCCCAAATGTTTGGGATCAGACCAATACGTAGTTCAGATTTTCCCTCCCCTAGGTTAGGTGATCGGGCTGAGAAAGAAAAAGGCATCATTTTTTTTTGAAAAGGCTGCAAAGGCTGAGAAAGGAGATAATGAACTGGGTAGCAGGAAAATTGATTCGGCCAAAGATGGCCTCCTTAAATGTAGTACCATTTGATCCGGTCAAGGTTGGTTGACTCTGGTAGTTCACTTCCATCATGATCTTGAAGTCTGACGACTTTTCCAGACAGTATTTCCTTAATGAATGAATTTCTCCAATTGGGTTCAGATTTTCTCCTATAGTCGAGGAGGAGTGTTCAATTTTCTTTGAAGTTTGATAGTTAAATCCTTGACTTGTAAATGATGAACTTTAACCTTTTTGTCAAATGCACGGGTGACTCTTCTTAGATAAGCTTGCACACAGTACAGGGCTTTAACTCGTTTTCTTCGATCAAGTTTAATTCTTCATACTGCTGACGAACCCAATCTGTTTCTAACAAATGATTTTCCAACAAGACCCTGAGAGACGAAAATTTCATTTCAACTGGCAAGACTGCTTCCATGCCATACACTAAGGAGTAGGGAGTAGCTCCAGTAGAGGATCGAATTGAAGTTCGATATGTCCATAGCGTGAATGATAATTTTTCTGACCAATCTCGATGTGATTGACACATTTTTCTGATGATAGTCTTGAGACTCTTACTAACTGCTTCAACCGTTCCATTGATCTGAGGACGGTAGGGGGATGATTTGTGCTTCCGGATCTTCAACTTTAAACATAGAGTAATGATTTATGCTTTGAAGTACGACCCATTATCAGAGATCAGTTCAAAAGGTACCCCCATATCGACTGATAATATCTGATTTGAAACTCAAGATGTAGTAAGGATAATGCTAATACATTTTATAACATCTTCTTTGATTCCATCGATATAGACGAGTATCTATTCCGTGTTGAACAACACCCAAGCTTGTACCTAACATACCCTCATATGATCACACGAACAAGTCTTTTGAAATTTCTGAGTAAATTCATTATCCCCTCGTGTTCATTTAGGGATAAGATGGTTTCTATTTTAAATACCTTTAGGAATTATTTTTTGTTTTGAGGTCAAAGACCTTTCCTTTCTCGATTAAAGGTTGAGCCCGACTCTTATCTTCTTATTCAGAAACGAAATCTATCAAATTATTAGTTAATTCGTTAATGCGCTCGAGGTATTCAAAAATTTCCTTTATCCGATCAATTTCAGATGGGGCAACAGACACCTCTATAGATTCGATGAACTAACTTGACTCAATAGGAAAGAGTAGACTCAATCTAAGGAAGACATGACTTTGCTGAAAAAAAGGACTCGAGCTAACCCAAATGACTTATGAAAACTCAAGACAAGTACCCACACGAGTTTGATTAGGACTGAGGACTGAGATATTGCTTATAACCGGTAGGATTGAAACACTATGATCTTCAAAGAACAACTGGACGATGTTGAGAAATTTTGAGGTCATTTCTGACTGTTGATTTGATATTGACGTTTACTCTAACTGACCGGATTTGCAACCCTAGCTAGATGATGGACGATTGAGCTTAAGTATAATGATAACCCTTAAACCTCTTTGAAGGTGAATTTAACCAATTTTAGTGTCACCCCCTTGATAATATTTTAAATGAACCCTGAGATTTTATTGAATTTTGTGCACCAATCCATTAAACAATTCATCCATTCAATGATTATTCAGAAGGAAAATAATTTTATTGCACTCTTGAAAATAATGTTTTTATTGAATAACAATTTTCACAATTCTGATTATTTTTGCAATCATTTTCTTTTTAGAAAAACATATTTTGATAATTTTATAAGGTCCATGCAAAAAATAGATTTTTGGTAAAAACATATTTCAAAATTTTCCATGCAAAATAGATCTTTTGTAAATCATTTTTCCTTAATTTTCTTTTCTTTTGGAAAACATTTTCTTCTAGAAAACATTTTTTCTATGAAAAATAGTTTTTTATTTGGAAAGCATTTTCTCTTGGAAAATCTTGTTCTTATGGAAAATATTTTCTGGAAAACACTTTTTCTTAGAAAACATTTTTATAGAGAACAACACTTGTTTTGGAAAACATTTTTTTAAAGAACACTTCTTTTGGAAAACACTTTTTCTGAAAAATACTTTCCCTTTGTAAACAATTTTTCCTTTTTGACAATTTGATTTATATTTCGATTTAAATGGCCCGGCCCATACTGATCTTTGGATCAAAATGGACTGGGTCAAGTTTAAAATAGAATTTTTATTTGGTTGGTGTACCCAGTGATACTGTAATTTCAAATCAGGTTAAACAACAAAAAATTTATCCTTGAGGACAAACCCGCACATTCCTGATCTCATCATTCACATACATTCATCTCATCATTCACATGCATTCTGATCTTATCATTCACATATATTCATCATTCATAATGTCTCATTCAATGAACAACCCGGGAACACCCACGATAAGTTCGAGTCGTGACCTACAAGGAAGGTTTCTAGACTCTAAGCTAACTACGTGCAATGCATTTTTATCTGGCCACCCTTGGCCAAGCACACCTATATACCTTTCGATACGTGGTGACTTGGTTTGATATACCGTATAGGTGATAATCTAAAATCTCAACTCACTTTTCTGAAGCCAAAAATAGCCAGTTTGATCTCCAGTTGAGAGGTGGCGCACAATGCTGAGCAAGGGCCCACTTAAATACCTCTCGTCTAGAATAGACGTAGTCTATCCCCCTCGTACAGTAGGGTACAGCGGGGCAAGATCTTGCTTAGGCACCGGTTTTGATCAAGAAGTGCAATTGATATACTTAGATTATCTTTTATACCTACGGGTACGAGTCAAGAGTTGTAGCTTTAATAAATGGTTTGGCATCCACGAGGGGACCGACCACGTACTAGTACTATGTTGGCAATCGGGACATGTGACTGTGTGGCTTACAATAGGTCAAAGGCTTAGGTCGCTCCAGCTTGGGTGCATCAATATACTTCTCAGAATCACCTGATCAGACGATATTGATGCTCCCAGTTTGATATACCTTAAGGTACGTGACTGGAGTTGTGATTTTCATGAATGACGTCGCATCTTCGAGGAGACCGGGCCACGCACTAGTGCCACGTTGGTTATATGGGACGTGTAAGTGGGTAAAACAGTAAACGTGCATGTGGTGTGTGCAAAACAGGGTGGGGTGTGCCCGGGGCCTTTTTCAAACACATGGGCCCATGGGCCAGATTATGTCATCACATATGGATATCAAATGAATATTGATCAAGAAAATAATACAAAACCCATCACATCGAAATTAAGATGAAAGCAAACACATCACAAATATATCTGTAGAGATCATGGCACATTATATGGGCATATAACACAAATAATAATTAATCTGATCCAACATTAAAAAGGCTCACAAATTTGTTGTTTATGGTCCAATCTAGGGTTACTTTTGGGTGATTCAAAATAAATCGAGATTCCAATAGAGGTTACATTGATGTAGAATGACAATGGTTGAGATGAGCTCACTCTCAGGAACATTAATTGTGTTAACATTAGATAAATTCGGATTTTCTGTGAATTAGGAAAATATAATCCGAACTTGCATCGATGATATCTAAGGCTCCCGATAACGAAATCGAGTGAACTCAAGTTCTAAATTAATCTATTCGATGAGATCTACATTTTATTAAAGGTTCCCAGACTTAGTTCTCACTAGAATATTCTGTAAAAACGTTTTAACATTGCTGTCCCAACCTTCATTCAGAAACAATTCCAGATTTACAGATTGAACTTCCATTGATGATATGTAAGGCTTCCGATAATGAAATTGAGTGAACTCAGGTTCTAAATTAATCTACTCGATGAGATCTACGTTTTATTAAGAGGTTCCCAGACTTAATTATCACTAGAATGTTTTGTAAAAACGTTTTAACATTGCTGTCCCAACCGTCATTCAGCAACAATTCCATATTTACAGATTGAACTTGCATCGATGATATCTAAGGCTTCTGATAACGAAATTGAGTGAACTCAGATTTTAAATTAATCTACTCGATGAGATCTACTTTTTATTAATAGGTGCCTAGACTTAATTCACATTAGAATGTTTTGTAAAAATGTTTTAACATTGCTGTCCCAACCTTCATTCAGCAACAATTCCAGATTTACAGATTGAACTTGCATCGATGATATCTAAGGCTCCGGATAATGAAATCAAGTGAAATCAAGTTCTAAATTAATCTACTCGATGAGATCTATATTTTATTAATAGGTTCCTGGATTTAATTCTTACTAGAATGTTCTGTAAAAACATTTTAACATTGTTGTCCCAACCTTCATCATTCAATCATTTTCATATGTCAATTTGAATCTTTCATTATTTAGGGGTCATCAAAAAGTGATCCTTAATTGGACAAAAATGCAATACACAAAATCATCCACAATCAAGTCACAAAAAAAAATAAATAAATAAAATAAATCGAACTAAATAATAAAAAAAACTAGGTCATCATGACAATGTTTCCATACTTGGGGTTTTTCAAGTCTAATCCTCAATAGTCCCCAGTGGAGTCGCCACTGAAAGTGCCCTCGATCCGTGGGGTGCCCGGATCCACTTTTGACCCTTGAGATTTGGGAGTCGCCACCTAGTTATTATGGTCTAGGAATCAAATTGACTCTAAAACGGATAATGAACTAATCTACTACAGAAAATCTGAATCCGGGGATCATGTTACGGGGTTGGAAGGTGTTAGGCACCAACCCCGCCCGGCCAATGCCGGTCTCTACTTATCCCAAATAAATCTACATCGCTAATGACAAACCTAGATTAAAAAATAATGAAAAATCTTACCTTCGATCTGCAAAAGTGCTAATTCCCTCAGATCTGGTGAAAACAGCTCTTTGTACCGTATTCCTTACTTTGTTCTATCTTCGGATCTGACTTCTAATCTTCGAGGTAAGGTATCTCCTTCATGGATCTGGGTGCTTCGAATTTGTTATGGATTTTTGGGGTGTTTTTGAGAGGTTCCTAGGTGTTTTTCAGGTTGAAATCAAAGTAGGGGTGTTAGGTAAGTAGTTGGGGCTCTAAAATTAGGGTTTTGGAGAGGTTGTGGAGGCTTCTTCACTTACTTTTCCTAGAGTTTTTCCTTTGATACGAAAATAGGGTGTGGAGGCTCTTTTTTATAAAATTTTTTAGAAGCATTAGGATTTGATTAGGGTTTCTTTTAGAGTTTTAATTAGGGTTTTGACTTTGGTCTTATGAGATGGACTTAGTCTTTAGGATTTTAATTTAGGGTTTTGACTTTAGTTTTATGAGATTGACTTGATTAGTTTAGATTAGGGTTTTGATTTAGGGTTTTGAATTTAGTCTTATGAGATTGACTTGATTAGTTTAGGTTAGGATTTTGATTTAGGGTTTTGACTTTAGTATTATGAGATTGACTTTAATACTTTGACTTTAGTCTTTCTTGGTTAGCTTTTAATATCTTGACTTTAGTCTTACTTGATTGACTTTAATGTTTCACTTTACATTATTTAATGATTTGTTTATTAATTTTAAAATTTTTAATTATTAAAGTTGTAAAATTACCGTTTTACCCTCGAAGAGGATTTTTTACGTTTTAAGTCGTTTTTCAATGTTTCAGGATGTTTTGGAATCAGTTTTTCGTAAGAAATTCAATGGGAATGTTGGTTTTTGTCATTTATAAAATTTTTTGTGTGAAATGGTCGTGAATTTTATGAGGGGTATTTTCGTAATTTTGTCGAATTTTGTGAAAATTGGCGAAGTGGTTTATTTGATTTCGATTTGTTGTTTTATGTGTTTGTAAGGATTGCTCTAAGCGTAATGTAGGCTCTAGGGTTGTTTTGATGTTAGGGGTATTTTGGTAATTTGGTCATTTTTAGTGGTTTTTATCGTGAAGCTTCTTTTTAGTTTGCGAGATGATGATTTCTATGTTTCTGTGGTCGTATTTTCCTAGCGTAGCGTGATTTCTAAAGTTTTGTCAGTTCGAGATACCTCATCTGGATTTCTGAAACATATCTGGTAACAAAATAAAGCATTGGAATTCACAAAACAAGCTTGGATTGTATCCTGGTCCCTCTTTGGCTTCTGGGTTGGTGGTCGTTTCGTGAGGTACTCTCTCCTGAGCATGATCGGGAGTAATTCTGATAGGACCATTGGCAATCGAGTAAATACTCTGTTAACTCTGTTAGGCCGTGCTTGCTGACCTTGCCCATACTGTGGTGCCACTGGTGGAGGATTTGCCTTGAACTGGTTCTGAGGTAAGGGGTTCCAGACTAGTGGAGGTGCCGAAGCCCAAGAAGTTGACGGAGCTTGTGGTCTCGATGCTGGTGTTGGAATGAAGAAGGGTCGGTTATGTTGTATATTGTTGACCTGCATCTCTTCTCTCTTCTTTACTACCAGCACTGGTTTTCTCTGATAGGGGATCCCTGCTGTTATCCCTAAGCTTGTAAAATCGAATATCAGACCAGTTCGGAACCTATCCTCAACTCGATCTGCTACTTGTACCAGATTTGAGAACGTGCCTGTAGTGTGCCCCACCAGGTGAGTATAGAAGGCTTTCCTATAGACACCCCATTATTGCATCTGCCTAATTCGACAATTCGTCACCCGATTGTGGTGGATTCCTAATGATGAATATAAAAGAGCTCGAAGGCTTGTGAGTACTACTTGATTCGTTCTGTTTCTAGTCTTTTCATCCCCCCTACTCGTCACTACTCGACCTAAAAATTTACGCACGCTTAGGATCGCTACATCTTACACCTGACTTAGCAAGCACGTACGCATAGGTTCGTTACACAATTCGATAACTTAGAGACCTCGCTACATTAGAAAAATATAACTTTAGAACTTAGAAATACTCACACAGTAACTGAAAGAAATCTCACGCTGAAATCCTTAAAAAATTATAAAAATCACAAAAATGACGAAAATACCCTTCATAAATTTTGGATGTTCGAAAAGTCTCGAAAGTACCTCCATTGCACTCAGAACGTGATTTCGAGTCTAAGGGACCCAAATCAATGAAAATAGAGAAATTTATAAAAATTTGTAAAAAATCATTAAAATGACGAAAATACCCCTCATATACTTTGGACCTCTGAAAAATCTCGAAAGTACCTCCATTGTACTCAAAATGTGATTTCGAGTCTAACGAGACCCAAATTGATGAAAACATAGAAGTTTGAGAAAATTCTGTAAAAATCGCCAAAAGACCAAAATACCCCTCAATATCCAACTTTACAATTTAGAGATCCCGATCCCTAGGACAATGTAAATCGAAATCCAATCTAAACTAAAAATAAAATTCAAATTAAAAATTAAACAATTCAAATTATAAAATCCAAATAATTAAAATTAAAATCAAACAATTAAAATTAAATCAAACAACTAAAATTAAAATCGAACAATTAACTACAATCAAAAAAAACTTTTTCAAATTAAAAATAATAAAAAAATTCAATCAACCAAAATAAAAATTTCAAGTAATCAACCATAAAAATTAAACTCAAATTGTATCAATAAATTTAAAATTTAAAATCGAACCCAATCTAAAATCAAATCAAAATCAACCAACAACCAAATTTTATATCAAAATTCAAATTAAATTCTAATCAAAATTCAAAATTTAAAATCAAATACCAATTCAATTGTAATTTAAAACATCAAATTAAATTTCAAATCAAAATGTCAAATCAAATAAATTTTTTTCGAAATAAACCAATTGGAAGGAAAATTAAATCGACCAATCACGACTCATAGGCGGAGAGTTATCGTAGTACGAGTAGCGTAGGATCCCCCTCTCTCATTCTTTTAAAAAATAAAAATAAAAAATTCAAAAATAAAAAAAGAAGACGTTTCTTCTTCTTCTTCCCCACATTTTTTCTTCTTCTTCTCCAACGCACACCCTCACCCCATGTTCTCTTCTTCTTCTTTAATACCTCTCTATTCCAACATACCCCCTTTCCTATTACCACATGTTTGTCTCTCTCTATCTTTCTCTTTCTTTCTATTTCTCTTTCTCTCCCATGTTCACGTTGGATAGCAACTACCCCCATGTTCTTCCCCACTTCTTCTTCAATTCTCCCACCATCATCTCTCTCCACTCTCCCTCTCCCATGGCTGATGAGTGAACCACTATAAATAAGCAACAAAAGACACCGTTAAATGGAGAAGAAAAAGGTTTTTTGCAGCAGCCATTGAAAGAAAAAAAAACAACCATCATCTTCCTCTCCATTACAAAATCTACAGCCTCTCCACCCTCTGTCCAGCCCCATCTGTCTTCTCTCTCTCTCTCTCAGCCTCCCACATCTCTACTCTCTAGACTCCATCTTATCCAGACGGTCTCTACACTCTCAGACTCTACTTTGCCAAGATTTTTCTTCGTTACCAACTCTCCAACCAGCAGCCCCCCTCTCTACGCTAATTCTTCTTTTCAAACTCTCAAACTCATAACCCCACATTTTGCCTTATCCCTTATTTTCCAACTCTCAAAGCAGTAGACCCATCTAATGTCTTAAAACTCAGCCATCACAACAGTCCCCATCTAACGTCCTAAACCCGACAGCATGGTTTGCAACTTATTTCCTTTCTTCAATTAAAATGCCCCAATAGCCCTCTCTTTTATCGCCTTCAATTATTTTTTTGATAAAATTCCCCACAACACAGTTGATGCGTCTTTTTTGCAGCAACCTCGTCATCATTTTCTTCTCCTAATCGACCTACAACAATAACTAGCTATTAACTCGACAATCTACTTCTCAGCCGCAGTAACAGCAGTAGTGATATACTCATAGCAATAAGACTTCGTTAATTGAAATAGGCTTTTTACAAGATAGCCGGATCACAACAACTACTCACACATTATTTCGAGTTCTTTTTGAAGGAATCCACGCGTCCGAAATTATTCGGTAAAGGTAATTTTTTATTTTTATTATTTTTCGTCATTTTATTTTGTTTCTTGATTTTGTATGCGTTTGAGTAGATTCATTGATTTTTGGGGTGTATGTGGCACTAATGGCATTTTCCAAGTTTCCAAAATATTAATGGATCGTTTCACCCATTTTTTTTTATTGATTGAATTAACTCGCATATATCAAGTTAGTGGATCAGTTTATATTGGGTGTTCATATTATCAAGTAGATTCAACGATTTTTTTAGCCAATTCACAAATATTGGTATTAATCAACTCACCAATATGTGGATTAATTCATGAATTTTGGTACACGTGGAGGGTAAAGAAATCGATTTTTTTTTATCAAGATTGTTGAGTTGACTCGCTGATTTTGGGGACATTGAGAATTTGAATCAAATTTTTAAAAATTAGGCATGTGGGTTAAATCACCGATTTAATACACGTGGTGATTTCAAAAAAATTAGGATTCTTTTGGTTAACAAATTGCGTGTCGACTCGCTGATTTTGGAGACATTGAGAATGCGAATCAAATTTTTTAAAAATTAGGCACGTGGGTTAAATCACCAATTTAATACACGTGGTGATTTCAAAAAAAATTATGATTCTTATGGTATAAAAATTGTGAGTCGACTCGCTGATTGTGGAGACATTGAGAATGCGAATCGATTTTTTTAAAAATTAGGATTCTTTTGATTAACAAATTGCGAGTCGACTCGCTAATTTTTGGGATATTGAAAATTTGAATTGATTTTATTTTAAAAAATTAGGCACGTGGGTTAAATCATCGATTTAATACACATGGTAATTGAAAATTTGTGAGTTAACCCACTGAATTTAATGTACGTAATGGTTCAAAAATCGAATCTCTTTGATAAAATATTGTCAATGAGCCAATTCACTAATCTTATATACGCGGCATTGAAAATCGATTTCGTATTGTTCAAAATATGATCGAATTGATCCATTAATGTTTGGTGTCATGTATGCCTCATTAAATCATGTAATTATTTTAACCGTAGGATTTGTTTAGTAAATCCGATGCAATTTGATGATGATTGGACCCTAGTTTGACTTTTAATCTTTGAATGTTGACCATAGGATATTTTTGGATTGCAGTAAAGACTGATCATCTTGATCAGGCAGGTTCGGTGCCTAACACCTTCCGAAATCCGTAACCTGACCCCTTACCCATCTCTCTGATCTACGGACCGACCCATATCCATTTGGAGTTAATTTTGTTCCTAGACCTAAACTAGGTAGCGACTCCCTATTCTTTTAAAAATTCTTGAGATGCGCAAAACTGACCCCTAATCCGCTATTTAGCGGACGGTCGGGGGTCGAGGGGATTTCAGTGGCTACTCCACTGGGGATTTTAGGATCAAACTTGACCCGATCCAAGACTATCCTTAGGTTGACTTTTTTCCTCGAATCAACCTAGTTGACTCAATGAGACTCTTATATTAAGCTAGATTTGGTCATTTCTTTCATTGGCATGTGATTAAATGTATTCAATTATTTATCTCTGTTGATTGGTTTGATGATTGGATGTATTTAATTTGAATGGTTGGATATTTGCTAAAAACGCCCTGGGGGCACTTTGTCCCTTTGCACACACTCACGAGCATGCATATGCATATTTGCATTATGTCATGTCCTTATAAACCCAGTAGCCGGATCTAAGCTAACCTGGTCCTTCGGGACACGGGGGACGCCCGTGAACGCTACAACTTCAGTACAGTACTTTCGGGTATATCAAACTGGAGCACCACTTACTGCTTGACCAAGTAAAACTGGAATAGTATATCGGTGTTCCGGGCTGAAGTGACCTAAGCTTTGTCCTAACCTAGCCTCAATCATATAGAAAGCCTATAACTTAGGTGCGGTCCTATTAGGCAACGACTCGAATCGACCATAAGTACTTCCGGGTTGCTTTTCTCTGAACTAACCAAAAGGTAAGTGGGTAGACTGATCCACACCGCTCAAATGGAACCCGCAATATTGGTCCAACCCAATAATTGTAATTGAAAAGTTGTGTTGGCCAAATCATTTTTCAACCCATTAGCCCAATTGGTAAGTTGATCTTTCGGATCAATATACGAGCCGATTGAGTTAATTGGTTTAATTAAATGTTAATGAGGTGATATATTATTTTTTTGAATCCATTGGATATAATCGATCCGAATATGGTAACTGAAATTTTTTTCTGACCAATTCTATTCAATGGATCAGATCTTTCTTTAAATTAAAATGGTTGAATCACATTAAAGATCGTACCAAAATATAGACGTGGTTTAATGTGTCAATAATGAGAGGTAGTTTCTTTTGGTTAGATGGCTCATGATGATATATAAGTGTTGATGGAAAGAGCTTTAGATGCGTTCACCACCGTTGAAAAGTACAACTTTGGTGCATATGGACTTCAAAGCGTATTCTCTCTCAAGTCAGTAACTGTCAATTGGAACCTCTTATGTGCCGCGGCCAATTTCTGGGACCCGAATTACCACGTATTCCGTTTTGGTTCAGTCACACTTTGTCCAGCTCATAAAGATTATTGTAATATTATGGGGATAAGAATATTGGGTCCGATGATTCGTCTTCCATCGAAATCCAAATTCACAAAAGAACTCTCGAAAGGGTTATGAGTTAAGCCAAAAAAAAGCAAGAAGATTCACAGATCATGGTTTACTGAACATGCGGAAACTTCTAGAAGTACACCAAACTCCTGAACAAGAAAATCCTGGGGATTTCGCTCCAGAACCTGATAGGAAGGCCAGGGATTTTACTTTATGTCTGGGGGTATTGTCAACATATTTTCTAGTTTCATTTAGGATGGGTCATCAGTTATCAAGCATCTTTGCAGATATTGCCGGATAACTTAAAAAACAAGGTTAACCCAGTCCCCACAATACTCGTCGAGACTTTTGAGGGATTATCAAATGAGAATGCACCAGGAGGGGCAGGATTTTGAGAAAGTCCACATTTACTTTATCTGTGGTTATGTATCCGACTTCGCATCGCAGAGTTCCCTCAAATCAAGGAAAGTAAATGGGAAAAATTCACAAGAAAGGAAATATTGGTGGACTTTGCATCCATAGAAGACCGGAAGGACTGGCTCTCAAATTTGACTACCCAAGATGTAAATTGGGATAGATTGGGATCAAGAATGGATGAAGGCACTGTGCTTGCTTCAAAAGGGTCTGATCATGTAATGCTCACTGGTCTGTTGAATACATCTTTTTATTGCCCAAGGATGATACCAAGACAGATAGGATTCCCTTCATAGATCCCAATGCTTCCGAGGAATCGACATCCTATTAAAGAGCTGACTGTGCACTTGGTAGAACATATAGCTACCGCTTGGGACCATCGGTTACTTATTGAATCAGAAGATCAACAAGCATTCAAGAGGCAGAAGAGAGAAGTAGAAGAGCATGTAGAGTCCTAGATCGAGTCATCTTTGCTTTAAGAGGAAAGTCTCCTCATTTCTTTTGTGTTCGCATTTGTCTCATTGGTACGATTTTTAATGAGAAGTCTTTTTTTTATAAGGCCCTAATTAACAATAAATCACCTCATCAGACATAAGTTCAACCAGCACAACTCATCAATTATAATAATAAAAATAAATGTTATCAAAAGGGACCAATTCTTAATTTACCTTTGATGGGGGTTTAGGATACTATTGCGCCCAAACTTAAGCGTCCGCCACCTGATTGGAGTCGAGAGTCAGGTCGTTTGGAAAGAACATCAGCGCCAAGTGACCATCAAAAATGGCTTCTGAATCTAAACTCGAGAAAATTCGTAAGATCCTGGCAGTCTTTGCAATGGATATGAACAACATAAAAAGCAAGGTAGAAGTTCTAGAACAGATCTCTAAGTCAATAAGAGACCAGCCTGATGATCAAAGGGGCAAGGGACCGGAAGGTAGCACGGTTAAGAATCTAGATGAGGTTTATGAGCTTGATGGAAATGAGGAGCATTTTAATGAGAATCCAATGTTGGCCAACAGAATGACTCAGTTGGAAATAGCCGTGAAAAACATAAAAGGGATTTATGAAATCGCGGCAGGAATAGAGGCTTTGAATCAAATCCCTAAGATCTGTCTGCCCGAGAAGTTTGTTATGCCAAAAATGGAAAAATTCAGTGGAGTAGGCTGCGCAAAAACGCATCTCAAGGTATATGTCACCAACATGTGCACAATGGGCCTCAGTGACGAACATATGACATTATTGTTCTAGCGTACTCTATCAGGATCAGTGTTACGATGGTTGATGTCCCAAGATTCAGCTGTAATTGGGATATGGGAAAATATGTCAAAGATGTTCTGGCACCAGTACAAGTACAACACTGAAATCAAAACTTCTCGAAGGGATTTGGAATCCACTAAGCAAAAGAATAGGGAAACATTTACTGAATTTATTAGCCGCTGGAGGGCTAAGGCTGCACAGATGTGGGATAGACCATCAGAAAAGGAACAAGTGGCAATCATCTTGAAAAACCTCTCACAGGGGTATGCTCAGCATTTAGTTGCCCAGTATCTCCCCACATTTGAATCCCTGTTACAAGCCGGAAGCCAACTCGAGGATGCTTTTGCCTCTAAGATCCTTTCAACTCTTCTGCCAAAAAACCCTTCACTAATTTCAAACCCAACGTCAACCATGCCTATATAGCCAACACTTTCACCACCTCAGTTCAACCCCCAGCACGAACCAATAATCAAGCAAATTCAAGTAGAGCCCCCCCTCGACAGTTCACCAATCTAGGGATGACCCTCACTGTAGCCTTTCAAAAACTATTGAAAAAAAGGCTCCTCACCCCTTTCCAGCCTAGACCTCTGCCAAACCCCCTACCAACTTCACATAACCCTAACGTTTTTTGTGAATTCCATCAAAGCCCTGGTCATCATACTGACCGTTGCATCTCTTTTCGCCATGCCATCCAAAATCTCATTGATGATAAAAAAGTCATCATTCCTACCCCAACATAGCCAAATGTCACCACCAATCCACTACCAACATTGAATATGGTCTCAAACACCCAACTACCATTCGACCCAGTCTCTCTCAACCACCCAATCTACGCCAAACCACCCAGTGATCCTCTTGTTGAAATAGCTTTCAATAATGAGGTCTATGTCACAAGTCATGAGCCATTTGATCTAACTGAAGATGAATCATACTATCTATCCCCACCTCGCTACGATAGCCCATAATATACCAGCCACCTCTTGGCATAAATGATCTTGAAAAGCTCATTCTCTGTAACAAATGAAGATCCCTACCTAATTGCCGAAGAAGACGAGCCATTTCTACTCTCTTGTGATGAAGTTAAGCACATGACACGAGGATGGAGAATTTTTAAGCCACCGGAACTTAGCGTTGACAATCCAGCGACCTTGGCAAGGAAGGAAAAAGTAGACCCCATTCAAGAAACTATTGAAGAGGATGATATCATGATTAAACAGTTAAAAAAGGCAGGTGCCAACATTTCAGTTTGGGGTTTGCTCATGGCCTCCACAGCTCACAGGGAAGCTGTTCTCAAAGCGTTAAGCGCAGCCCAAGTTTCCCTCGACACATTTCCAGATCAATTAGCCAGTATAGTAGGGGCAACCTATGCTGAAAATAGTCTGTCCTTCTCAGATTCAGATCTTCCAAAATAAGGGCCGAGCCACACAAAGCTGCTGCATATCACCGTTGACTGCAACGGAATGAGAGTCCCTCTAGTCTTGGTAGATAATGGAAGTGCATTAAATGTCTGTCCTCTGAAGACCGCGACTTGCCTCGGGTTCAAGATAGACGACTTCAAACCAACTAGCCAAGGCGTCAGAACTTATGATAATACGAAAATGGATGTACTAGGAACTTTGCAGCTACGAATATCCACGGGTATAACAGACTTCCCTGTGGAATTCCAAGTCTTGGATATTCAGTCATCCTTCAATCTATTACTAGGGAGACCGTGGCTGCATCAGATCAAGGCTGTACCTTCTACTTTGCATCAGAAGATTAAATTCATCAAGGACGGTTTGGTGATCACACTTCATGGGGATGCCAAAATTATGGGGACTATGAACGAAATAGAAACCAAGGATAAATCGTTGTCTGAAATTCAACCCGAACAAAAAGAAATACAACTCAGTGGGTTTGAATTTGAAAATATTCATGCTGTTCAGTGGGATGATTCTACAAAAGAGCTGGTACCTATCAATAATACGTTCAGTTGTTGCGTGGCCAGCATGTTCAAAAGCATGAGATTTTTCCTAGGCATGGGCTTGGGTCGTAGACAACAAGGGATTAAAGTTGCACCAGCCATTCAAGAAGTAGTTGGGACATTCGGATTGGGGTACGAACCTACAAAGGAAGACTGGGCCTGATATTGGAAGATAAGGAAAGATAAGGCGAATGCGAGGAAGCGAGGGCATGTCATCGATTTAATCAACATTAAGCCTTATCGTAAAACCCTTAATGGACGTTTTGTGAAAGTAGGGGAAAATTTTCCTTATTGTGATTTTTCAGAACCTTTCATTGATCACCTCACGGGTACCCGTCAGCCGGGATTTGAGATTTTCTTTGGAATGAGTTGGCCTGACAAGGAAGAAGACGAAGCATCTAAAGAACTCGAAGGAGTAGATGATTGGCAAACAACTGTGGATTCACTCAATATTGCTCAGATATTTCTTGAAGAAGGAAACGTATCAGTCAATAATGGTACTCAAAACCCACAGTCTGTAATCACACCCGCAGTCGGATTTCTTTCCAATTACCATGTAATGAGTCCTTTGTTGTATGTTGGGTCTAGTCATGATGAGTCTGTCGAGTCTGTAGTAAATCCTGTCACCCCATCTATCTTTAATGAAATAGAAGAAGTTTCTGATTACCCCAAGTGCAATAATGATTTAACTGATAATCTGACTTCGAAAGATGAATCTTTTGATGAAGAAACACCTATCGAATTAATTAAACTACTTGAACAAGAAGATGAACGTCGGGCTCAACCTGTAATGGAAGAAATAGAACTAGTCAATCTCGGGACTAAAGATAATCCTCAAGAAATTCAAATTGGAGTCACCTTATCTCCCGAGGAACGCGAAGGGATAGTAGATTTGCTCAGAAAGTTTAAGGACGTATTCACGTGGTCTTATGAGGACATGCCAGGAGTAAGTACAGATATCGTTCAACATCGGATTCCATTGCATCCCGATGCTCGACCAGTAAAGCAGAAACTCCGACGTATGAAGTCAGAATGGACTTTGAAGATTAAAGAAGAGGTCACTAGGCAGATCAATGCTGGATTCTTGGAAGTGGTGGAGTACCCAGAATGGATTGCTAATGTAGTCCCAGTTCCCAAAAAAGATGGGAAAGTGAGAATGTGCGTGGACTTCAGAGATTTAGATAAGGCCAACCCAAAAGATAGTTTTCTGTTGCCACACATAGATGTATTGGTCGATAATACAGCAGGACACGCCATGCTTTCGTTTATGGATGGGTTTTCAGGGTACAACCAGATAAAGATGGACCCTTGCGACATGCAAAAGACATCATTCATTACGCAATGGGGAACATTTTGCTACAAAGTCATGCCTTTCGATTTGAAGAATGCTGGGACTACCTATTAGAGAACAACTACGACCTTATTGCACGACATGATACACAAGGAGGTCGAGGTCTATGTGGATGACATGATAGTGAAATTCAAAGAACGATCGGGACACGTCGCTGCATTAGAGAAGTTTCTTACAAGGATCCAAAAATACCAGTTACGCCTTAACCCTCAAAAATGCGTATTCGGAGTGACTTCTGGAAAATTACTTGGATTCGCAGTCAGTCAAAGGGGGATCGAAGTAGACCCTGGAAAAATCAAAGCTATACAAGAAATGGCACCTCCTAAGACTGAAAAACAGATTCGGGGGTTTTTAGGCAGAATTCAGTATGTTAGTAGATTTATCGCTCAGCTTACCAATGTGTGCGAACCTATAGTCAAGCTTTTCAAGAAAAACGAGCCGATAGTATGGAATGAGCAATGTCAAAAAGCTTTTGACCAAGTTAAGGAGTATCTCTCAAATCCGCTTATTTTGGTTCCGCCTACCCTAGGTGAACCTCTTCTCCTTTACTTGTCAGTCACGGAAGAAGCTATGGGATGCATGTTGGCACAGTACGACAAGGACAATCACAAAGAGAGGGCCATCTACTAAATCAGCAAGAAGATGTTAGAATATGAACGAAAGTATTCAGCTCTCGAAAAGACTTGCCTAGCACTAGTATGGGCTACTCAAAGGCTTCGACACTACATGCTCTCTCATTCAGTCATTCTGTTATGTCGGATGGACCCCCTAAAATATCTTTTCGAGAAGCCGGCATTGACAGGTAGAACTGCATGTTGGTTGTTGTTGTTATCAGAATTCGACATTACACATGTTACGCAAAAGTCTGTCAAGGGAAGAGCAATAGCAGAATACTTGGCTGATCACCCAATGGCAGAAGGAACAAGACTGAAAGCGCCCTCGATCCGCGGGGTGCGCGGATCCGCTTTTGACCCTTGAGGTTTGGGAGTCGCCACCTAGTTATTACGGTCTAGGAACCGATCAATGACTCTAAACGGATAAAAACTAATCTAAAACTAAAAAAAAACTGAGTTCGGGGATCATGTTACGGGATTGGAAGGTGTTAGGCACCAATCCCGCCCGGCCAAAGCCGGTCTCTACTAAATTCCCAAGTAAATTACATTGCTAAAACCTAGATAAAAAAAAAATAAAAAAAAAAATACCTTTCCTATGCAAGGACTTTGTTCCCTCAGATCTGACAAAAAGAGCTCCTTGTACCGTGCTCCCTTGCTTCGTTCTGTTTTCGGATTTGTCTTTGGATCTCCGAGGCAAGATATCTCCTTGTTTTTGAATCTGAACTCTTCAAATTCGTTGCGGATTTGGGGGTGTTTTTAGAAGGCTTTTGGGTGTTTTCTAGACTAAAATTGAAGGGGGGATGTTAGCTAAGGAGTTGGGGCTCCAAAACTAGGGTTTATGGGGGGCTAGGGGAGCTTCTAGACCTACTTCTCTTAGGGTTTATAATTTGATACGAAAATAGGGTGTGAGCACCTCTATTTATAGATGTTTTTAGGGGTTGATTTGGATAGAGTTAGTGTTTAATTAGAAATCTTTTAATTAGAGTTGTGTTTTAGTTTGACTTGTTTTAGGTAGAATTGTGTTTTAATTAGAATTGTTTTAGGTAGAATTGTGTTTTAATTCAAATTGTTTTAGGTAGAATTGTTTTTAAGTTAGAACTCTATTAGATAGAGTTATTATTTAATTAGATCTCTATTATGACTTTTAGTCTTATTTGATTGACTTTTAATGTTTTGACTTTAGTCTTAATTGATTGACTTTCAATATCTTGACTTTAGTCTTGCTTAATTGACTTTAATTTTGACTGTAGTCTCACTCGATTGAATTTAATACCTTGACTTCAGTCTTGCTTGATTTACTTTAAATTTTTGGAGAAGGCCCCTCCATTATTTCTTTAATTCTTTGGACCCCCAAATGGAGGGGTCCTTAAAGAAATATCCCACGAACCCTCAACAATTTTGCCTGAGAGTCCGATTAATCGATTTTTTAGATTCAAAATTTTAAATTAATTTCATTAATGTTTCACTTTAATTATTTAATGTTTTATTTATTAATTTCGAATTTTTTAATTATGAAAATTGTGAAATTACCATTTTGCCCCCGGAGAGGACTTTTCACGTTTCAAGTCGGTTTTTAATGTTCCAGGATGTTTTAGAATCGATTTTTCGTAAGGAATTCAATGGAAATATTAGTTTGTATCATTTATGAAGTTTTTTGTGTGAAATGATTGTAAACTTTATGAGGGGTATTTTCGTAATTTCGTCAAATTCTGTGAAAATTGGCGAAATGATTTATTTGATTCCGATTTGTTATTTTATGTGTTCGAGAGAGTTTTTCTAATCGTAACGTAGGCTCTAGGGTCATTTTGAGGTTAGGGGTATTTTGGTAATTTAATCATTTTTAGTGATTTTTATCGTGAAGCTTCTTTTTGGTCTGCAAGATGATGATTTCTATGTTTCTGGGATCGTATTTTCCTAGTGTAGCGTGGTTTCTAAGGTTTTGTCAATTCGAGATACCTCATCTGGATTTCTGAAACAAATCTGGTGACAAAATAAAGCAACGGAATACACATCCATCATTGGGAATCCTTGCGATCGGGTTGACGAGTTGATTAATCAGGCGGATGCGAAAATGGGGTGTCTACAAAGACTTATCGATCAATTCCCAGATGAAAATATCTTGAACCTTGAAGAAGAATTGCGAGATACGGTTATACTTTGATGGAGCGGCTAATCAGACCGGGTATGGAATAGGGGCAGTCTTGTTCTCTCCTGAAGGATGTCACATTCCGATTGCTATTAAGTTAGCTTTCTCTAATACTAATAATACAGCTGAATACGAAGCATGCATTGCCGGGCTCGAGGCTGCTTTGAATCTGGGTATCATAGAAATTGAAGTATTTGGAGATTCAGCCTTGGTTATACATCAGTCGTTGGAAGAATGAAAAACTAAGGATGTGAAACTGAAGCCCTATCACGAGTATCTGCTAAATTTAGTAAGGAAGTTCAAAGCCATCTTGTTCCAACATCTTTCAAGGGAAGAGAACAGATTCGCTGACGCTCTGGCTACTCTTTCTTCGATGATCCATTTGCCTTCAGGCATGGAACTAAAGTGTATCACAGTCGAAATCAAAGATAAACTTGCATATTGCCATCAGGTCGACATCGCTGCTCGACTCCCTGACGGAAATCCATGGTACACTGACATTCAGAAAGTATTAGAAAAACAAGAGTTTCCAGTTGAAGCGTCAAGGAAATAACGACAAACCCTACAGAGATTCGCATCCCAATTCATCCTGTGCGCAGGAAACTTATACAAAAGGTCTTATGTTGAAATTCATTTGTCAGGTGTTAACAAAAATCAAGCTGAACGGTTAATGGAAGAATTGCATACTGGAGACTGTGGATCGCATATGAGTGGGAAGATGTTAGCCAAACGAATCATGAGACAGGGATATTATTGGCCAACAATGGAAACAGACTGTCATCACTTGGTCAAGACCTGCCATAAATGCCAAGTACATGCTAACCTCATACATGTACCTCCATCTCAGTTAGTTGGTTTGACTTCGCCGTGGCCATTTTCTGTTTGGGGTATCGACATAATTGGCAAAATCACACCTAAAGCATCGAATGGACATGAGTATATTCTCGTGGCCATTGATTATTTTACAAAATGGGTGGAGGCCACTTCATATGCTGTTCTCATTGCATCCAAAGTTGCCAAGTTCGTCCAAACACATATTATCAGTCTATATGGGGTACCTTCTGAACTGATCTCTGATAACGGGTCACATTTCAAAGTTGAATTTATTTCTCTGTGTTCAAAGTTCAAGATCCGACACCACAAATCATCACCCTACCGTCCCCATACTAACGGAGCAGTTGAAGCAGCCAATAAGAATCTCAAGACAATCATCAGGAAGATGTGTCAATCTAATAGGGATTGGTCTGAAAAATTACCATTTGCGCTCTGGGCATACCGTACCTCGATACGATCTTCTACCGGAGCCACCCCTTATTCACTAGTGTACGGAATGGAAGCTGTCTTGCCAGTTGAAATGGAAATCCCGTCCCTCAGAATTCTAATGGAAAGTCAGTTATCCGAAGCAGACTGGGTTCGTCACCGGTACGAAGAGTTGAACTTAATCGATGAAAAATGGCTTAAAGCATTGTACCACGTGTAAGCCTATCAGAGAAGAGTCGCTCGGGCATTTGATAAAAGGGTTAAAGTTCGCGACTTACAAGTTAGAGACCTTGTACTTAAAGAAAATCGAGCACCCATATTTGATCCTAGAGGCAAATTCAAGCCCAATTGGGGAGGTCCTTTCATTGTCAAAGAGGTACTGCCTGGGAAAACTGTCAAACTCCAAGATCATGATGGCATCGAATTATCAGAACCGACAAACCTTGACTAGATCAAGCGGTATTACATTTGAGGAGGCCATCTTCGGTCGAACCAATTTTCCTGTCACCCAATTAAATATCTCCTTTCTCAGCCCCTTGCAGTCATTTTAAAAAATGAAATTAAAAAAAAAAAACTTTCTTCTTTCTCAGCCCGTTCACCTAACCTAGGGGAGGGAAATGTTCGAACTACGTTTTGGTCTGATCCCAAAATTTTGGGGTACGTAGGCAACCTGAGAAGTTACTTCAGGCCCGACCAGTTCAAAATAAAAAAAATATATGTTCTCCCATAAAGAAAAATTGTCAAAATGGGGAAGGAAAATAAAACTATTTTAAAGGAATGCCACACAAGGGGCATTCGGGTTATTGAGCCTCAAATCTCCTTTCTTTCTTAGCCTATTCCTAAGCCCACCTATGGAAGTCCTCCTAAGTACCGCATGAAAAGGTCGAGAAAAATAGCAAGCGTGATCAAATTATAACTCCAGAACTTCAAAAAAAAAAAAAAAAAAAAGATAGCTTGCTAGGTTGAAAACCCGAAAGGGCGGCTTAGGCAAAAATTAAGGCAAGCTCGCAAGGTTGACAATCCGAAAGGGAGGCCTTGGCAACAATTAGAGCAAAGAAAAAGAAATTTGAAAGCTCGCTAGATCGAAAACCTGAAAAGGCGGTCTAGGCAAAATTTAGAGCATGCTCGCTAGATTGAAAACCTGAACAGGCAATCTAGGCAAAAGATAGAGCAATAAAAAAAAATCTCCGTCGAGCCGAGAATCTAAAAAGATGAGTCGAGTCAGAGAATCAGAAATCTGAAATGACCAAGCTTCAATACCCAGTTTAAGACAAACAAAGACTTAGAAGCCACATGTATCTCGTCTACGACTGATCTAGAAAAGTTTACTTTCCTAAGTGAACCAAAGGGGAAAGAACGTGATCTCCAAGATGAATCTCAAAAGTGAATATTTGTTCCCAACAGATGAGCTTGACTCATAATCTTCAATAAAATCGGAATTAAAAGTGAATCCTTATTGCACTTGTGGTAATCTAAGACTTCTAATTTTCATATTGAGAGGCACCTCTCCTTTTGTTTGGAAGCGTATTTATTTTCCCCTTACAGTAGGGGCACGTCATTTCAAAATATGTTCAATTATCCCTAGTGTAATGTCTTATCTTGTCAAACTAGGGGCATTTTTTTGTTCTTAAGTCTAATCAATTCCAACCCTAGAGGATAAAGAAAATCTGAAATTAAAGTTTACCCTTTTGATAGCATTTTTTGAAAATCCCTGAGGTTCAAATGTTGACCTGACCATTTAAAAAAAAAAAATGATTCCTGTGGAGTGAGATTTTTACTCCAGTATTTTACTCAGACCCATCGAGATTCATTCTCAGATTTTGCTTAGATGCCACCGAGGGTTTTATCAGATTTTACTCAGACCTACTCAGATTTTGCTCAGACCCGCCGAGATTCTTTCTCGGATTTTGCTTAGACACCGCCGATGATTTTCTCGGAGTTGCTCAGATACTGCCGAGGGTCATCTCGGATTTTACTCAGACCTACTTAGATTTTGCTCAGACACCACCGAGGGTTTTCTCGGATTTGCTAAGATACCGCCGAGGGTTTTCTCAGATTTGCTCAGATACCGTCGAGGGTCATCTCAGATTTTACTCAGACCTACTCAGATTTTACTCAGACCTGCTCAGTTTATTCTTAGATTTTACTCAGTTTTATCTGATTTTCTCCAAAAACATGTTGCACGGATTTTATGTTGACCTTACACAGTTTGCTATCCTCTTAGCCTGAATGAGCAAAATGGAGATGCACATTTTCAAAATCATCACTACACAATGGCACACACGTGCACCCACATTGCATTTGCATTAGTCAAGGAGAATTTTTTCAAAATTCAAGGATTTGACATTTTTCCAAGGAGAGGTTATTCTCAAGGATCTGGACACTTTGACAAATGGTCGAATCAGGCTGCAAAATGGACTGTCACTAGCTTTGGCATTCGGATGTCGCACTATCTAGCACAATAGATTGGGCATCTAGTTTACTTCCACCTTCTGCTAAAGAGGGGCATCTATAGACACCCCATTATTGCATCTGCCTAATTCGACAATTCGTCATCCGATTGTGGTAGATTCCTAATGATGAATATAAAAGAGCTCGAAGGCTTATGAGTACTGGTTGATTCGTTCTATTTCTAGTCTTTTCATCCCCCTACTCATCACTACTCGACCTAGAAATTTACGCACGCTTAGGATCGCTACATCTTACACCTGACTTAGCAAGCACGTACGCATATGTTCGTTACACAATTCGATAACTTAGAGATCCCGCTACGCTAGAAAAATATAACTTTAGAACTTAGAAATACTCACACAGTGACTGAAAGAAACCTGACGCTGAAATCCTTCAAAAACTATAAAAATCACAAAAATGACGAAAATACCCTTCATAAATTTTGGATGTCCGAAAAGTCTCGAAAGTACCTCCATTGCACTCAGAACGTGATTTCGAGTCTAACGGGACCCAAATCGATAAAAACAGAGAAATTTATAAAAATTTGTAAAAAATCATTAAAATGACAAAAATACCCCTCATATACTTCGGACCTTCGAAAAATCTCGAAAGTACCTCCATTGTACTCAAAATGTGATTTCGAGTCTAACGAGACTCAAATTGATGAAAACATAGAAGTTTGAGAAAATTCTGTAAAAATCGCCAAAAGACCAAAATACCCCTCAATATCCAACTTTACAATTTAGAGATCCCGATCCCTAGGACAATGTAAATCGAAATCTAATTTAAACTAAAAATAAAATTAAAATTAAAAATTAAACAATTCAAATTATAAAATCCAAATAATTAAAATTAAAATCAAACAATTAAAATTAAATCAAACAACTAAAATTAAAATCGAACAATTAAATCCAATCAAAAAAAACTTTTTCAAATTAAAAATAATAAAAAAATTCAATCAACCAAAATAAAAATTTCAAGTAATCAACCATAAAAATTAAACTCAAATTGTATCAATAAATTTAAAATTTAAAATCGAACCTAATCTAAAATCAAATCAAAATCAACCAACAACCAAATTTAATATCAAAATTCAAATTAAATTCTAATCGAAATGCAAAATTTAAAATCAAATACCAATTCAATTTTAATTTAAAACATCAAATTAAATTTCAAATCAAAATGTCGAATCAAATAAAATTTTTTCGAAATCAACCAATCGGAAGGAAAATTAAATCGACCAATCACGACCCATAGGTGGAGAGTTACCGTAGTACGAGTAGCGTAGGATCCCCCTCTCTCATGCTTTTAAAAAATAAAAATAAAAAATTCAAAAATAAAAAAAGAAAACGTTTCTTCTTCTTTTTCCCCACGTTTTTTCTTCTTCTTCTCCAATGCACACCCTCACCCCACGTTATCTTCTTCTTCTCTAATACCACTCCACTCCAACGCACCCCCTTTCCCATTACCTCACGTTTGTCTCTCTCTATCTTTCTCTTTCTCTCTATCTCTCTCTCCCATGTTCACGTTGGACAGCAACTACCCCCATGTTCTTTGCCACTTCTTCTCCAATTCTCCCACCATCATCTCTCCCCACTCTCCGTCTCCCATGGCTGATGAATGAACTACTATAAATAAGCAACAAAAGACACCGTTAAATGGAGAAGAAAAAGGTTTTTTGTAGCAGCCATTGAAAGAAAAAAAAACAACCATCATCTTCCTCTCCATTATAAAATCTACAGCCTCTCCACCCTCTGTCCAGCCCCATCTCCCTCATGTCTTCTCTCTCTCTCTCAACCTCCCACATCTCTACTCTCTAGACTCCATCTTATCCAGACGGTCTCTACACTCTCAGACTCTACTTTCCCAAGATTTTTCTTCGTTACCAATTTTACAACCAGCAGCCCCCCTCTCTACGCTAATTCTTCTTTTCAAACTTTCAAACTCATAACCCCACATTTTGCCTTATCCCTTATTTTCCAACTCTCAAAGCAGTAGACCCATCTAACATCTTAAAACTCAGCCATCACAACAGTCCCCATCTAACGTCCTAAACCTGATATCATGGTTTGCAACTTATTTCCTTTCTTCAATTAAAATGCCCCAATAGCCCTCTCTTTTATCACCTTCAATTAATTTTTTGATAAAATTCCCCACAACACAGTTGATGTGTCTTTTTTGCAGCAACCTCGTCATCATTTTCTTCTCCTAATCGACCTACAGCAATAACTAGCTACTAACTCGACAATCTACTTCTCAGCCACAGTAACAACAGTAGTGATATACTCATAGAAATAAGACTTCATTAATTGAAATAGGTTTCTTAAAAGATAGCCGGATCACAACAACTACTCACACATTATTTCGAGTTCTTTTTGAAGGAATCCACGCGTCCGAAATTATTCGGTAAAGGTAATTTTTTATTTTTATTTTATTTATTTATTTTTATTATTTTTTTCATTTTATTTTGTTTCTTGATTTCATATGCGTTTGAGTAGATTCATTGATTTTTGGGGTGTACGTGGCACTAATGGCATTTTCCAAGTTTTCAAAATATTAATGGATCGTTTCACCCGTTTTTTTTGATTCATTGAATTAACTCGCATATATCAAGTTAGTGGATCGGTTCATTGGGTGTTCATCTTATCAAGTAGATTCAACGATTTTTTTAGCCAATTCACAAATATTGGTATTAATCAACTCACCAATATGTGGATTAATTCATGAATTTTGGTACACGTAGAGGGTAAAGAAATCGATTTTTTTATCAAGATTGTTGAGTTGACTCGCTGATTTTGGGAACATTGAGAATTTGAATTAAATTTTTAAAAATTAGGCATGTGGGTTAAATGACCGATTTAATACACGTGGTGATTTCAAAAAAATTAGGATTTTTTTGGTTAACAAATTGCGAGTCGACTCGCTGATTTTGGAGACATTTAGAATGCGAATCAAATTTTTTAAAAATTAGGCACGTGGGTTAAATCACCGATTTAATACATGTGGTGATTTAAAAAAAAATTATGATTCTTATGGTATAAAAATTGCGAGTCGACTCGCTGATTGTGGAGACATTGAGAATGCGAATCAGATTTTTAAAAAATTAGGATTCTTTTGATCAACAAATTGCGAGTCGACTCGCTGATTTTTGGTACATTGAAAATTTGAATCGATTTTATTTTAAAAAATTAGGCACGTGGGTTAAATCACCGATTTAATACACATGGCAACTCAAAATTTGTGAGTTAACCCACTGAATTTAATGCACGTAATGGTTCAAAAATCGAATCTCTTTGATAAAATATTGTCAATGAGCCAATTCATTAATCTTATATACGTGGCATTGAAAATCGATTTCGTATTGTTCAAAATATTATCGAATTGATCCATTAATGTTTGGTGTTATGTATGTCTCATTAAATCATGTAATTATTTTAACTGTAGGATTTGTTTAGTAAATCCGATGCAATTTGATGATGATTGGACCCTAGTTTGACTTTTAGTCATTGAATGTTGACCGTAGGATATTTTTAGATCGCAGTAGAGACTGATCATCTTGATCAGGCGGGTTCGGTGCCTAACACCTTCTGAAATCCGTAACCTGACCCCTTACCCATCTCTCTGATCTACGGACTGAAATCGCCTCGACCCGTTTTCACTCAATAGTGGATAGGGGTCCGATTTATAAAATGGGAGACTTTAAAAGAAGGGAGTCGCCACCTAGTTTAAGTCTAGGAACCATATATGTTCCAAATGGATAATGGGTTGATCCACGGATCAAAGAGATGGGTAAGGGGTCAGATTACGGATTTCGGAAGGTGTTAGGCACCGAACCCGCCCAATCAATATGATCGGTCTCTACTATGATCCAAAGTCATCCTACGGTCAACATACAAAAATTACAGTCAAGGTCACAGTCCAATCATCATCATCAATTCATGTTGGATTTTCCAACCAAATCCCATGGCTAAAATTTATCCCAATTATCACGTGATTCTTCTTTGAATTCCACAAAGTATGGGAGGGTTTGAAAAAGCCCTAATCAACTCCATGACCTGAAATTAATTAAGAAACTCCACCTACAAGTATTTCTCAAACTGTCCAAGATAGAAAATCATGAGAATATCTTAAATAAGAAGATTACAAATAGAAACCTGTCAAATTGGGACTTAATATTTCTAAATTAGGAATGTAAAATTTCCTAAATTAGAGGTCATGAGATATATGCTGCATTCCCAAATTAAAAATTTAAAAAGATACATTTTCTAAAATAGAATATTCTAAAAAATGTAAGTTTCTAAATTTGAAATCCCCAAATTTCCATGAATGTGAACTTTCTAAATACAAGGATGCAGGATTCTCTAAATTGGGAAATTGATAAAATATGAAATTTCTGAATTAGAAACCTATGAATATATTCTCCCAAAATAGGAAATTATGCAACCCCATATTAAAAAGTTTTCAAATATGAGTTTTCCAATAATCCACAATAATCTCCAAAAAGGAGAATTATATAAACAATGAAGTCCCAAATTAGAAAATCATGGATTTGTCAAAGCATACACAATCTCAAAATTTGAGGAAAGATCATATTCGGCCAATTCTCAAAATAATAGATGAGCTTGAATATCATCACAAATCGTACGAATCTAACTCAAGCATAATGATCATGATATTTAAAGAAAAAATCCCCTAATTCTATTAACATGCAAAACAACAATAAAAAAAAAATAAAAAAATAAAACACCTAAAAATCTGCATAAAAAATTAAAGAATAAAAGATTCTCCTAACCCTATCAAGGTAAAAAAAACAAAGAAAAAAAAGAATAAAATGCATAAATAAAAAAAAAAATTATATTAATCCTATCAATATGCAAAAGAAAAAATAAAAAAAATTCATAGAAAATATATCCTATTAATCCTATTGCTACGTAAAAATAAATAAAAATAAAAATAAAAATAAAAAAATGCATAAAAAATATTCTATTAATCCTATTACTATGCAAAAACAAGAAAAATATATAGAAAGATTCGTAACAAAATTCTTCTAATCCTATCAACGTGTAAAAGTAAACAAAAAATAAATACATAAAAACAAACTTAAAAAAAAATGAGTTACCTATAGAATAAAATAATGCTGAGTCGATTCCTTCAAGTCCGATCCGAAGGCTTGCGAGTATTCGCTGCTGTGAGTAGAGAGGAGGAGTGAAGCGTTGTAGTGGTGCGCGAAAAGATCGGGCAGCAAGGAGGACGTTCTGGCTACGTTGTAGGCTTAACTGGGAGGGAGAAAGAAAGCGGCAAAGGGCTGTTAAGATATGAACACAGTAGGGAGAGAATAGGTTTAATGGTTGAAACACATAGAAGACAGAGAGAGTAGGTTCATCGTCTGAAAAACGTGGAGGAAAGATCAGAGAGGGGAGTCTATTGGGGCATTAATGATGAGGGCTGAGAGATGAGTTGTAATGAGGCTATGGAGCATACAATGGAGATGGAGCAGCAAGGGATAAGGCGTTCAGTAGTGGGTTGAAACGTGAGAGAGGTGAGGATATTGGCTGGGCAATAAAACCTGAGAAAAGAAGACGTTGAAGAAGATGAGGGAGCTGGAAGAAGAAGAGAAGAGGAAGACGTCAAGAGCTTGCTGTGATGGGCTATGAAGAAGAACATGAGATGGGCCGGGTAGAGAGATGTAGAAGAGAAGGAGAGTTGTCTAGCTAGCCTTCTCCATTGCCTTTCTTCACTTTCTCTCTTTCTCCTTTCTTTACCGTCCAACAGAGGTTGCAGGTTTGCAGAGGATGAAGAAGAAGATAGAACGAAGAAGAAGCAAATAGCCCTCCACAGACGTTCAGCCACCCCAGAATTTTTCAGCCTGTTTTCTCTTAGAGATGAGTTTGTGTGTCAAAGTCCAAGGAGGAGGAGCAGGCGTGCTGTCTAAGGAGCAGAGACGAAGAAGAAGCTCCCCAAGAGAGAAAACGTTCTCTCTTTTAAATAGAGAGCAACTTTCTATTTTTTTGGTTTTTTTTTTTTTAATTTCTTTCTAAAATTTTTTCTTCTTTCTTTTTGCTCTAAACGCGTCCTTTTCTTTGGGGAGAATTGTGGTGGGGTGATCCCCCGCTACTCGTAGCACATAACCTTGAATTGTGATTGGTTTATTCTAGCTTTGATTAAAAATTTTATTTTTTAAATTTTATTGATTTGAATTTAATTTTAATTTTGTTGGTTTAATTGTTTAACTTTTGATTTGATTTTAATTGTTTAATTTTGAATTGGTTTAAAATTTTTTAATTTTAAGTTTTAATTGTTCAATTTCAAATTAGATGTTAATTGTTTAATTTTAATTTTGAATTAGATATTAAATTTTAATTGTTTAGCTTTGAATTGGATTTTAATTGTTTAATTGTGAATTAGATTTTAAATTTTTTTATTATTTTGAATTAAATTTTATTTGTTTAAGTTTTAATTGTTTAATTTTGAATTAGATGTTAATTGTTTTACTTTTAAGTTTTAATTGTTTAATTTTTTATTTGATTTTAATCTTAAGTTTAATTGTTTAATTTTTTATTTGATTTTAATTTTTAATTTTAAGTTTTAATTGTTTAATTTTATATTTGATTTTAATTTTTATTAGAGTTTCCTAAGGATCGAGATCTCTAAGTTGAATTTGGAAGTCGAGGGGTATTTCGATCATTTTTATGATTTTTCTTAAATTTCTTTGTTTTCATCGATTTGGGTCTCGTTAGACTCGAAATCATAATCTGAGTGCAATGGAGGCACTTTCAAGGTCTTTCGGAGGTCCAAAATTTATGAGGGATATTTTCGTCATTTTGTCAATTTTTGCGAATTTTTACGAATTTTGGTGTGAGGTTTCTTTTAGTCCCAACGTGATTATTTCTATGTTTCAAAGTCGTATTTTCCTAGCGTGACGAGGTCTTGGTCATCGAATTGTGTGGCGAGCCTAAGCGTGCGTGCTTGCTTGCTAAATCGGGTGTGACGTATGGCGATCCTAAGCGTGCGTAAATTTCTATGTCGAGTCGTAACGAGTTGGGGAGATGAAAAGAGTGGACACGAAGGGAATCAGAGACAGTACTCACAAGCCTTCGAGTTCTTTGTGATCATCATTAGGAATTCACAATAACCGGGTGACGAAGTGTCGAATTGGGCACATGCAAAAATGGGGTGTCTACACGGACCGACCCATATCCATTTGGAGTTAATTTTGGTTTCTAGACCTAAACTAGGTGGCGGCTCCCTATTCTTTTAAAAATCCCCGAGATGCGTAGAACGGACCCCTAATCCGCTATTTAGCGGATGGCCGGGGGTCGAGGTGATTTCATTTCCCTAGTGTCGAGATAAACGTGGTATTCATTTCTTATTCGGTCATTGCGGGCCTTACTTGTGAGGCAGACTCTCGCCACCTCTGTGCATACTCTTTCACCGTTTCTCTCTGTTTTCTCGTCATCTTCGCTATATCATCCGATCTAGGCCAACATCCGTATTGAATCGGTCATTGTGCTAGAACATTTCTGCCAGGTCTTTCCGATTCTTAATAAGAGTGTGGTCCAACCCAGAAAATCATTTGAGTGCTGGCCCCGTTAAGCTTTTCTGGAACAACTGCACTAATAGCCTGTCATCCTCGCCATATTGGCACATAGATCCACAGTATAGCTTCAGGTGTGACAAAGGACACCCTACCTCACTGTACTTCTCAAATTCCGGACACTTGAACTTGGCCGGTAATTGAGCATTATGGTAGAAACAGAGGTCCTTGAACCGAGTTCCACTCATCGTGTTGAGGCCCTTCATTCTTCTCATCTCTTCCTGTAGAGACTCGATTTGTTGAGCCAATTTTTCGTTCGTTGCGCTCTTGGCTTCTGTAGCCCTGTACTCACATTCATCGTCAGGAATGACTACAGGGGGTGGTCGATTATGTAGAATATAGAGCGGGGGCCCCTGGCATTCAGGCACTGCAGGCGGCATGGTGGTCTGTGGTCCTTGGGGAGGTTGTTCGGGTAAGTCCTGATTTGATCCAAACGTGTGTTGTTGTATTGTTTGGGCTTGTAGGATGCTGACATTGGCTAACACAATGCTTACTATCTTTTCTTGCCTCTCAATTATTTTCAATAATGCTGTGATTTGTGGATCAATGCCTGACATTTCGATTACTGGGGGTTGTGCTGGTTCAGAAGAACTCATGGTGACTGTGGATGATCTAAAAAAATATGGAGGTACTTCTGGCTGCTTGTATTTCTTTCGTTTGGCCACCTGTGGGTATAGAAGACCAAGCGTTACTATCTTGTTTATAAAAATGAAGATGCATGATGTTTTATTAAGTCGGGTAAAGTTGTTTATTATGGGTTTTAATGAAAAAGTAATTTCTCGGCGCGGAGTTGGCATCAACACGGAATTGGTAAAATATTTTATAAAATAATTACATCAGCACGGAGCTGGCATCGACACGGAGTCGGTAAAATGTTCTTGAAATGGAATAAACTCAGCGCAGAGCTGGCATCGACATGGAGTCAGCATCAACACGGAGTTGGCATTAGCACGGAGCTGGCATCGACACGGAGTCGGTAAATCACTTAAAAAGGTAATTTCATCAGTACGGAGCTGGCATTGACACGGAGTCGAGAAAATATTTTGAAAAGATAATTTCATCAGCACGGAGTTGGCATCAACACGAAATCGAGAAAACGTTTTGAAAGAGAAATTATCTCAGCAAGGACCTGGCATCGACACAGAGTTGGCATCAACACAGAGTTGGCATCAACACGGAGTTGGCATCAGCACGGAGTCGGCATCGACACGGAGTCGGGAAAGCATTTTGAAAAAGTAATTTCATCAGCACGGAGCTGGCATCGACACGGAGCTGGCATCGACACGGAGTTGGAAAAATATTTTAAAAAAAGAATTTCATCAGCACGGAGCTGGCATCGACACGGAGTCGGGAAAATATTTTGAAAAAGTAATTTCATCAGCACGGAGCTGGCATCGACACAGAGTCGACATCAACACGGAGTTGGCATCGACACGGAGTCTGGAAAGCATTTTGAAAAAGTAATTTCATCAGCACAGAGCTGGCATCGACACAGAGTCGGAAAGGCATTTTGAAAAAAGAATTTCATCAGCATGGAGCTGGCATCGACACGGAGTCGGGAAAATATTTTGAAAAGGTAATTTCATCAGCACGGAGCTGGCATCGACACGGAGTCGGGAAAACATTTTCAAAAAGTAATTTCATCAGCACGGAGCTTGCATCGACACGGAGTCGAAAAATATTTTGAAAAAGTAATTTCATCAACACGAAGCTGGCATCGACACGGAGTCGGGAAAATATTTTGAAAAAGTAATTTTTGAGATCAATCGAGTTGGAACAACCCATGTTTTTTTTTGATAGTCTTCAATTCAGTTATTTGAAATCACCACCGACCAGGCAGATCTCCAAGGAAGAGGCGGCGCACAATGACACTCTTAAATCACCTTATTCCCTAAATAGACGTAGTCTATCCGCCTCGTATCAACATGATAAGATCTTTCTAGGCACTACTTTGATCAAGGATTGCAATTGGTGCTTAAATTTTTTTTTTTTTTTTGGTTGAAAAAGATTGAATTAATTTGAGTTGATTGATCAGTTGTCAGCCTTGTTAGATCATATATGGATCATGGACTTATTTCGAAATTGGATATGGATCTGGGACTTAGACCTAGTCAAAACGGATCTGGGTTGTGGTCCCAATTGAAATGGATCTGGGTCTTGGACCCAGTTGTAGTGGATTGGGTCATAAGCCCAACTGAAATGGGTTTGGGTCTGGGTTGTGAACCTACTTGTGATGGATATAGGTCGTGGACCCAGTTGAAATAGATTTAGGTCGTAAACCTAGTTAAAAATGGATCTGGGTCATGGACCTAGTTGAAAATGGATCTGGGTTGTGGACCTAGTTTGAATAGATATGGGTTGTGAACCTAGTTTGCAAGGATCTGGGTCGTGGGCCCAATTGACACGGATTTGGGTCGTGAACCTAGTTTGAATGGATCTGGGTCGTGAACCCAATTGACACGGATCTGGGTCGTGGATCTAGTTGGTATGGATATGGATCTGGGTCGAGGACCCAGTTTGGAATGGATTTAGGTCGTGAACCCAGTTGTATTGGATCTGGGTCGTGGACCCAGTTGAAAATGGATCTGGGTCATGGATCTAGTTGGAATGGATCTGGGTCTTGGACCAGTTAAAATGGATCTAAATCTGGGTCGTAGACCCAGTTAGTGTGGATATGGAACTGGGTCGTAGACCTAGCTTGAAAATGGATCTGGGTTGTAAAGCCAGTCGAAATGGGTTGGATCTGGGTCGTGGACCAAGTTAGAATGGTTTGGATCGTGGGCCCGGTTTAAATGGATACAAGTGGGGCCCGGTTCACAAAATTGTTTTGAGTTGGAAAATCTGCAAATTCTTCCCTTTTTTGTGTTTTGTTTTTTTTTTTTGTGTACTTTATTGAAAACCTTGATTAACAAAAATCCATTTCACATAGTTTTTTTTTTTTTAATTTATGATTTTCCCAAAAGGATGCTTTCAATATTTGGTCAATGGTAAAGGGGGTGGTTCAACAATGGACTGTCGAGCTCATAATGTAGGGTCGAGTTCACTCTCGTCAGTGTTAATGGCATGGATATGGTCTACATTCTGTCATCCGTGTTTTGGGCACGGATGAGACATTCACTGTTTCAACTGTGTTCCAAATACGGATGACGCATATTCTGTCTCAACCGTGTTCCCAACACGGATGATGTACATTTTGGTCTATCCGTGCCATGAACATAGACCAGAATGAAATCTAGTTTCTGGAAATTTACAAAACTGTTTCTTTGCCCCTGTTTTCCATGCCTCCCCTCACTGTTTTTGCTTTCTCACTCCCTGTTTTCTCTTTTTATTTTGTTTGTTTACATGTATGATGCAACACACTTTCCTTTTCTTACCTAAGGGAAGGAAAATGAGAAAAATAAAAGCATCCTATGATCTATACAACCATGTCTTCTTGGGCTTTCACTGTGGGCTTCGAGGCTCGACAACAATAATTGCATACAACATTGTTTTGGGGGTCGATGTAACATTAAAAACTTGTGTCCTAACTCATCTAGCTGGGCACATGCATGAGTTTAATAGGTGGCTTCAAGGCTACCCGATCTTCAAACCTCGATGCATACCGAAGTACACACGTCGTTAGTTGGTGATCGGGTTTGATGTGTTCATTCTCGACACTTGAAATAACGATCTCAAGCCGTGGAACTACGAAGCATCGGGGCTAAGTATATTGAGGGTGGGGTGGCTTGGAAGAAAGGCTATGCTCGCAAGTGCACGTGTGATAAGATTTTTTTTTTCATTCATTTTCATCGACCCCCTTACAAATCAAAAGCGACATAAGTAAATAAATATTACAATTTGGACTTGTAAAAAAAAAATAATAAGAGACAAACAACAAACAAGCAATGTTAGTAAAAAAAGTTTTTTTTTTTCAAGAAGACCGAGTTATCCCGAGGGGTGAACCATGAGTCCCCAGTGGAGTCGCCAACTGTAGATACGTAGTTTTCGTCATTACGACGGCTATATCTACTATGTTTTGGAGTCGCCAGCTGTAGATACGTGATTTTCGTCATTACGACGGTCACATCTACTATGTTTTGGAGTCGCCACCATTCATATTGTAAGTGGGTATGAATGGTCACCCGATGTACATTTTCCAAAAAAATATCATTTTTGGCATGTAGTGACTCACGATGGATAGGGACTAATCAAACCTAGAGATTCGGGGTAAACGGCTCGGTTGGAGAAAAGGGAAGGTGTTAGGCACCCTTTTCTCCCAGCCAAGTGGCTGTAACCTCAAAGAACTCGGTTATTTTGATTTAAAAAAAAAAATAAAAATAAAGTGTCACGTGTGTGCATTTGTACCATAAGTAGGGATTTGCTTTCGACTCAATCATAGGATCATCTCATTGAAGGAGATGATCCAAATGAATCATTTGCCTTGAAATCCATTCATCCTAAGTCCATTTAAAACAAAATGAAAAGGAGAGGGGATATTAGAAGAGGGAGGAGGAGAGGGTAGAGAAGGAGGGAGGAGGGGGGTCTTCTTTGAACCCACCTTGATGCTTTACCCTTTTCTTTCCTTGCTTTTCTTCTTCTTCTTCTTCAATGTCTTCTTGAGTTGAGTCCTTGATGAGTCATGAGAATGTAACTCCTTTTAGATTAGTGTGAGAGAGTAATGAAGAGGTGAGTAGAGAGAGTAGAGTGATATTGGTGAGACTTAGTAAGATTTTTTTGTGAGAGTTGGGAACTATTTTTGGGAAGAGAAGGGGAGCTTTTATAGATGTTGAGGATGGTTTGAGGGATATAATGGGGTGAGAGGTTGGAAGAATAGAGAATGGCATAGGTTTTTAAGGGGGGGGTATGAAATTATGAGTTGGAAGAGGGGTAAATATGTAATGAGGGTAAATGAGTTGTGTTTTGATCCAAATGATTTGGATCTTACCCAAACCATTTGGGTGGAGTGTTTGGTGAGGTAAGATGATGGGTGTTTAAGAGGGTGGTTGATTGATTGAGTGGTGTTTGATTTAAGAGAATGGAGATTGTAAGAGGGTGGTTGGGAGGGTGAGGGAGATGGTGACATGTGGCAAGATGTGTGGATGTTAGGAATTTAGATTTAATTGATGGGAGAGGTTGAGTGTTTGATTTGAGAGAATGGGTGTAGGTTTAGGTTGTAGAGATGGGTTTATAGGAAATGATGATGGTAGATTAGGGAGAGGTATAATGATGATAGGTTAGGGGAGGTGTGGGTTGGAGGTGTTTGATTTGAGAGAATAGGGGTTAGGGAATTATGATGGTAGGTTAGGGGAGGGTGTGGGTTGATGTGTTTGATTTGAGAGAATGGAGGTTTATAGGGAGTAATGAGAGTAAGTTAGGGGAAGGTGTGGGTTGATGTGATTTTTTTAAAGAAAAGGTGATGTGAGTAGTTAATGTTTTAAAGAAAGGTGATGGGGTGGGTGGTTTGATGAGGGAGGTGAGAGGGAGTGATGACATGTGTCATCTTTTGATGATAAAAGAGTGATTGGTTGATGTGGGTTAGATATGAATTGGATATCGGTTTGGGCTTGGGGGCATTGGGCTTGGGTTTTAGGAAAGGTTAGAGGTTTTTTGGATTGGGTTGGGGTCATTTTGGATTGGATTTTTGAGGGTGGGTATGTTTTAGGGTTTTAGGTGACATGAGATTGAATTTTAGGTTGGGGGGGGGGTGAGAGATTGATTTTGGAAAGTTGAGGGCTTATGGGCTTTAGGTGGGCTTAAGGTCTTTTTGGATTTTGAAGTGGAGAGGTGGAGGGTATAGGAGGTGGTAGGCGTCCCAAGTTTCATTTTTTAATTTTATTTATTTATTTTTTTATGTTTTTGAAATCATTGGTTTGCTTAAAATGCCACGTGTTGGCAAATCGGGCTTTTTATGGCCCGTTAGTAAATTTTATTGAGAATTCGTCATTTTCAATTTTGGGAATGGCGCGGTGAATATTGGGAAAGCGTCGGGTAGGCCGAGTCCTTTTGGTGGGCCTCCTAGACTATTAAGAGGTCTTAGGGGCCTTGATTCGATCAAACTGCCATATTTCGATTGATTTGGGCCTTAGAAGCCCGTTGGCAATTTTTATTGAAAAATTAGTATTTTTGGGCCATTTCAAGTGTGGGTCTGTCCAAATTGGGGTGTCTACAAAATCAAATGGTGAAATTTTGAGAATATTTTGAAAAATGAACTTAGGGTAAAACACTCGGATTTTGTTCTTTTTAATTTTAACAAAAACTGACTCTGCCATTGGACTCAAAATGATCGAAAAACATATTTTAGCATGTAAACATGCTCGAATTCGAGTTCAAATGGAAAAAATTATAAAATCATCAAATTTCATCTTATGTAAGACCTAAAAAAGTGAATTTTTGTTAGAGCGAGAATAAATAAAATATGATCTCATCATTAGGTCTGCAATAAAAAATTATTAAGGATAAAATATTCATTTGTCGATTTTCGAGTTAGGAACGTCGAAATATCGTCAACCATCAAAACAAATGGAAAAAATACAAAAATACCCTCAACCCTTTTTATATAAAAGAAAGTTAACTTTCTTTTTTTAATTTCTCTTCTTCTCCAAAGAACCAAACACTAGCTAATTCTCAACCCAAGGGTTTCAACCCTTCTCATCAAGATCTATCGCAAACGATTCCGAGTTGATTGTAGGCGAATAAGAAAGAAGTCATTGCATCGACAAACTCTACAACCTCACCATCCTTGATCTCTATTTTCCTTTTGTTCCCTCCATTTCACACCAAAAACCAGTAAGTAGATTTTGATACTACCCATTCAGAACATCGTTTAGTTAGAAAAAATACTCGTTTTCCATTGTAGAAGAAAATGAAAGTGCCGTCGTTGAGAACTTCGTAAACTCCCGTTCATCTTACACCCAGGTCAATCCAACCTCGATTCTCGTGTTACCAACCTTGACTCTCATGCTAGCTTATCACCTATGACAACTACGATCTTTGGTAAGGGACTCTCAATTCTTATTGGTAACCGTAGATTTCAAAAACTCCATTTAAGATTTTTATTGAATGTACCTTGTCACCAATAATTTACTTCTCACCATCTTCTTTATTGAATTCTCCATTTTCCATGGAACCTTCATTAAAGACCACCTTTTTACTAAGGATTTTCTTCTTGTTTACCAGATCCTAAAGTTTGAATCCCTTCACTCCCTTTTCAAATCTGAGGAAGATATACTCAAATGATTTTGATTGTAATTTGTTTCTATAATCATTTAAAATGAAAACATGTTTTGCATCCGAACACCTTCAATATAGAGTGGTCAACTTTTTTACTTATCCATACCTCTTCGGCGCACTTAAATTCAAATAGCTTAGATGGTGATCGATTAACCAAATAACAAACATAGTTAATCGATTTCGCCCAAAATGGTTCGGGCAATCTCGTACGTAGCCTCATACATCTCTCCCTTTCCATGAGAATTCTATACATCTTCTCATGGTTCGGGACACGATTTTGTTAAAGATTTTTCTTCACAGTAAAATGCCTTGTAATGCCTTCTTCTTGTAAAATTTCAAGAGCTTACCATATTTGTATTCACCCTCATTGTCGCTTCTCAAGTATTTGATTTTTCTTCCCACATAATTTTCTACTTCGGCCTTTCATTCCACAAACTTGGAAAAAACATCTGATTTCTCTTTCATAAAGTAGACCCACACTTTTCTTGAAAAATCATCTATGAAATGACAAAGTAGTGAGCTCTACATTTTGATTTAATAGGTGCGGGCCTCCACACATCGGAGTGAATGTAGTTTAACAACCCCTTATTTTGTTTTCCCATCATACAAAACTTGTAAAATTTTAGTTTGTTGTGCATTGCTCTTTTACTCATATGACCAAGTCTTAAGCGCCAAAGTTGAGCTTCATCCTTACTAGAATTTTTCTCCATGGATATTAAAACTCCTTCTAGAATTATGTTCCCCAAAAGCTTGTAGGGGTTATTCGGTAGTTTCAAACCTCTCATAATCACCATGGTTTCTTTAGACACTTTGAATGTTTCATCATTTGTCGAGAATGAATGCCCATTTGAGTCGAGTGTGCCCAAAGATATCAAATTATTTTTGAGTGCCGACACATATGTCATTCTATCTAAGGTTCTAACAATATATCATACATTTTTATCTTCACGATACCCATTCTAATAACTTTTTATGTTGTGTTGTTAGAACATTTTCACCGTTATGAGGTTCATAGGAGGCAAACCTATCACGATTGAAACACATATAAAAAATACATCTAAAATCTAAAATCTAAGAGTTGGAGGTGAGATTATCCAAAGATGCCATTAATAACTCTTCATTGCTTTCTGATGTTATGCTTGTCGTGGAGCTTGACTCGAATTTTTTTTTCCTTATTTTATCTCCATTTTGTACTTTCTACAATCTTTTTTGTAATGTCTTTTCTTCCCGCAATGGTAACACTTTACTTCTTTCTTACTTTTAGATTTAGATCTAGAATTTTTTTTTTTTGGATTTTTTTTCTCTTTTATTTGGCTTTTTTTTTCTAGAACCCCTTGTAAAAAGTCCTTCCCTTTGAGCATCTTTCTTACTTGATTTGTTCATTGTGACGTGAGCGATAAGGTTTTGAACCACTTTCTTAAACTTGAAGGTCTCATTTTCAAACATAAGAGTAGTTCAAAAGTATTTAAAGGAATTAGGAAGTGATCTCAACAAGAGCAATGTTTTGTCTTCTTCTTCAAACTTGACATCTACTTTCAATAAATCACTAAAACATCGATTGAACGTGTTCAAGTGTTCCATGATGTCTTGTCCATCCTTTATCCTTAAGCCATAGAGTTGGTCCTTAAGGAATAATTTGTTGGATAAAGTATTTCTCATGTAGCTTTTCAAACTTATCTCATATTCCATTTGCAGTCTTTTCATCAATGACGGTGTACATAAATTCATCAGAAATATGTAACTCAATGGAACTAATAGCTTTCAAATCCAACTTTTCTCATGCCTCATTAGGCATACTTTCCAATTTCGTTTCAATGCTCCGAATGCAATTATAAAGTCCTTGTTGGATAAGAATATGCCTGATACTAGCAAATGCAAAGAAGATAAATAACTACACAAAAAAGAGTAAGAACACAATACCTACAACACGAGATTTTACGTGGTTCATCCGAAGGCTACGTCCATAGAGGTATGACTGTTGGAACTCGATTAAAATGAAGGAAATGTGGCAAATCGATACAAGGAAACACCTATACCACTTAGTTTCACCTTATTCTACATCTCAATATTCCCAAACATCTCAACTTCTCCTCTCTTGGATTTTTTCTCTTTCTCTACTCTCTTCTCTAGAAAAGACTTAGACTTGGAGTTAGACATCCTACCAAAAGAAAACAAAAATCTCTTTAGAAGCACCATAAAGTGGGCCACTTACATAAGTTACAAGCCCAACTCAAATTACCTTGGATTGACCCAAAAAAAAAAACACAAACTTGGACCGTGCCTAATTGATTTTTAGCCATAACTCCAACACATAACATATTAAATATGAGAAATGTTCAGCACCCAACAATTTGCTCAACATGTTTTGTCCTACTGGGTTAGAACTTTTGGAATGGATTGATTTTTGGTGAGGATGATCTCTATGGTGAAGAGATCATCCTCACCAAAAATCAGCCCATTCCAAAACTTCTAACCCCATGTTTACAAGTTGAAAATTCGTGGACCGTCCATTTTTTGTAAACCATTTGTAATGGGGTTAGAAGTTTTGGAATGGGCTGATTTTTGGTGAGGATGATCTCCTCACCATAGAGATCATCCTCACCAAAAATCAGCCTATTCCAATACTTCTAACCCATGTAGGACAAAACATGTTGGGCAAATTATTGGGTGCCGAACGGGACCTATTAAATATTCAAAATGATGAGTAAGTTTTTCACTATTACAATTTGTACGAATATAATGCAATAGGAATCTTAGGTAAGGTAATAGAGATAGTTATGGATGAGTAAACTTATATATGAAAAGATATTTTTTGATTTTTACACATTTTAAAGCTAACGGTGTTTAGTTGAAATAATTTTATTAAATGGTTTAATTAGTTATTGCCCAAAACTTAGGGGGTTTTAGTGGAAAAATAATCCTATATTAAGGTGTATCAATAATTTTTCATATAAAATATGTCACGAATTGAACCTTTGATGGAATAATATTTCCATTAGCTAAATGTAAAATTTCTTTATTCGTATTGAGGAATGATATATAAGGTAAAAATAAACACTATATGGATGAAGTTTGTATTAGAACATCGAATAATTCAATTCCAAACTTCACATCTTAAGCTTTCTACCTCAATCTAATACACGTGCAACATACACAAACATATAGTTGCCGAAGTATTTGTCATGGACTTATTGAGACAAATTGATTTATCACTTATTATATCTTTATAGTTCCACAATTAATTGATCACAAAACATTTTCTTTATGTATTTTTTTTATATATGAAATTCTTAACTATGGTTCGGCTAAAAGATTTGTATTTAAAGGAATTACTATATTTTTAGCTCAAAAACTAGTGCAACTTGAGCCATGATTTAAAAATAATGGTAACAAAACATAAATAACAAGTGTCGAGTAACTTGATAAATTCTAACTATCGATCCTTGGTCTTTTGTCATTGGAATAAGGCATATTGTCCTTATCTACTCCTTACTCCAATTACTAAAGTTATTCATTCTTGATGATGATAGATGCAATTTACTCGCATTATTATAGGCCAAGCAATTAATAATTCTGTAAGTTTTTTTTTTTTTTAATGTTTGATATAACCACCTAACCTAGATGTACACAGGTCGTCGTTAGTTGATACCGTAAAGGTCCCATAATGAAATTCTTATCCATCAAAACATGTCTTTAGATTTTCAATTTTGATAGGCAGTTTAAGCAACTTTGATTCAATTTTATTGAAGTAATGCATAGATTTTTCTACAATATTTAGGAGGAAATTGGATAATTGGCCTTACCTCAAGATGCAACAATGGGGAAGAGGCAACATTTTTGTAGTGCAAAAGAAATAATATATATATATTTGAGATACCCATATATTTCAAATCCATGACATGCTCCTTGACCTAACTCTTTTTCGAGAAACAAATAAATAAAAAAATCATCTCCGGCTTCTAGCTCAACCCCTTTTCTTCTCCTAAAAAATCAGTCATCTTCAAGTTCTTCAACTTTGGGATAAATTTCTATTTAATCTATTAATGCTTTTCTTTAATCTAATGTTTTGAAAATTGAATTGATTGTTGGAACGAATACTTATTAAATTGGTCGGACCACAGTCGAACCTTGATTCAATTCGGCCAGACCGATGTACATTTTTATTAAAATAAATACTTTATTTATGTTCATACATTGATAATAGTCACAAAAAATGATGATGCTTCAATAGTCAAAACAATTTTATCATTGAATCAAGTTGAACCTAATCTAATTTCGAAAACACTGCTTTAATCTCTTTTAGAAAACCCTTGATATCCATCATCTTCAACTTCATCAAAATCTTATCATGTTTTTAAGTTCAAGGATTGAAGGAGTTAGAACCTCAAAGTTGAGGGTAAGGGTAAAAGTTTTAACCCTAGACATCGAGAATAACAGATACTATTGAGAGAAAATCAAGGATTTTTTGGGTAGAGGTTAAAGAGGTAAAGGGGGACATGTCATCATTTTGAAAACATAAGAGTATTTATTTTATTTTATTTTATGATGGGGGTGTTGGGACTATAGGCCTGACTAGTAGGGCAAGTCAACTGGCTTCTTAGAGTACCATATCTCAGCCAAATCTCCTAGTACATATAATACGCCACAAATCACACTTACCAAGTAAATCAGGATAAATCTCTATGAGTGGCCAACAGGGGACTTGAACTCAAGACTCTCATTTAAGAGGGAGCGAGCGAGCGATGCCTTGGTCACTATGCCCAACACTCGGTTGCCATTGTGTGATTTAGCCATAATGAACCAAAAAGGAAATGCAGCACATAATCTACACGAGACAGATAAAACGATAAATCACATATTTATAACTCGAACACTCGATAAGAATATCCATCAAGTCAAGTCAAGCTGAAACATCTCTAGTTACATAAAACATAATTTATTTTGTAAATATTTTAAAGATAGTTTTAATATTTTAAAATAAATAAAAACATTATTTATTTATTTATTTATTTTTGTTCTCCACAAAAGTATTATATATATAGCCCAATAACTTGGTCTAGGTTCTGACTTGATCTTTGGTGCATTTTGACTTGGCTCGACCAAGTTTCAGGGCCGAGTAATCTTTGAAATCCAATCAAGTCGAATTTTTGGGATAAGTCTATGATGATGAATCATTCTTTGAACTTCTCCTGTAACAAGTGCCATATTGATACAACTGTGCAGTTCATTTATCAAGACAACCATCTTCTTGTTTTCACCCAATTTTCAATCCATTCAATCCATGCGGCCTACCGATCTAACGCTCCATATATCCTCTTATTGAGCCAGGTCCATGATAGGATGAGGGGGGAGGGTCATAAGATCAAAGTAGCCTAATGTTATTACAAGAAACCAAAAAAAAATTTGAAAAATTCATTCCTCCTAAATTGAACTATTTTTTTATATTTATTTTGTGCTAAATTTCTGGACATAACTTAAAAAAATGGAACGGTAAATCTTACAACAGATCTATTAAGAATGTGAGACTTCACAAGGACTAAGAGCGATCGTAGGTCTATGATTTTGCCTCTTATCAAAGGTTAAGAGTAAGGGGATATCATTGCTATTAAATAATGAACTCTCTCTAATCATCAAGAAAAAGAATATTAGTTTTGATTTCTGAAGGAGCAAGAAGGATATACTAAATGAGTGATCAGAAGAAGGGTATGGTACTCCAACTGTTTCCTGACTTGCGTGTAAAATGTTGTTCGCCGCAGAATCAGACTTACCAAAGCATGAATTCACCGACTGAATTTCAAATAGAAATCAACTATACTCATAAGTTGATGGAAGAATAGGAGCTTCGATGGCCTTGAGAAGGTCTTCTAAATTTTCTTACTAAAGATCCAAGTAAACTCTAAAGGAGGAGAATGGAGAGCAAAATCATATAGTTGTCAGTTGTTATGGGGATTGTAAAATAGAATGTAGTAGATCTAGATGTATATGAACAATAAATTTTCAATTTAGGCCAAAGATTCATAAAGAGTAATCAATGCACTGATCCCCACAAACTTGATATGTCTAACACATCCATATGTTGAGTGATATAATTTTTAGAAGACTTTGATTCATGTTATGTATATGATACAGAAGCCTGTAGCCACCCCATTTTTGCATTCGCCTGATTAATCAACTCGTCAACCTGATTGCGACGGTTCCCAATGATGGATGGTTATTCCAATGCTCTATTTGGTTACTAGAGATGTTTCAGAAATCCGGATGAGGTATCTCAAACTAACGAAACTGTAGAAATCACACGCTAGGAAAATATGACCCAAAAAATGTAGAAATCATCATTTTTCAGATAAAAAGAAGCTTAACGATAAAAATCACTAAAAAATGATCAAATATTCAAAATACCCCTAACCTTAAAACATCCTTAGGGCCTACATTACGCTTAGGAAAATCCTTTCAAACACATAAAATAACAAATCGAAATCAAATAAACTATTTCACTAATTTTCACAAAATTTAACAAAATTACAAAAATGCCCCTCATAAAGTTCAAGACCATTTCGCACAAAAAATTTCATAAATGACACAAACCAATATTCCCATTGAATTCCTTACGAAAAATCGATTTTAAAATATCCTGGAACATTAAAAACAATTTAAAATGTAAAAAGTCATCTCCGAGGGCAAAACGGTAATTTTATAATTTTAATAATTAAAAATTATGAAATAAATAATTAAAATATTAATTAATGTAAAGTGAAATCCTAATTAAAATTAAAGTCAATCAAGTAAGACTAAAGTCAAAATCTTAAAGTCAATCAAGTGAGACTAAAAGTCAAAATCCTAATAGAATTCTAATTAAACAATAACTCTATTTAAAATAATTCTAATTAAATAATAACTCTATTTAAAATAATTCTAATTAAACACTAACTCTATCTAAAAAGTACTTAAAAAAATCTATAAATAAGGGACTCTACAACCTATTTTCGTATCAAAAAATAAATCCTAAGAAAAGTAGGTCAAAAAACTTCTTTAGCCTCCCATAAACCCTAATTTTGAAGTCCTAACTCCTTACTTAACATCCATACCCCAACTTTAGCTCAAAAAACACTTAGAAACCCTTTAAAAACACCCAGAAACCCTTCAAAAACACCCAGAAATCCATAAACAAATCATAAATATTCAGATCTAAGAAGAAGATACTTCGTCTTGGAGGTCTGAAGCGAATTCGGTGACAGAACAAAGCGAGGAGTACTATACGAGGAGTTGTTCTATCAAATCTGAGGGAACAAAATCGTTGCGTTGCAAAGGTAAATATTTTTTATTTTTTATTATTATTATTTAGGTCTTTTTAGCAATGTAATCGTTTTTGAGAATTAGTAGAGATAAACCTTCCAACCTCGTAATGTGATCCCCGAACTTAGTATTTTTTAGTAGATTAGTTGTTTGTTTATCCGTTTCGAGTCAATGTTCGGTTCCTAGACCGTAATAACTAGGTGACGACTCCTAAACCTCAAAGTCAAAAGTAGATCCGCACACCCTGCAGATCGATGGCGCTTTCAAAGCCCATAGAGAATTTTTTTTTAAAAACATGTGTGAAGAATGAATAAATAGGATAAGCTAATGCACATCAAAATCTTATAAAGTATATAAAATAATAGAATCATATAAAGTGTATAAAATAATAGATGGAATCAAATGCACAACTCTTGAATCATATACAGTGTGAATAGTTGCATCTCTTCCTGGACTTCCTCTTTTTCTAAAACACCCTTATTGGTGGGTATGCTGGGATCAAATGCACAACTTCACAGTTTTGGTGCAGTATGGGAACCCAATTAGGCTATGGGCTCAATGGTCTTAGGGTAAGGCCAATGGTCATATGGGTTCAATGGTCTTAAAGGCCAAAGGTCATATGGGCCATATGTTGGTTTCATTCAAAATAATGCTAGCTAAGCATGTTTCATAAAAAAAATGCATAGAAGGAAAGCAAGCATTAAAGGTTAACACTGGAGGGATATGTACATTTGTTCTTTGAGGTAAACTTAACCAAAAATCCAAGTTTGGAATAACCTGAAACGTGAGAAAAGATAGCAAAATATGTAAGTACTTTCCTATAACTATTATCAGTTGTATTGTACAATACAACTGATGAAGACAAGAAAGTAATAAATTTACCGTCTATAAAAACCATAACAAAAAGCAACGGAATTCTTATTTAAATTGTTAAACACATGAATAAATTATAGAAAGAACAAAAAACTAGGAAGGACATAGCCAGAAAAGAAGACTATAGACATCCCAACAAAAGATTAACAAAGGAAGGTTATCGAGATGGTTAGGGCGTGAAAACAGATGTCCACTGACAAAATGAACAATGGACGAGGAACAAAACATACTTCTAGACCACAAACTCAAAGGAAGAAATATCAATAAACAATACCAGCCAACAGGTACCCTCCTAAGAGGCATTAAAATCTGAAAAACAGGAGCAATTTCTCAATCAAGAAATCATCCATACACAAGTGACACCGACAATTCAAAAGTGATAAATAATATTTTTCTGTTCTGTAAGCCTTATGGTCATACTTGTCTTTTCCCTTTATTTTGTAAGCTATATATAGCCAAGTACTTTTAAGATGTAACTATTCACTTATTTTCTTCTAATAATACCTAAGCTTTCTTCCTCATGAAACCTAATGTAACCCCAATCTGATATCGTGGTATCAAAGCGAAGATTAGATCAGAATAGGGTTACGTTAGGTTTCTTGAGGAAGAAAGCTTATGTATTATTAGAAGAAAATAAGAGAGAATAATTATGTCATAAGAGTACTTTGACTATATATATCCTACAAAAGAAAGAGAAAAGACAAGTATACTCTTAAGGCTTATAGAACAGAAAAATATCGCCAATAAAAAATAATCAAAGAAATAATCGGAATACTTACATGACTACAAGAGTGCCCAACCAGCCCCACTCGCTTCTTTTAACAGATATTAGCTTGTAAGAGACCACATCCATGCTTTACTTTTGCATCAGCCAAAAAGAATCAAATGATGAAATTAGCTAAGTATGATAGAACCAGAATTCTGAAGGAAAAAATGTACATCTCTACACTCACATAGTCACAAGTCCCTGATTTCTCCAATGAATATGGTTCCTGATAAAAGAAAAGAATTAAGAAAATATAATGTCACAAACCATTATAAAGTATGATTATATTGTAATAGAGAATCAAAATAGAAGGAAACAGAACTCAGTTGAACTCCATTTGAATCACATAAAATACATACTGATAAGGAACAATTGACCTTAGGGCCCGTACTAGACATATTAACAATCACACCCATCTGAGGGTTATCTTTATCTGTCAAATTCATTAAATATAAAAAAATTAGAAAAAAAAAGTGACAAGTTGACAATTGTGACATAAGAAAGTATATAAGTAAAAAATTACAGTGCAAAGCAAAATGATCACTGCAGTTACATTTGAGTACATTTCCTTGTATGCCCTAAAAGAAAAATGAAGAAAATGTAAGGGGAGAAAAAGAACTAATCTTACGAATGAGATTAATGTTTGTGCTTGACCATTACCCTATGGTTGTGCATACATAATACCCTAAAAAAAACCAGAACCATCAGAATCTCTAAATTTCTGTGATGGACCCTAAGGGCCTATTTGGAAATGGGAGTTGGACGGAGTTGGAGTTATAACTACTACCTTAGAATTCTAATTGGTTGTTCGGTTCACCAATTCTATGGAGTTGCAACTCCAAAAAGGTCCTCAACTCCCATTTTTAAAGGAGTTACAACTCGTACCTATGTGGGTGGGATTTACAACTCTAGGTAAAAATCTTTAATTCCAAAAATTAAGTTGACTCACCTGAGTCATCTAGTATATAAATTAGGGCTGTCAATGGACTGGGTTCGGGCTGGATTTTTTAGGCTAAAAAATTAGGCCCTAACCCATCTAAATATCGGGCTGGGCTTAACAAATAAAACCTTACTCCAAACCCGGTCGACTTCCACCTACATTTGGCTGGGCAAAACCCATTTTCTAAGACACTATGAAGGTAAGGAAATTATTATTTATTTATACTAAGACTATTATATATGGGTCCCGTTCACCACCCTAAGCTTTACCACACACTTTAACAAACGTGTTTTGTCCTACATGGGTTAGAAGTTTTGGAATGGGCTGATTTTTGGTGAGGATGATCTCTATGGTGAGGAGATCATCCTCACCAAAAATCAGCTCATTCCAAAACTTCTAACCCCATAAAAAATGGTTTACAAAAAATGGATGGTCCACGATTTTTCAACGTGTAAACATGGGGCTAAACATTTCGGAATGGGCTGATTTTTGGGGAGGATGATCTTCTAATCATAGAGATCATCCTCACTAAAAATCAGCCCATTCTAAAACTTCTAACCCATGTAGGACAAAAAACGTTTGTTAAAGTGTGTGGTAAAACTTAGGGTGCTGAACATTTCCCATTATATATTGTATTTAATATAGTATAGCGGGTCAGGCCACCCACTGGGCGAACATCTAAAACCCAAACCCGGTCCTATTATTAAACAGGCTTGGCCCAACTTGATAGCTAAATGGACTTAGTAATTAAAACCAAACTCGGTCCACAACGGGCTAGATCGGGCCAAAACCCGACCCATTGATGGCTTTAATATAAACCATTCAACTCACTTTACATTATTTATGATCTAGATTCCTATTTAAATAATTATCATTTTTTAATAAAATAAGGTGATTAGAATAGAGCATTCAAGTGATCCGAATTTAGTGGGTTTGGACCTGAAGAAAAATATGGGTTGATGTCCCTTGACTCGAGTCGGATCCAAATCCATCCCCATATCCGCCTAAATCCGAATGATATATTGCTTTGAAAATTATTATTTTTTTACTTTTCAACATATATTTTATCTACTACTTTATTATAACATGAATTCTTAGAAAATAAATAAATTATAATAGTAAAATAGAATAATACAACAAATAGAAAAAATATAAAAAACAAAATGTTGAACTGTTCAAAATTATTTGAACCGAATCAAGTAATTTGGTCGGGTCGGATCTGAATCCAGATTTAGTGTAATCGATATGGTTAGGACATTGTTTTAGCTAATAAGATTCAAATCGAATTTGAATACAGATCCAAATAAAAAAATCAGATTTGAATATGGATATACTTATATCTGACCCAAAGTCGACTCATTTTGAGCCCTAGATTAGAATATGTTTCATCAAAAAATTAATCCTATTTATTTAAGATAATAAATATTTAAATTACCAAAATTAATTTAGTTTATCAAAATATATAAAACCTCGTTGACTCGATTGAATTTTATTGACTATGACAATATTTTCCAAGTAATAGAGGAGTCGTATCGGATCTTAGTCAAATGTGAAAACAATTCACTGACTGAATTACTACAAGAAACCAAACACTAGAGTTCATTTAAAGAGTCAGAATAAACTCCAACTCCAACCCCAACCAACTCCTACTCCTACTCCAACTCCAAATCCAATTAACTACTACTTCCAAACACACCTTAAGAATATAAGAGGTCATCATATGGGCTTTTTTGCCACTTTTAATTGCTATGTAACAGAATTTGGGGGGGGGGGGGGAGAAAAGTATAAATATATAGTTATATACAAAATCAATAGTTGCAAAATAGACTAGAGCTCGAAAACTTAACATGAGGATTATAGTGGTGTTAATAATCATTAGCCAAAAAATGTTTTGGAAAACAAGGACACAGAAAAGGTTTCAATACACTACCTTGACCTAAATGTCTGCAACTTCGTTCTTTGTTGGACTTAAATTTACAAGAGGCCATAATGGTTTAAGTTGACCAATTTGAAGCATAGTATGACAAAGATTAGTTATTGTTACACATCTCAAGTAGTAAGAAAAACACACTTTGTAGTACACAGTTTTCAGTATGGGTTTTATGACAATATGGCCACATTGTCTTATTAAACAAAGATCATAAACCAATTACCATCACTTTTTTTAACCATAAGGAGTATCCAAGTTGAAACATGTTGGATTATGAAGTCTCACATCTTTAGATGCAGTACTTTTGGCTTTCTTGTTATGATTTTGTGATTTGCATGCTTGCCCACTCATTTTCAATAACATATTACAAGTCTTAATTATTTTTACACTCCCCCTCATGTGGGGCATAGATATCAATCATACCTAACTTTCCTTCATCCAGTTTCTTATTTGGAATCCCTTTAGTCAACACATCTACCAATTGATCCTCTGCTTCACATATGAGAGAGACATAACTTTGACTCCACTTTCTCTCTAATAAAGTGTTTGTTAATCATAATATGCTTTGTATGGTTATATTGGATTAGATTAAAGGCTATATAGATAGTTACTTTGTTATCGTAATAAAGTCTAAAAGTTTCTACCACCATATGTGACTATGTGCAACCAGCATATTCGACCATGTGCAACAAACACATGTTGTTCACATATGTCATTTAACACATCGCATATGTTGTAAGGAGAAAAAAATGCAGAAAATGTCGAGTACTTTTCTTTTTTTCTTTTGAGTCTTGAGAGTATGAGAGTGACTTAAGTTGAGACTTGAACTTTGAGAGTATTAGTGTAAAGTAGAGATTAGAGAATATTTATAATTATGTGAGAATGTATTAGAAAATGTAATGAGATTTAATAGTTGGAGGCTTTGTGAGGGTAAGAAAGAGATTAGAAAGTAGAAGAGATGTTGTAAAAGGAGTTTGGGGGGTAGAAGTGGGATATTTATAAGAGGAAAATGAGTTTATGCTAAAAGAAAAAGAAAATTTGTGTTCAAAAAGTATGCTATCGCATATTGTGTAGATAGAATACTTTTGTATATGCGATGGTAGCATATAAGAAAAATAGTTTGGAAATGGCCTATGCGATCGCATTTGACAACACTGGCCTTCACTCCAAGTTCTCCTAACAAAATTCGAAGTCAAAAAATCTTTACAATACCCCAAACTATGGCTCGATATTCTGCCTCAGCATTGGACAAAGCAATTATAGTTTGTTTATTACTTCTCCAAGTAACTAAATTACTTCCAACAAATATGCAATACCCGGAGGTAGATCGACAATCATCTCTAACCCCAGACCAATTTGCATCTGTGAATGCTTTTATTCTGAAATGACCATGATTAACATACAAAATCTCCTTTCCAGGGGCAGTCTTTAGGTAACTAAGAACTACTTATACTATTTCAAGGTGAAGAGTTCTTGAGGCATGCATGTACTGACTAATAACATTAACCACATATGTTGTATCTGACCTGGTCAATTACAAGTACAAGAGATGGCTTACCAGTCTCTAAAACTTCTCAATATTTGTTAATAGTTCACCCTCTATCGTATTAAACTTCTGATTGGGATCTATTAGAGTATCTGTAAGTCTGGCACCAGGTTTCCCAGTATCACAAAGTAAGTCTAAAACACATTTGCATTTGGGAAATAAATATGCATTTTTTAGATTGAGCTACCTCAATTCCAAGGAAATATTTTAGATCTCCTAGGTCCTTAATTTCAAATTCAAAAGCTAAGAACTTCTTCAACCTCTATATCTCTTGGGGGTAGTTTCCTGTCACCACAATATCATTAATATATACAATAAGGAGTGTGATGAAATCAATATCTCTTTTGACAAAGAGAGTGTGATTTGCATAACTCTAAGTATAACCCACTTGTTTCATTACTTTACTGAACTTGTTAAACCATGTTCAAGGAGATTGTTTCAACCCATAAATTGAATTTTTTAATCTACATGCGCTTCCTTCACTTTCTAGAGTCTAAAACCCTGGAGAAGGATATATGTACACTTCTTCTGGTTTTCCACTTAAGAAAGCATTTTTCACATTTAACTGATGTAAAGGCCAAAATAAATTTGCAGCTAGAGATAATAACACCATAATAGTATTCATCTTCGCTACTGGGGCAAATGTTTCAGTATACTCAACCCATTGAATTTGGGTATACAACAAGTCTTGTTATGTACCTTTTCATTGTGTCATCAGCTTTGTACTTTACAATAAACATCTACTTGTAGCCCATTGGTACTTTTCCTTCTGACAAAGCTACCATCTCCCATGTATTATTCTTCAATAGAGTATTCATTTCTTCTTGGATTGCCTTCTTTCATTCAGGAGTTTTATAAGCTTCTACAATACTATTAGGAATATGAATAAAAGAAATAGACGAAACGAAGGCATAATATGAAAGAGATAGGGATGAATAAAAAATGTGGTTAGAAATAGGGTGCATAGTGCAAGATTGTATTCCCTTATGCAATGCTATGAGTATATCAAGATTAGAAGGATTAATAGAAGTGACAAAAGAACTATTACCTAGTGTCGGAGAGTCCAATTGATTAGTGTGATCAATGAGAGTCTTTTTGAGTTGTCTTATGACAACGAAAATAAACTCGTTACTCTTTCCTTTTATCTAATGAGTCACCTGACACATACTCCTTTCATGACACAGTCACAGACGATCGGATTACATATATTAATGGGTAGAGGAAACAAAATTGGCGAGGAAGGTAATGGATTTTGATTTTGATGCTACCACTCTTTAATATTCATTTTCCCCTGAAAAGCAGCAATCGAATGAAAGTACAGAGTAGTCTCAAACAATGAGATATCTATGGTGACATAGTTTTCCAGTAGATGGATCTAAGTCCTGAAATACACAATGATTAGGTAAGAATGAAATAGAACAATATAACGATTTTGTGAGATTACTCATAGACAGAAGATTAATGGACATATTAGGAACATAAAACACAGATGATATAGAGAAGGAGTTTTCAATTTTGATGTCCTCTTTATCATAAACCATCTGCTATTTTTACCTTGTCTTTACCTCACAATAATTGATAAGAAGAAAAAAGGGAAGGCACACCAGTCATGTGATCAGAGGCTCTCGAGTCAATGATCCAAGAGAGACGGGAGTAAATAAAACTAACAGTATTTGTAGAGGCATGCATACCTGACTAGGCAAAGGAAGATGAACTAGTTGATCCTTCAAGCTTTGTAAGAAGTTTGCTTAGATGCTCTATTTCTTCTTGGGTTGTAGATAACTCAATAGAAGAATTAGAAGCAATGGAATTGGGTTGTGATTGGTCTTAGACAGGAACATGAGCATTAGGCTTTTACAATTGTGGTTTTTCCTTGTTAAATTGTCGGTCTACCAATTAAATCCCAACATATCTCCTAGTATGTCAGGTTCTACCACAATGATCAAAACAGAGATTATCCTTATCATCGCCTCCTTTTCCACTTCGTTTAGTCCTTCCTTTATTATCTGTCCCAAATATAGAGGAGAAAAAAGTTGTGGGAGGTGGTTCAGATAGAGGTTGTAGTATAGACCTGTGACTTCCCTTACTTTTCACAAGAGAATATACATCCTCAATTAGTGGAATGGAATCGCGACCCAATATTTAAGCCCGACCAAACTCATAAGTTGGATGCCAGCTAGCCAAAAACTGGAAAACTTGATTCTGTTTATTAGTTTACGGAACTCCTCAACATCTTCATCATTCTTCCATTTGATCACTTGATAATGATCCAATTATTCCCATAAAGCTTGAAGGGTGGAGTAATATGTGGCCAGGCTTTTCTCCTCTAGACGAAAATTGGTCACCTCTTGACGAAGTTGATAGACACGAGTGACATTTTTCTTTTTTCTTCTGAGAATATGTTCTACTGACCTTTTTCCAAACTTGATTTGCTATATCCAGAAACAAATAATTCTTGCTGAGTTGGGGTTACATGGAATTCAACAATCATGACATCACCGTCAAATTGTTTTGTTCCCAATGATCATACATTGGATCGGCTTCCTTGGGCTTCACAACCCGACTGGTAAGATATCTTAATTTCCCCTGTTCTCCGATATACATCTTAATGGACTAAGACTATTCTATGAAATTGGTACCATCAAGTTTGACCATCGTAATCTGAGCTCCATAATTATTTTCATAACTTATTGATGGAGGAATAAGTGTCAGAGCCCCAAAATTGGATCCACTCACAATAGAACCATTTGTAGATGACATATTTAACACAAATAACAACCATGCAAGTGCTGAACCAAAGTTAAGGCAACAAAGTATGGTAAATTTTTTTGAAAAATAGTAGTGGGCGGCAAAAATAAGGCGGTATTTTCTTCACCGATGATACAAAAATGCTCTAAATCAAATGAAATTACTTCCTTCGTGTAGAGAATTTTGACAATGACTAGATCTATCCAACAAAACATATTAAAAAGCACTCAGCACATCAGATAAACTTGAAACATCAAATCTACTTTTTTTTTTCGATTTTTTCTGAAAATCTACTAAAACACCTTCAAAGACTAATCCAAAAATTGCACAAAAATTACTAAAATACTGTAGTTATCAGTGCAATTCAAATCATGTAACCAATGTTATCAAATAGCATATGTGACCAGCATATGATGTGCACCGGTCGCATATTACACAAAATATTTTTTTATTTTAAAAAAATAAATAAAAAGTAGTAAAAAATTAGAAAAAAAAGGGAAAATATTAAAAAAAAACCAGAAAATATAAGAAAATAAAAACAAACCGATAACAATATTTTTGGATTTTGGATAGCACTCATTTTTCAAATTGAATAAAATTGATTACATTTAGTTACTTAGTAACAAGAATGAAAGAACTTAATAAGCTAAATAGTCAATAATATATAAATTATTCATGATACGAAGGTGGCCTAATTTAATTATTAAGTTCTAGTTCTAGATAATTAAAGTGGATTATGCTTTAATAGTTTAATCATTAGATACTATGATCTTGTGTTAGAATACATAAACTCAATATTTTTGAAAAAATAGAGTAAAAATAAGATTTAAAGAGAATATATGCGAGTGAAAGAATAAAATAAATAACTTAGAATAATGCATGAATAGAGTAGTTGTTAGAGAAGATAGACTAAAAACAACTTGAATTTAATGCTCCAATAATCAAATCATTGCCCATTGGAGTAATATGTCATCACATACTATATATGCCATCACATACTTTTGTATGCCATGGCATAATGAACTAGAAACCCTAAATCGCATATGCCATCATGGCATATGCTATTGCATTTGACAACGCTACATGTAACCTTAGACCCTAATCTGCTGATGTCGGTAGCTCATGGATGACGTCTGCCCTCGAGGTTTGTATAGATGGAAGCCAAAAAAAATTAAAAATTCTTGCCAAGATTGATGCTCTGATACCAAGTTGTAAAACAAATCTCTGAATAATAGAGGAAAAAGATAGGACAAATTCGGGAGAATAAATATCTGATTAGGGTTTACTCAACCCCTTTCACTATTTATATATAATCTCCCCATAATTATAATAGCTTCCCTATACAACTAAATATTATTTTAGACCTCCTCTAAATAACATATTACAAGTCTTAACTATTTCTAACTTTTTAATAAGAAGCTTCTATGTGAAAAATATAATATAAAATTTCCTCATTAGTAGATATTAACTTGGTAGGCTCCTCTGTATAGTCCAACTACAAGTTGGGAGTTTGAATAAATCTGTTGCTCCTTAATCTTCAATTTTCGAGCCATCCTTAACCCACCAAGTACTACCTCATATTTCACTTCATTATTCGATGCCCCAAAACCAAGTTCCACTACTTTTTCTAGTCGATCGTTACTGTGTGTAGTTAGCACCATGCTTGCTCCTGATCTGTGAAAGTTTGTTGATCCATCTGTGAATAACTTCTAGCTTGTCTTGGGGCTCATCGGGTTGGGTACGTCTTCTTCAAGTATATCTGCCTCTTCGTCTTCCTTTCAGTGAGGGTTTTCTACAGGAAAATTTTCTAGAAAGTTAACAAATACTTGACCCTTAAGTATACTTCTTGGTTCAAAGACGAGGTCAAACTCTCCCAGTGCAACAGTCCATTCTGTTATCCTTCGGGATTTTTCAGCCCTGTGTAATATTTCCCGTAGCGAATAGTCTGTGTAACGATCCTGACCTTATGAGCTTGGAAATAGGGCTTGAGCTTTTGGGCTAAATATACCAAAGTGAGGCTAGTCTTCTCCTTCTGACTGTACCTTTCTTTTGAGGTTCCCAACGTCTTACTTACCAAATAGATTGGTAGTTCATTCTTCCCTTCCGTTCTAAACAGGTGGAACTAATCGTCGTCGATGTAGCTGCTAAGTACATTCCCAGAATTTCCTCGTCCATTGGTTTACTCAAGATGGGAGGAGACCCAAGGTATGATTTTAGATTCTGGAATGCCTTCTCGCATTCTTCCGACCATACAAATCATGTTCCTTTTTTCAATAGTGTGAACAAGGGTTGGCACTTATCTGACAACTTTGACACAAACCTGTTGAGTGTGGTTATTTGTCCCGCCAGCTTCTACACTTGCTTTACATTGTTCGGTGAAGTCATTTCTATCAGTTCCCTTATCTGTTCTGGGTTGGCTTCTATCCCTATTTTTGTCACCATGTACCCTAGGAACTTTCCTGAAGATACTCCGAATGTGCATTTCTTCAGGTTGATGTGAATCTTGTATTCCTTTAAATGATCGAAAGTGTCTTTTAAATGGGTCATATGGTTATCGATGTAAACTTCTGATGAGTGTCTCCAAACACTCAATTATACGCACATTTTCTGGATATTTATCTTGATTTTTGTACCTATTTCTCTATATTAAGATAATAATCATGATAAGCCTCAAACCACCACGTTGCATGTTAATTAGGCTTAATTATATATAAATAAATTCATTTACTAGATAAATCTAATTACGTGTGTTTCTTGTGCAGAAAATCAACAATTTGGAATCAAAATCTCAAGGCAAAAGCAGCACTTTGGAATGCCCACTTTGGAATGCCCTAATCCTTAACTCATATTCTCCTCTTTTGTCTTTTTGTGCAAAGAAAAGTGGAGGCTACTTTTAGACTCTTCTACACACATTTTTCTCTATAAATAGAGCCTTCATTTCTAGAGAAAGGGTCCCATCTTGGTTCTCTTATCCAAGACTCCTTTAATCTAAGGCTCTTTGCCTATTCTCTTATTTTTTGTATTTTCATTTTCTAGTTATTTTCTTTTGGTTAACTAGTCTTGTAAGAAGTAGAAGAAGAAGAAGTTGTAATTTTCTCCATCAAATGAAGAAAAGTTCTTTCATCTCTTATCTTCCCTCTCTTGCAATGACATTAGGCTAAGTTCCCCTCCATTGGAGAGTGGAAAAGCCTAGAGCAAGTTCTTGTGTTATTTTTAATTTCATGTCTTTCTTTTATTTAAAGTGCTTATGAATTCTCTTTAAGTTTCTTGCACCTATTATTCTTAATATAGATACTTTATGCTTAGATTAGATCAAGATAAAATATGCTTAAACTAGATAATTGGTAGTAGGAAGTTTTCAAAGAATTCTACTTTGTTTATGTTCCCTTATTTCATTTCATTTGCAAAACTTTCCGATCTAAGGAGCTAACACCAAGCCCTTACGATTGAGTTATAAAAAGGCTTGAAACTAAGAATTGCTCATCAACATGTTCTAGGTAGATCCATCTCTAATGGTGTTTAATTTCATAAGTTTACTTGCTTTTAATTTCATTTACTTTAGTTTCTTTTCTAGTAATTTTACATTTTCTTATAAGTTCAAAAATACAAAGAAAAACAGTTTTAATTCCTTTTAGTTAAATTGAATTTTATCTTCTTAGCTTAACTCTATTCCTCCTTTCTCTTGGGTTCGATCCCCTACTTGCCCCACAAGTAAGGTAAACGTAAGATTATTATTAACTCCGGTGAGAAGAACAACGATAGTCTCATCAGAATTTTGGCGCCGCTGCCGGGGAAAGGTAAATGTAGTAGTGGTAAGTTTTGATTTAAATTTTTTTTTTTTTCATTTTTATTTTATTTTCATTTTTCTTTTGGTTTCTTTCTATAAGTTCAAGTGTTCTTGAGATTTTAAGAGAGAAGAAAGAAGAAAAAACATTGAAAAAAAAAAGAGTCATTCTCGTTTTCTTTTTCACCCTTGACAGCAGAACTTAAACTGACTGTAACTTTCTACTCCGATCTCCGATTATCTATTAGTATATATCGATTTGGGGTAGAACGAAATTTTCTATAAAATGTGACAAAGTCAGCAAGATTGCGGTAAGTCAGATTCTGTTTTTGAGTCCATTTACTATCATTTCTGCTAATATTTATGTTTTGCTTCTTGTAGGTAAACATTTTTTTTCTTTTTTCTTTCAATTTCTTTTAATCTTTAGTTAGGTTTATTTTTTTATTTTAGAAACTCTTGTATAGGATTTCTTGTAATTTTTATTAATTATCCAAGAAGGCTTGGATTGTAATAGACTAAGGAAGGACGACGGGTGGACAATACCGTCACGGCTCCTTAGGTTCGTACACCAAAATTGGAGTTGGTGGCCTAAGTCGACTCAAACCGTCTTCACCCCGTCTAGCACGGGAGGTAATCCCGAAACACCCACGCCTCTCTTTACTAGTGGGTTACTCCTTGCCTTTGTATGTTATTTTTCTAATTTATACACACTTGGAATAGTTAATTAAGTAGTAAAGAGCACCCCTCTCCTAGGGATGGCATGATAAGATAAGGATTGGAAGTCATTACCAATTCCTTGCTCTAATTAGGATAATCAATTCACTAGTCATCCAATCAAATTAATTAAAATCAATTAGACTTGACTATAGGGCCCACGAGCTCAGTAGGAGAAATTCCGCTTCAAGTTGTGCCAATTGCGCTTCTTGGTCATTTTTGTATCTAGTAAGATCTTGCCCTTTGAGGGGATAGACTCAGTCTATTCAAGAAAGGAAGGTATTTAAGCGTGCTCTTGCTTATGCATTATGCGCCTCCTCCGATCTGGAGATCCGAATGATTCAAACTTGACTTCATAGAACCGAGTTGGAAGGCTAGTTGCGCTATTTCTACCCAGTTAGGAGCTGTCTAGCTTTAGGCAACCTATCTAGGTCCAGTCTTTTCTTTTCGTGATTGTTTGATCGACTGTGTGATTTGTATGCTTGGTAGACGTTCACAAAATAACGTGTTAGAACCATTTGATCCTGAGATCGAATGTACCATCAGTAGGATACGCAAGACACCATCAGTAGTTATGATGGGTGATCGAGAGCGAACTCTCAATGAGCTCTTCGCTCCAGCTTCCGCATCTCCTCCCACATGCATTGTTTTACCGTTGAACAATGCACCTCAGTTTGAAATTAGGGCTGCCACTATCAATATGCTCCCTAAATTCCATGGTTTAGAGCGTGAACAACCTTACACCCATCTTAATCGATTCTTGACTATATGTCAAACTTTTAGAAATCAGAATCTAGATGAGGAGAGTATCAAGCTTATTCTGTTCCCATTATCCTTGGAAGACCATGCAGCTGCGTGGTTGAACTCCCTAACACCCAATTCCATATCTACCTGGGATGTTCTATCAAAAAAATTTATGGCCAAATTCTACCCCGTGGCCAAAACTGAGAAAATGAAGGACTCTATTAGAAATTTTAGAGCCCGTCCTGATGATGAATTTTCCCAAACTTGGGAAAGATTCAATGATTTATTGGTCAAGTGCCTACACCATGGCATTGACAAAGCACAGTTGGTGCAAAGTTTTTATAGAGGATTAACAATGAATCAACGTACCTTAGTCGAGTCAATGCATAAGGGTCAGTTCATGAACCAGACTCCCAACCAAGCGTACGATTTCCTCGTAGAGTTAGCTGAGAGTGCTCAAAACTGGAGTACTAACCAAGAAGAATTTGATAGAGACGATCCGGTTAGGAAGACAGGTATGTATGAGATGAAGGCAGACCCTGATCTCAAAAATGTCATGTGTAGTCTAGTGAGTGGGATGAATAATCTCACAAAGAAGTTAGATGCCTTTACCATCTCAGCATCCAAACCTCACCTAGACCCTCGTACAATTTCACAAGTGACTGTCGAACCGAGTTCTTTGTGTGTCATATGCGACGGCAATGACCATTTGGTCGAGTGTTGTCCCACCTTGCCTCAAATCAAAGCTGAACAAGCAAATGCGATTAATGGCTATAGTGCTTTTAAGAAGCCAACTCCAAACTCTTTTAGCCAAACGTATCACCCAGATAATAGGTTTCATCCTAATTTCTCATACAGACAGAACGAACCTATTCAATTTAGTGGTCCGTCAGGTTACAATAGGAGTTTTCCTAGGCAATCTGGTTCTTCCACAAACCAAGCCATTGTTTCTCAAGTCTCTTATCAACCCCAACAATCTACCGATTGCAGAGCCATCATACCAGATCCCATGACCAATTACCAGCAGCCTACCCAACAACAGTCGTCCTTAGAATCTATGATTGCCGAGTTGATGAGGCAGCAACAGCAGTTCATCCAAACTCAACAGCAAACCCATCAAAATCAAACTCAGATTAACCAGGTCACTGCGCAATCCATAGCTAAGATGGAAGTTCAGTTGGGGCAATTAGCTCTTTCTTTGAGTGGGAGAGAGAAAGGTCAATTTCCTAGTCAGACTATCCCTAACCCTAGAGGTCAACCTTTGATTCCAAACGGATCAAAAGGTCAATACGAAGTAGGAAGCCATTCTGGAGCTCCACAAGACTCAGTCCAGGCTATCCACACCTTGCGTTCGGGAAAGAAGGTGGACAACAAAGTCCAACCTATTGACATGGGAGAAAAAGTCTTAGAAAAGGACAAAGTTCAAAAAGAAGCCATAGAGTCTCCAATAGAGAAGAAGAAAGATTTGGAAAATCCTCCTATCATTTTGCCAATTCCAAAAGCTCCATTTCCCCATCGCCTTAGAGATTCTAAAAAAGGTAAGCAGTTTGAGGGTGTCTTAGAAGTCTTTCAAAATGTGCATATCAATATCCCATTCCTAGATGCCATTAAGCAGATACCTTCTTATGCGAAATTCTTAAAGGATTTGACCACAGCTAAAAGGAAAACACCATTTCCTCGGGAAGCTATTATGGCAGCCCAAGCTTCGTCACTCATCCAACAAACGATTGCACCAAAATTTAAGGATCCTGGATGTCCGACAATTTCTATTCATATTGGAAATCAAGTGGTCGAAAAATGTCTCTTAGACTTAGGGGCCAGTGTGAACCTTTTACCATATTCGGTTTATAAACAATTAGGTTTGGGGGTTTTGAAACCCACAGATATCACGTTGAGTCTAGCCGATAGGTCCATAAAAATTCTAAAGGGTATAGTTGAGGACGTGATAGTTAAAGTTAAAGATTTATATTTTCCTGTTGACTTTGTTGTCTTAGACACAGAGCCAGTCATCAATTCGAACAGTCATATTCCTATCATCTTAGGACGTCCATTCTTAGCCACGTCTGACGCAGTCATTCGTTGTAGAAACGGAATTATGACTTTAGCATTTGGGGATATGAAAGTGAAACTGAACGTCTTCCACAATTTCCAAGGAATTGATGTAGATGATGGTATGGAGGAAGTGAACATGATAGATACGCTAGTCAATCAAACGTATCAAGAATTAGGGTACTCTGATCCCCTAACGAAATGTTTGGCTCACTTTGGCCTTGACTTGGACGTAGAAGAGTCTATAAGCGAAGTCAATGCTTTGCTTGAATCCGTTCCACTCTTAGATTCTGTGCGGTGGCACGCAAAAGCTGAAAGTCTTCCTGTGCGCACATCCAATCTTGTTCCTTCTCATGTCGAGCCTCCAAAATTGGAACTCAAGTCTCTTTCAGAGACCTTGAGATATGCATTTCTTGGCAAGAATCAAACCTTGCCTGTGATCATTTCCTCTCATCAAGAAGCTATGGGTTGGAGCATAGCTGACATCAAGGGAATTAGTCCATTTATGGTGATGCACCACATTCGTTTAGAGGATTTTGCTAAACCTTCCTTAGAACCTCAGAGACGACTAAATCCTGTCATGAAAGACGTGGTTCGGATGGAAGTGATGAAATTGCTAGATGTGGGTATTATCTATCCTATCTCTGACAGTCGTTGGGTGAGTCCTATACAAGTAGTTCCTAAGAAGTCTGGTATCACTGTGGTAGTGAACCAAGACAATGAATTAATCCCCACTCGAGTCCAAAATGTATGGAGAGTGTGTATTGACTATAGGAAACTCAACTCGATGACTCCTAAGGATCATTTTCCCTTACCTTTCATTGATCAAATGTTAGAGCGTCTGGCAGGACATTCTTACTATTGCTTCTTAGATGGTTATTCCGGGTACAACCAGATACCCGTTGCTCCAATCGATCAAGAGAAAATAACTTTGACCTGCCCTTTCGAAACTTTCGCGTATCGTCGCATGCCTTTTGGATTGTGCAATGCACCCGCTACTTTTCAACGGTGCATGATGATCTATTGGAAATAGGGGAGGAGAGTATTACATCTTAGAAGTTTGTTGAAAAATAAAAGAAGTGAGGGGAGAGTAGAAAAGGGATATGGAGAGGGTAGAGAGGAGGGGGTATGTATTCCTTTGACCTACCTTGAAGCTTTAATGCCTTCTTTCTTTCTTTTCTTCTTTTTCTTATGAGAGTGTATCTTTTTTGAATAAATAAAGTGAAGAAGTAGAGAAAAGATTAGTAAAGAATTGAGTTGAGTGTAGATTTTGTATGTGTAAGACTTGGTACCCATTTTGGAAGGGGAAGGAGGTATTTATAGGTGCTTAGAGGTTACTTTAGGGATATAATGGGGTGAAGTAATGGAAGAATAGAGAATGTCATAGGTTTTGAATGTGGGAAGTGTGAAATTTAGAGTTGGGATGAGGGTAGTTGTGTAATGAGGGTAAATGAATAGTTTTTTAATCCAAATGATTTGGATCCTACCTAATCGATTTCGGTGGAGTATTTGGTGAGATGTAATGATGGGTGTTTGGTTTAAGAGAGTGGGAGTGTAAGGGAATATTTGTTGATGGAGTGTTAGGTAGGTTAAAGGAGAATGGTGTTTATGTTAGGAGAATAAGTTGTGTAAGGGATTAATTGATTGGATTTATGGAGGGTTAAGAAGGTGGTGACATGTGTCAAAAGGGATGGGGAGGTGAGGTGATTATATGAGTTGATTGGAGAGAAAGAATGTTTGATTGGAGAGGAGGGGTGTGGGTTTGGTTTGTGGAGATGTATTTGTAAGTAATGATGAGGGTAGGTTAGAGAAGGGTATGGGTTGAGATGAATTTTAGAGGGAAGTAATGTGGGTAGGTTAGGGAAGGGTATGGGTTGAGATGATTTTTAGAGATGATGATGTGGATAGATGGGTTGTTAGAAAAAGGAGATGGGGGTAAGTAGTTGGATGAGGGAGGTCAGTTGGGGTGATGATATGTATCTCATTTGATGATCAAAGGGTGATTGGGTGATATGGATATTGGTTTGTGGGTTATGCATTATGGATATGGTTTGAATTGATTTGGGTTTGGGTGTGTTGGGCTTGGGTTTTATGAAAGGTTTTAGGTTGCTTGGGATTGGGTATGGTGTATTTTAGGATGGGGCTTAATGGGTTGGTGGTTTTTATGGTTTGGGTAATATGAAATTAGGTTTAGGTTAAGGGAGTAAGGTGAGAAATGATTTTTGGTGAATGGAGGGTTCGTGGGCTTTTAGCGGACTTGGGGTAAATCAATTTTGAGGGTGGAGCGGTGAAAAGTAGGGAAGGTGAGGGTACGCTAAGTCTTTTTGGTGGGCCTACTAGACCCTTACGGGGTCTTAGGGACCCTCAATTTGATAAAAATGCCATGTTTTAGTGATTCGGGCTTTTAAAGCCCATTGGCAATCTTATTTGGAAAATCAATTTTTTGGGCCCTTTTCTAGTGGGGGCCAGTTCAAATTGGGGTGTCTACAGCTGCCTTCTTTGCAGAAATTATGTGCAAAGAACTACAAAGAATAGACTAAATCCCTATTTGTACAGGCCAAATTTTTTTTGTGAAAAACACGATTTCGAATTATTGATTGAATTGATGCTTTTTGTAGAAAATGGCTACTCAAGCATGGGGTCTAGCAGAGTTTTTTCTTATTAATTCCTTGATCTCGATGGTACGGAGCTTGTTTGAGATCTCGAATTTGATGAAAATTTGATAAGTTTTGAAATTCAGGTGTTTCTTCAGTCGTGTTCTGACAAATTAAAAGGTTTTTGAAATTATTTTGATTTTTGATTTTTTTTAGATTTTTATTTCATTTTTCTGATTTTGATTTGATTTTTTTATTGATTTTGTATGAAGCACGGATAACTTTTGTAGACACTCAAATTTGAGCGAGCCCTCGACACAAAAATACCCAAAAAGATAATAAAAATTACATCGGGCCCTCAAAGCCCAAGTCTCCAAAAGTCCTCCCTCTTTCAATAAATGATCCAAGCCTACTCACAAATCATTTTCCTTCACTCCTAAACTCAACCCAATATAAGCCCAACCCATTCTTATTTTACACTCCTCAACCCAACCCAACCTAAGCCCATCACTTAAAACCCATCATTCCTTAATCCAATCCACTACCAAAGCCCAAAGCCCAACTCATTACCTAAGCCCAACTCATTACCCAAACCCAACCTAACCCATAAACCATCATCCACATCAAACCAATCACCAATTTAACATCAAAAGATGACACATGTCATCATCCCCTTCCACTTCCCTCATCTAATCACCTATCCCCATTACTCTTCTCTCACAATTCATCTACCCACATCACTTTTCTCCAAAATCACTTCAACCCATACCCTACCCTAACCTAACCTATCCCCATTCTCTAACACCATCAACCACCCACATCACAACCCATATCTCCTATACCCTAACCCATTACTTTCCCTTAAAACACTTCAACAAAGTTACCTCAACCCATGCCTCCCACCATCATCACCAAACTAACCCATACCTTTCTTTCTAATCAACCAACCATCATCACTAATCAATTCATCTCATCACCACATCACCACATCACCTCCTCCCTTTTAAAACATGTCATCATCTCATTACCCCTCCAAAAAATCTAAACACCTAACCCCTTATACAACCCATTCTCCTAAACCTAAATACCTCACTTCTTCAACCAACCTAATACTCATTCTCCAAATAACTCCCTTACACCCCCATTCTTTCCATCAATCATCACGCATCTCACCCCACCAAACACTCTACCCAAATGGATTTGGGTAAGATCCAAACCATTTGGATCTAAATATAACCCATTTAGCCTTCTTACATAAATACCCTCTAATCCTTTCTAATTTACCACTACCTTTCTCTTAAACCCCACACCATTCTATCATTTTCCTTCAATTCACCCCATCTTACCCCTAAAATAACCCTCAAACTCCTATAAAACCCCCTTCATTCTCCACTCACAACCCCTAATGAAAAATTAAGGAAAACACCTCCTAAAATAAAAATTCTCTCAACTCTCAACTCTTACTCTACTCTCAACACCCAACTCTCAACTCGTCTCACAACTCTCAACTCTCAACTCTCAACCTTCTCTCAAACAAATCAAGAAAAGAAAAAAAGAAGACTCATCAAGGAAAGTCAAAGGAAATCAAAGAAGGAACAAGGTGGGTTTGAATAAAGAACACCCCCTCTAACTTCCCTCTTCTACTCATCCCCCTTTTTCTACACTTTGCACACACCACAATAGTTTGTATCATTGAAAGGGCCCATTTTTCAATAAGGGTGCCCTCAATGGTTCAAACACACATTAAAGTCCCTCATATTTGGGGGTACATATCTTTCCAATCTTTTTTTATTTATTTTATTTCACTTTTAAAAATGGACCAAATCCGAGGTTACCACCTACGGTGGATGGAGTAGGGTGCCTAACACCTTCCATACTTCATAAATGGACCCCCTTACCTAGATCAAAAGTTGGACCATGTACCCTATCCATACGAGAGTCATCAAAGGTCAAAAGAACATAATTTTCAAAAAATATGACATCGGGTGACCATTCACACCCATTTCCAAATATGAATGGTGGCGACTCCAAAACACCCAAAGTGGAAGGATATTTCAAAATAATGAAATTCCCGTGTCCACAACTTTTAAATTAGGTTTATCTATTCTTGAAGAATGGATGGCGTTTTAATTATTTTGTCCGTGCATGGAGCATGGATGAAACAAAATAATCCTCATCTGTACTGGTAGCACGGACCAGTACGATTTCAAACGTTTTAAGCTGCGTGCCTCTTCCTTTTTTCATTTTTCCTCTCTTATTATTTTCTTCAATTTCTTTCTAGTTTATGGTGATTTCTCTTCCTCTACTTTGCCTCTTCTTGATTTCGTGCTTGTGGAGGGATTTGTTTGTCGTTGAGACAACCGGGAGTCACATATAGGGTATTGAGGTGGTCTTCTTTGCCATGATTTTATTTTTTTTTTCTTTAATGATTTTTAGTTTGCTTTTCTTTTAATTTTGAAGACTTAATTTCATTTTAGACTTGTTATCCCCTTTTCAATTGGATTTTGAATGTTTATGACGCATTTGGAGATTCTTGGCACCTTGGTCAATCGAGGTAAGCGCCTTACGATTTTATTTTGACATTCTTTTATGATGCTACCATGATTATTGAATTACTTTCTTTGTTAGTTTTTTTCTCTCATAGTACTATCTCGAAGATGATTAGGGACCTATTAAACTGTCTTTGTTTATTGTTATTATTGTCATATATTTATATTTATTTTTTATATTTTTATTATTATTATTTTTCTTTTTCTTTTTGATTTTTTTGTTTGTTTCGAACATTGGTGCATGTGATTTATGGAGTGTTGGTTGATGGGATTTGGGATGGTGAGAATGTGTAATGTGGCTTGGATGATGATGCTCGGGGAATTTTTAAAATTTTAAATGTTCATTGTGGTTTTGGGTTGGGTGGTGTTTGGATTGGGTTGAGACGAACGAGAAGGGGATGGCACTGTTTTGTCAGGTTTTACGTGATTGGTGGTGGATTTGATGGTCTTTGGGTGGATATATATCGGTTTATGACTGGATGGTAGGTCTTGGATGATACTGTTTACGGGTGGCAAGGGATTTTGACATGGATTGGGTGTTTGTTTGTCTGGATTTGGATGAAGGTTTAGGTTCATGCATGCTTAATGGTGGTGAAGAAAGATAACGGATTAGGAAGGATGATGAAGGATGGGCATAGGCGATCTTTAGATGAATTTGGAATTTGGAGTTGTAGGTATATGACAACGCAAGTGTGATGTTTCATGGATCATTATAGTGGACTTTGGATGAACTTGATACTTGGATTTGCAGGTATTTGGATTGTTTTGGGGTGAATGAAGTAAGGTGGGCCAGTTTGGATGGGTCGAATGGTTTGGAGACTGTTTTGGGCTAGGATTTTGGGTGGTTAGGGGACTATTTTGATGGGAATTGGGGACTGTTTGGGAATTTTCTTAGTAGGAATTAGGGATGGTTTAGGAAACTATTTTAATGGGAGTTGGGGACCGTTAGGGTAAGAAATAGGGGATGGTTTAAGGGACTGTTTTAGTGGGAGTTGGGGACTATTAAGGTAAGAAATAGGGGTGATTTTAGGACTTGTTTGGAGTAGAGTTTTAGTGGAGGGATTCGAGTAGATAGGTGGGTAAGGCTCGGGATGAGGGTTCAGGGTGTTTTTTGGGGTTATTCAATTTGAAATTGGGATGAGTTTCAAAGGGTGTTGGTTGGGTTGAGTCGGACATTGTGGGTACTTTTTATGCTTTTCTTTTCTCTAAGCATTTTGCTTTTGCACCTTATTTATGCTTCTATCATGTTTTAGGGCCTTCAAATTTTCTTCTTTGTGCCTTTCACTTATCTTGCTTTTATTGAAACTGACGGGCATATGTGGGGAATGGGTCTTTGGGTTGATCTAGGTCAGGTTTAGTAAGGGCTTGACTGATTAGGTTTGAGGGTTTTGATGAGAGATGATGGTTGCGAGATATGAGACTGGTTGGTGGGTTGAATTGGGTCTCGACTTGGGATTTGGTAGGTGTAAGTGGAGAATGATAAGTGTTAGTGACTCACCTAGGGTGTGTTGGGTGAAACAATCTTGGATAGGTAGAGCACAGAATTGGGATTGGGGATCATAGGTTTAGGTAGGCAGATTGTTGTTGTTATGACTCTTGGAATGATAGGTTGAGTGGTTGGGTAGGTGAGTTCATAATTGGCTTGAGTGGTTTGGTTATCTGGGGTTTTAGATAGGGGTCTACTTGTTTACTTAGGCGTAGTTCGAGATGGTAGGTTTGGGTAGGCGGGTAAGGTTGGTTGGTTACATCAAGATAGGCAATCGGGAGGTTTTTCACTATTGACTCAATGACCTGGTGGCTTGCAGATGGGTAGGGAAAGACGGATGAGAGTAGCGAGACATTCGTTTGATGAGGAGGATGAGGCTAGATTCAGGACTAGGACCTGTTTTGATATAGGGTTTGGTGTGGCTATTGAGTCAGACAGGCTTGGTCGGCCTTTATGGAGACTTGATTCTTCTTCGATGGTTGGTTTTTCTTCGGGTAATCGGGCAAATAAGGTGAGTACCTCTCAGAGTTGTCCAACTGAGGAGCTTGCAAGCAGTGGCAGTGGCCAGGTCGATGGTAGACGAGGCAACAGAGGTGGTAGGGCCAGGCAGATAGTGCCGTTGGTAGAGGTAAAGTAGGCTGGGAGGCTCCTAGAGTCGAGATCCCTGAAGAAGAGAGTGAGAGTGTTCCCGATACCTCTCTTCTTCGTGGATTAAGGTGACATGTCTCGGTGCGATTGGACATTCCTACCTCTTATTCTTCAGCCAACTTCAAGGGTTGATGGAACACATTTCTTTCTACAATCGCCCTGTTCTTCAATGATATCAGGACATAGGGCTTCAACGCATTCTTATAGATCCCAACTCTCAGGGCTGATTACCCTTTGTTTTTTGCCATGGTTGAGAGATGGTTTCTAGTGACTCACTCCTTCCACATACCAGAGGTGGAGATAGGCATCAGGCATTCATACTTTGTGGCGATCACGGGCTTTGCCATGGACAGAGAGCCCTTGTCCTTGGCCATGCTGACAATGCAGGAGGTGGGAAAACTTTTAGGCATTGCTAGAGTCCCTACCTCCACAGTAGTGAAGATGGGGCTGATTAGCACCGAGGTACTGATGGGGTTGATACTTGTAGAGGGAAAGGACGGGGCCTCCCATACTTACTAAGAGAGAGAGAGAGTGGCTCGCTTTAGAGATAGAGATTTTGATATTGTTTTTTGAATCTGTTTCCTTTTACTCCTTGGTAGCTACTTCTTTCTTGAGGACGATTCTTCTGTTTCCACCACATTCCTTTCAATGATTCGAGACATCGACCACATCGGAGATTTTGACCAGGGGAGTCTAGTCTATGGGACCATTCTTGTTGGGCTAAATCGAGTAGTAGAGGGGATTATTGCACCCCGTGGAACTAGGATCTCCACTCGATTCTTCTGGCAGTTCATCGAGGTAATGTATCTTTGTTTTGATCCTTGTTTGTTTCTTTCATCAGTCTTTCATTCCCTACTTGATATTTTATTCCTCTTTAGATTTTTGTCTATGTATATTTTCCTTTCTACTTACCGACTCAATGCCACCCCGACAAGGGTTATCCATTGGGTGCTTTTAGGGTTACTCGGGATGTTAGGGCGATTAGGAGTAGCTCTCGAGTGCTCAGGCCCATATTGAAAAATGTCGCCTTCAAGATGTGAGTATTCTAACCCTTTTCCTCTATTCTTTTAAGCTTGGAGTTACATATGCCTGTTGTCTGATTTTCTTTTTTGCAGATCTTCTCTGTCACTCTTCGGGACCTTTTCCGTATTGTCAACGGGAGGCAGGAGGTGTGGAACACCTATAGGCATAACATTTGGCTACAACGCTATCCCTACTTTATTGGAGAGCAGGGAGATACATTCAATCTAGGAGAGTGTCTGATTTTCCAACGATGGGAGTCTTTGCATCCCTGTCGCTCCACCTGAGCCTATCTCGGGGGCTATGACGATGGATGAGTATCTTGCTCAGTCGAGGGGCGTAGATGCTACTGGATTGGTGAGGGGTGGTGACTATTAGGCCTGATTTAGAAAGGTGTCCATTGGATGCATTATGCTTGTAGTTACTACTCGGGTCGGGATCACCGAGATTGGAGGGGTCTTGATCCAGGTGCATGCTGTCACAGTATAAATTTTGTCTCTGTTTATCTTTTCTTGGGATTTTCTCCCTGTCGCGATTCTTATTGGGTATGTGCTAGTTTCAGGCTGATGATCTTCGTTGCCTTCGAGAGGGCTATGACGTTATTGAGGCATAGGCAGCAAAGGCTGTGGAGATGGAGAACATGTGGAAGGCTTCTAGGGCTGAGGTGGAGGAATAGGTGGCTCGTATTGAGAAGTAGGCCGCTCGCATAGAAACGCATGCTGCTCGTGTCCAGGAGCTAGAGTTGGAGATGGCCCTACGAGAGTCCTGTCTTCAGGCCGAAATGGTATGTCATTTTTTTTTCTTTTTTGTGTAGACTGTAGCTTATTTATTTCTTGTTTTGATTAGTTTTCTCGTGATCTTTTTAGGATTATCATCGACACCGAGATGGGACGAGCACCTCTGCCCGTCTTCCAACACCTCCTTGGGTAAGAACTTGCATTTCAGTTATTTATTTCCATGTATATCATATATATATATATATATATATACATGTTCTCAACTTGCTTTATTTTTCTTTTCAGGCTTCCCCCTCCACTGGACCTTCTGTCTTGGGTGTTGATCTTGCGGGGACTATGGAGCATGATGTTGAGCTTTTCTTTACGGATTTCGAGGGATGCCTGCGGATGCACGGTCTTCCTTCCTTCGGAGTGTCTGGCTTAGGTACGGTGGCTGGATCTTCCTCTGGAGCGATCCCGGAGACTTAGAATGCCCGTGATGATGCTGGACTCCCCCTGTTTGATTTTTTATTTGATGCACCTTGCAAAAAATGTAGATATTTTGTATTAGTTTTTGATGTTTATGTAAACATTTTCACATTTTGTATATATACATCGATGTTTTTCATTTCTTAGCATTTATTGTATCTTTATATGTAGACACCTCAATTTGCACGAACCCTTTTGAAAAATCCAACTTTCCTCGAATTGACTCCAACAAACCCGCATTGCCACTTGGCCTCATTTTCATACATACATGCATATATGCATCATGTCATATAGTTTGCATGCTCAACCTTGTCCCTAATCTAACCTAATTCCATACCACTTCCATGATCCAATCCGAATCCATATCCATTCTCTATTAATCGACCTATCACTCATACCTAAGTCCATAAACGAGCTCCATATCAAGCCAAGTCACCCTAAGACCTTAACCCAAGGTCTATACTACCATTATCCATAGCCAAGTTAATTTCCATTATCCATAAATCTAATTCATTCCCTAAGCCCAATACCAAGTCCATTCCTTAAGCCTAATACCAAGCCCATTCTAAATCCATTATCTTATAGCACCTCAAAGGATGACACATGTTGATCTCTCATAAGCCCTCAATACCCAATGTTTTATCTAATTGGAGAGTCAACTCCCCCTTGTGAAAATTCAAGAATACCTTTCCCAAAAAGGGTGGTTAAACCAAAAAGATTTTTTGATCTTTGGTAATAATCTATAAAGTTGAGAAAACTTCCAATCATACCCTCAAAAGGTGGGAATCTTCAAGTACATCCACCCTTGCTTTTTAGTTATTTACAAATGAACCAAGGTTTACTTTTCACCTACCACTTCATATTTACACATGTCACTCCCCTATTCACTTCCCAAGAGTACTTTTGTTCTCCCAATAGTCTATTACAAAAATATACTTCCACCATTGATTTATGAGTTATTTACAAATGGACCAAGGTCTACTTTTCACCTACTACTCCACCTTTACACATGTCACTCCCCTATTCACCCTTCCAAAAGTACTTTTGTTCTTTCACTTCTATTTATCAAAAAATAAAGATCAAAGAATGCTTTTAGGATTTCTCCAAAATGTCATCTTTATCCTAATATAAATGAAAAATCCAAAAGAAATAACCTAAACCTCATGTCTATTTTCTTTATTTTTAGGGTTTAACCACTTTATCCCTAAAAGTTCTCCAAAAACTCTATAAATACCCCCATTTTCTATGAATAATTCATGCTCTCAAGCCCCCATCTCTTAACCTAAAACTCTACTAAAATCCCTACTCATTATCCCATCTCTCAACCTTCAACTCCCTCAACCCTCAACTACGTTTTTCAATTCTCAAGTTCATCTCTCAAACTCAAGTTATTCAAAACTTCCAAGGGGACAAGGTGGGTATTGTAGTTTATTTTATTTTAATACTTGCATCTTCTTATTCTATCCTTCTCATTTTTTTTAAAACCTTTAGGATGTAATGGAGAACCCTCATTCATCCCAAGTATATTGAACCTTAACTTTGAACATGAAATGCTTGAGGTGGTTTGGTCGAAAGGATGGAGGTTGAAGCCTCTTTTAAACCCATTTTTACCTCATGCATCATAATGTATACTATGCACACACATACCACATGCTTGGCTATGATGAAGAATTGTGTAACTCTCTTGATGGGGTTAAAATACTAAATTTTTAACTAAGCATGCATGTATTAAGGTTGTGGACCTAAGGAAACTCTATCCATGGAATTTCTCTAAAATCCTAAACCAATATTTCAACTCATGCAAAAATGTGTTGATTTCATGGGATATCTTCTTCTATAGGATATTCCTTATGACAATATTAACATTAAATTCTCTTTCAAAGAGGAACATATTTACCATGTGCACACACCCACTTCATGCATCTTCCTTGTATGTTAATCTTTTAAAAAATGACCAAATCTAAAGGTAACCACCTTAGGTAAAGAGAATTGGGTGTTTAACACCTTCCCCATTCTCTAATCAAATCCCCTTACCTAGATCTTAGGTAGACTATACCTTTTTCATGAATGAGAGTCACTACAATGTCATGAAAAAATGATTTTTAAAAAATCAATTCGAGTGCCCATTCACACCCATTTCTAAAAAGAATGGTGGCGACTCCAAACAATGTAGCATTGAGGTTCAAAGATGAACATTCTCATGTCTACAACTTGACGACTCCACTGGGGAGATTACGGGTTCAAATCATGACTATTTGGCTATTTTTACAAAGTTTCACAAAAAATTTCGATATGTATTCACTGACTTCTTTTATTGTTTGTGTTTGTTTTGGGCACCTTATTCTTATTCTTTGGGAGTGATTATAATATTTTCTTTATCTTTTGTGGGTTGAATGCTTGTAAGGGGGGTTAATACTTGTTTTTTTTTTAAATGCACATGTACACTTACACTTGCATACCTCATTGCACAAACCTCATTTACCCATAAAAGTTTAAAACCCAGATGCCTAGTAGTTTCACGATTTGAGATCGTTTATTTTGGGTATGGGATGAACACATCCAACCCAATCACCAATTTAAGACGTGTGTACTTCGGTATGCATCGAGGTTTGAAGAATGGGTAGCCAAAAAACCACTTATAAAACTGCATGCATCGAAGCGTAATTAAAGACATAGGACATTAAGATTTTCAAAATCAAATGTGTATACATCCCATGTTCATATGTAATTTTTTTTTAGCCCACGAAGACAAGTTATATAGATTTTATGTTTGTTTTTTTCCTTTGTTTCTTTACATGTCCCCCTCGGTAAATGGGGGATTTTTTTATTTATTAATTTTATGATTTGCATAAAAAAAAAAAAAAATTTTTGTGGCTCAAGCCAAAAAACAGAGGCTATGTGCCTCAAAATCCAAAAAAAAAAAAATTTGGGGAAAATTAAGGTTCTGGTCCGTTTTTAAAACGCGGACTAGTACAAAAGCCTTTTGGTCCGCACATTAAACTCGAACCCTAAAAAATAAATAAATAATTTTTTTTGCTAATTTGGTATTTTACATCAGTCCTGACAACTTTTCTCTTGGACTTTTTTTTTTTTTGAATTTTAAGGCTTAAAAATAATAAAATGAACCGATTCTATCGTTAAGCTTAGGGCCTACCCCTCACCACTTTGTGTTTGATCCAAACGGAGCTCGCCTACTCTCTACCTATCAAAATTGATCCCGACCTAACGCAACACACCATCAACCTTGGCCACAATCAAACTCATTATCATCCACGACCCATATTAACTTCAAATGGATCAATGACCCATATTCACCTTAAATGGGTCCACGACTCATATCCACTTCCAAATGGGTCCACGACTCATATCCCCTTTCAAATATATACACGACTTATAGTCACTTCAAATGGGTCCACAAATCATATCCACTTCAAATAGGTCTACGACCTATATCCAATCTGAATTGGGTCTACGACCCATATCCAATCCAAATGGGTCCACAACTCATATCCATTTCAAATTGGCTCCACAACCCATATCCATGTCAAATTGGGTCCACAACCCATATTTATTTCAAATTGGGTCCACGACCTATATCCAATCCGAATCGGGTCCATGACCCATATCAATTTCTAATTTGGTCCGGGACTCATATCCAATCCTAACTGGGTCCATGACCCATATCCAATCCGAATTGGGTCTACGACCCATATTCATTTTGAATTGGGTCTACGACCCGTATCCAATCCAAATCGGGTTAACGATTTAATCTAACCTAAACCAGGTCCATGATCCTTATTCAACCCAAACCAGGTTCACGATCCACATTTCGCCCAAATCGAACCCATCCTTCAATTTCAACCCGAACCATGATCCATATGTGATCCATCAAAATCAATAATTGGTCGATCAATCCAATGAATCCAATCATTTCCCAACAAAACATATTTGAAAAAAATGAAGAATTTTAAAGTACCAATTGCAATTCTTGATCGAAGTCAATGCTTATGAACGATCTTGCCTTGTTGATACGAGGGGAATAAACTACGTCTATTCAAGGAAATAACTTGACTTAAGAATACCTTTGCTAAGGCATTGTGCACTATCTCTTCCTTGGAGATCTGACTGGCCGATCTTGATTTCAAAGAACTGAATTGGGGGCTAAAAAAAAGGTTTTTCCAACTCAATCTGTTTGGGGTAATCTGTCTTTGCAAATTGTTCTTCCAACTCTGTATTGATACCCAGCTCCTTGCTGACAAACCTCCGATTCTGTATTGATAAACCTCCAGTTCCGAGTTGACAAACCTCCAGTTTCGTGCTGACAAACCTTCGGCTCTGTGCCAACAAACCTCTGACACCGTGCATATAACCCTCTAATTCCATTTTGACCAACTTCTGGCTCCGTGCCAATAAACCCATAGTTTCTTGTTGACCAACCCTAGTTCCGTGTTGACAAACCTCCGACTCCGTGCCAATAAACCCTAGCTCCGTGCTGATAACCTCTAGCTCTGTGTCGATAAACCTCTGGCTTTGTGCCGATAAACCTCTAGCTCCGTGTTGACGAACCACTGGCTCTGTGTCGATAAACCTTCAACTTCGTGTTGACGAACCTCTATCTCCGTGCTGATAAACCCTAGCTCCGTGTTGACAAACCTCGCAGATAAACTTTTAGCTTTGTGTTAACCATTACCCAGTTCCGTGCTGGCAAACCTACAGCTCTGTGCTGACAAACCCCAATTTCGTACTAGTGAACTTCCAGCTCTATGCTGACAAACCTCAGCTCTGTACTGAAAATCTTTCGACTCCGTGTTGACGAACCCCTAGCTCCGTGTCAACCAACCCTTGGTTTCGTGTCGATAAACTTTTAGCTCCGTGTCGACAAACCTCTAGCTACACGCCGATAAACCTCAAACTCTTTGCTGACAAATCCTAGCTCAATGCTGATCAATTTCTAGTTCCGTGTCGACGAACCCTAGCTCCGTGCTGACAAAAAATCCAATCCCAACCAAATTCAGGACTTTATCAATGCAACTTTACCAATTAATCCAATTTGACCTAATGAATCATCATGCATTTTCATTATGTAAATGATATATTAACGCTTAACCTCTTGTCCATAGGTGGTCAAACGACCTAGAAAAAAGTACTTGCCACCTATTAATCCTCAATATTTTCTACGTTCACAACTAATCATGAGCACTTCAAAGTAACCTCAATAATTAGTAATAGAAATAATAACAGATCTCACCTCGAAGCTAGATATAGTGGTGAAGGCATTAGAAAAATATGACAAGATTCTAGATCTATTAATGGCAAATTCGAGTATCATTCAAGCTACCATCATCAAATCTCAGGTTCAAATCAAGCCATATCGGAACAACCCCAACCATAACAGCCAATAATGCAGAATATCCTACCACCCATGGCTCTGATCAATCAAGGATCACCAATTCACATTCATTGCAACCCACAGTGATAAGATGTTGTTCAAGAGGAAGAAGGTGAATTTAGAGAAATCGAGGTAAGGAGCACCATAGAGGAGAAATTAGCTAACAAGCTTGAGGTAGTCGATGAAGAGATCCGAAGAATGAAGGGAAAGGACTCCGCTAACGGAATGAGGTTTAGAGATCTCTACCTATACCCAAGTGCACCATTAGCGCCAAAGTTCAAGTGTCCTGACTTCAAAAAATATAATGATATTGGATGCCCTCTGTCCCACTTGAAACTCTACTATGGATCTACGTGCCAGTTTGATAAAGATGGTAGGTTGTTGGTCCAATTTTTTCAAAGAAGTCTAACGGGGGTAGCCCTCTCATTGTTCTCACAGTTGGATCATTCTCAGATTAAAAGTTGGTGAGATTTGGTTACGATTTTCTTAAAAGAGTACAAATTTAACATAGATATGGGGTTGGACAGAAATGACATGGAAAATATGACTCGGAAGCTAAAAGAAATTGTGAAAGAGTATGCCCAAAGATGACGAAAATCAGCATCTAAGGTAAAATCACCTATGACTGAACAAGAAATGAATACTATATTCATTTATACTTTGGGCCACACATTTTACATGCATCTAGTAGGTCATACAACTGCAAGCTTCTCGTCATTGGTCCAAGTCTATCTAGTCTAGGGGCACCGACAGGGGGGTCTACCCAACAAAAACCGGTAGTCTTGAACAAGAAGAAGGAGGAAGCACAAGTTAACTATATGCAACCTTTTCGACCATTCTTCATCTCAGCATCAACTGTGAACCAGAGGCCACCAGCACCTTAGGCCCCCTTCAGGGTTAACCTACTTCAAGCTACACCAGTTTCGCAGGCATTCCAGTTCTAACAAAATCCAGTATTTGATCAAAACCCACAGTTTGCCTAGAATCATCAAATCAAACATCGTAGACCCAACATGATCCCTCGAGTCTTCATTAACTTGCTTATGACTCTATTAGAACTACTCCCAACACTACTCAGGAGAGAATATCTCACCAAGAGGCAGCCAAACCCAGAGACAATAAAGGGGCCAGGATACAACCCTAACTAGTTCTACGAATTTCATATGGGTGCACCGGGGCATGCCACCGACTAATGTTGGCAACTCAAGCACCAAGTTCAAAATCTAATCGACAAGAAAATGATCATCTTGGATGGTCCGGCAGCCTAAGTACCTCAAGAGAACATAAACCAAAACTCATTACTAATGCACAACGGGGGAGGCAATGAGCCTACAATGAATGCTATAGAGAAGGATGAACCAAGTTTCAATCACTCAGTTCTGATAGTACTATTGGTTCGAAAGTTAAAGTCAATTTGAAGAAGTAATCAACATCCTCAAGTATCAATGATCTACCTCAAGACACAACCAACCGATCACCGTCTCAACCGCCAATCAGAATGGTCAATCTCACAATTCATTCAAATCCCCCAACTTCGAATCATTCATGATCACCACTCATCATACCCTACACCCTACCAACTACAAGTCCTTCCTCTCGACCACCCCTCTTTATACCCTACACCATACCAACTTCAGGCTCTTCCTCTCGACCACCTCTTATCATACCTTATTTTGCACCGACCTCTCAAAATTCAAACTTCTCATCCCGACTACCTCTCATCCTATCCTATATTAACCTACAAATCCCTAGCACCACTATACCAACCATCAAGCCTAGTCCACCACCTTTTATCCTCCATCTAAAGTCAGATCCTCAACCCATGACTATCATATCTCCTAAACTTTTCCCATACTGTTCAAATCAAACCGTCCCATGGAGTTATGAGACGATGATTATCACATCGATAGGGGTTGAAAAGTCAAATGAGGCTATGGTAACGGACATTAGTCACATGACTAGATCCGAAAGGTGCTACAAGTACCAAAAAAGAACAGAAGAGAAAAGAGGAAGAAAAAAAAATGAAAAAGTAGGGAATAAAAATTGGTGGAAGAAGAACGGGCACCGCAAATAGAGTCAGAGAAGAAAAAGAGTCGAGTAACCGACAAGGAGGCATCTGACTTCCTTAAGCTCATTCGAAAGATTGAGTATAACATAGTGGAACAGTTGAACAAGATGCCAGCTCAGATCAGTATCTTCGACCTTCTAATAAACTTATAGCAACATTAGGAAGCACTACTTAAAGTTCTGAGTGGTGCACATGGGCCTAAGACTACCTCACCGGAAGAGTTGAAAAAGACAGTGGGACAAATCATGGCCCCCAATCCAATCACTTTTACAGAAGATGAGTTTATCAATGGAGGGTGTGGTCACATTGAACCATTACATATCGTAGTAATGTGCAAAGACATGATGGTAGTAAGGGTGTTGATCGACAATGGCTCGGTTCTAAATATTTGTCCTTTACAAACTTTGCACAAGCTAAACATGGATATGTCTCACATCAGGCCGACTAGGAGAACTATCAGAGCTTCTGATAGTAGGAAAATTGAGTTGTTAGCTTGTGTAATTGATTCGGGCCTCAACAGGCCTCTAGGGAGAGATATCAATTATTAGGGCCTTCATCGGTTTGTCTAGTGTTTGGGAGCCTGTGAGTGGGTAAAGGGTGCAATGAAGGTCCAAAGGACCCTTCAAGTGTATTCTTGAGTTGTGTGAGTCGTTCGAGGGCCCTATGGTGAGTAACTCTTATGGATAGTGTGACATAAGTACTTGGGTTCTTAAAAACCTTAATTTGAACAATACGATCATAATGGGCTTCGCAAAATCCAACTTTCACGTGTCCAATACACTTTGCACATTTCGAGGACTCTTGTATATTTGATTTGTATACATTGAGTGTGAGAAAGTCCTGGTTAATTTCCATATGATATTGGGATCTCGGGATGTGAAACGATTTTTTTAAAGAACGGGGAATTCAATGATTCAAGGTCTCCAAGGCTTTAAAAGGTTTTGGTCCGTGCTTCAAGTACAGATAGATCAGTTGGATTTTTGTCCGTGTTCAAAGCACGAATAAGTTTTTTTGGGTTCCATCCGTGCTCTGAACACGGATAAATCAACTTGGGCTTCATCCGAGTTTTGAACATGGATAGGTCAATTTTTGTTTTATCCGTGTTTGGACCACGGACCAGTACGCTTTCCTTTTTCTTCAAAGCCTGTTCCATCACTGTGGTGCCTTAACATCTGAAATTTTTCTAATTTTTTACTTTCCTTTGTGCATATTTTTGCTCTCATTCTCCCCAAGACTTCTTCCCAAGCTCTATGGAAGTTCTTCCCACTCTTCTGAACTTGAAAAGGTATGGCATTGTTGATCTTTTCTTGAGTAGTTGGATAGAGGGTATGGATAGTAATGAGAGGGCTTAATGGTGTTTGAATAAGTTGGGATTCACACTCTCCTTACTAAAGGTCCCATTGCAATGGAATTTGATCGAGGCTATGTTGGGGTGTTGGGTTCCCGAACTCAATATTTTCTAATTTGAGGAACTTGAGATGACTCTCACCATCGAGGGGTTTGAAGTGTTATTGGATTTTGAAATGGTGAGTGCGATAGTTGTTCCGTCTTTGGGCGATGGTTATCAAGGCAAGGCTTTTTGGGGATAAATCACAAGCTTTTGAGGATTCCAGATGGTGGGTCAATTTTGAAAATAATGTCGAGATCTTTCTTGATCGAGCGTCTTACAGATCCTTCAAGGCCATTGGTTCACTTTAACGTCTTAACTTTAATGGTGGTGAGTCAACTTTTATTTCAGTGGCGGAGACATAATAGATCTCTCTCTTATTTACGTGATACAACAAGTCCATGAGGGACGTCAATTGGCTCCCATGCTTTTGAGTGAGATGTTCCAATCTCTCACGACTTGTTTGTCCGACCAAGGTCAGATTTTCTACGGATGCGCTTCACTCCTGCAAGTAAGTTCTAAACTTAGCATATATTTACAATTTAAACCTTTTAGTTTTCAAAAGTTTAGAATACTTCTATTTTGTAGCTTTGATTTATGGATCACGTGGTTTCGACTGAAGTCGTTAATCGTCCGTTCTGCATTAATGCTGATCTTGTGCTCATGATGTCGAGGTGAGTTGCTCCCTTAGTCTCGAGTGGTAAAGAGGAGTAGCATGCCTTCATTTGCAACATTGAGGATGAGAAGGTGAGATGGGTTGGTACCTTCCAACCTAGGGGGTCTCCCATGATTACATTTGATAGGGCTCGTTTCCTTGTCTTGGTTGGTTTTCATGAAGTGACTCACTGTATACTACTTTGGGTTCTTCGACAATTTGGCTATGATCAGGGTGTGTTCATCCCTAAGAATTTTAACGAGTTGGTTGGTCTTTTATCAAACCCACTTTTGAGTTGACTCATGAAAGAATGGAACCGAGTTGAGGTTTTGAGTCAACCCATCTTTGTAGCTTATCTATTTTCGTCGTACTTGCATTAGATTCGAGAACTCATCTCTGGAAGGCTATCGGTGTCGATAGTGCCACAAGCACTTCCTGGTGTTTCTTTCTTCTTCGATTATCGAGATCGAGTGGAGGAGTTCCAAACTGATCATCGTCGAATTCAGGCTATTTGGTTCAAATTCAAGAAGAAGATGCAAAAAGATATTGCTCAACTGAAAGAATGATAGCGGTGAAATGGCTAGGATTCGAGTCGAAGTTGTTAAGTTGTGGGACATGCTTGCCTAGAGTTCTCACTTTGACGACTTTGCAGCATATTTGGTGAGTCGTGACACTTCGGATATTGAAAGAATTATAACTAGCCAGGCTGCCCGGATCCATGCTTTGGAGGAACGCTTTGAATCTTTTTTTATTTCTGACGGGTTGCGTGTTGTATTCCCATTTTTTGTATTTTGAATTATTATCTGAATGTATGCAAAAACGACTGAAAGACTTAATGCAAAGAAAATAGATTTTATACTTACTTGGCCTCAAGTGTATCTATGTTTTTTGAAAATGCGAAGTTTTGTTAAATAAGTCTTACATTTGTCGTCATTGACCAAAATAGTAGTTTTTTTAAAATTTTTATGAAATGTCTTTATCAAATGAGTATGATAAATTTAAAATTTGTGAAATCTTGGGTTTTTACTGTCTCGGTGTTTTTGCCAACCACAAGGGATACGAGCATCAATTACTCTTTTGGTTCCTTTAGAGTCATCCCCCAATGCCCTGGTGCTGGAAGACTGTTTTCTATTCGGACCTCGAGATTTTGGAAAGTTTTTCCCGTTCACAGTTTATACTCTTACAAGCTAGGAGTTTTTTTTTCTTACCCTTATTGCCCCTAACGCTAGTTACGATTTTCACCAGACCCGATTTTTACATTTTTACGCATTGACGCCCTTTTGAATTTTCATCGTGCTGATAGTTTTAATCTTGCCATAGTCTGATTCTTTTACTCATAGCGCTTTTACAGGTTTTCACTATGCCTTTTCAGACTATGTTTGTATTTTTTTGTATTTTTACATTACAATTCTTGCTAGGAGTTTCTGTGTCTTTGTGGCTTGGTAACTCAAGTTAAGTTGCGAGATCGATGACTCTGCTCTTGTAGTGGTACTCTTTCTTGAGTAATCAATTTAGATTCTCCTTTTGAGTATTTCGATGACTTCTCGTGGCTCAGTAACTCAAGTTAAGCCACAAGATTAGCTACTCTACGCTTCAAAACGTTCTTTTTTCGAATATTCAATCTGGATTTCCCTTCGAGTTTTCCAATGACTAATAAAACTTGAGGTCCAGATTAAGTTACAAGCTCATTGGTGTTGCCATCATCATTGTGTTGCCCAAGAACATTTTCTGATCCGAAAGGACTTTTAGTGGGATAAAATGTTGGCTTAGGGTAGTGGACAGATACAAAAAATTAAGGTTGGAGTCTTTCAAGAGTGGCTTAGACATAGGATTCGTCTACTTTTGTTTTGAAAAGGTGATATATGTCTCCTTCCAACATCTCTCGAACTTGTTTAGGCTGGAGATCTGGGTCAAGCTTAAGATCAAATGTCCGAGTTTTTGACTTTTTTTGTTTTTTTTGTATTTTTAGCCATTTACCGTTTATCCTCATAGGAGCCAAGAGTACTTTGATGTACTCCTCTTGATTTTGTGATTTTCTTTTCCTTTTGTCTATTTTTTTTATTTTTTTTGTTTTTTTGTTTCGTTTTGTAGTGTTGACTTGTCCTAGTCTTAGGTTAAGAAATGAACGTAATGGTTTAAATGAGTTGACTAAGGTTAGATAGTTATTTTTAGGATAGTAAAAATGACCTTTTGCCATCTCAAGATCAGATCTCAGGCATAGTATTTCTTGACAGTGTCAGCATTGATTGGTTGAGGGAAGACTTGTCCGTCCATTTATGTAAGAATCAGAGCTTCCCCTGTCATTACCTTCTGCACAATGAATGGTCCATCGTAGTTTGGTCTGAATTTTCCTCTAACATCTTCTTGGATTGGTAGAATCTTCTTCAACATGAGGTCTCCTGGTGAGAAATCTCTAGGTTTGACTTTCTTATTGTAGGCTCGAGCTACTCATCGTTGATAGATTTGTTCAATCAGATTTAACTGGTCAAATCGAGTTTGAACTCATCCAGCTTCATCCAACTTTACTTCTTTCAAGATTTGGAAGGAGGGGATATCAACTTCTACTAGTAAGACTACTTCCATTCCGTATACTAGTGAGTAAGGTGTTGCCCTGGTCGAAGTCCTGAACGAGGTTCGGTAGACGTGAAGTGCGAAAGGCAACATATCGTGCCAATTCTTGTATTTAACAACCATCTTCTCGATAATTCTCTTAATGTTCTTATTGGCTACCTCAAAGGCTCCATTCATCTTGGGTTTGTAGGGTACTGAGTTGTGATGAGTGATCTAGAAGTCTTCGCACACTTGATCATATCCTTGTTCTTGAAGTTTTTTGCATTTTTAGTTACTAATCCATTGGAAAGCCTATACTAACAGATGATGTTGTTCTTGACAAACTTCAATACATTACTTTTCATGACGTTGGCATATGACGCAACTTTTACCCACTTAGTGAAGTAGTCAATAGCAACTAGGATGAAGCGATGACCGTTTCCAGCTTTTGGTGAGATCTGCCTGATGACGTCCATGCCTAAAAACGAGAAGGGCCAATGAGTGGTCATATTATGTAATTTTAAAAGTGGAACATTGATCTTGTTGGAGTAAATCTAGCATAGATGGCATTTTTGAACATGTTATTAGCAGTCACTCTCCATTATTGTCTAGTAATACCCCTTTCTCATAATCTTCTTGACTAGTATATGACCATTCATGTGGGGTCCACATATTCCACCATGCACAGTCTTGATTAGTTGTTTTGTTTATGTTTTTGCTATGCATCAAAGTAAGACCTCATGATGTGATTTCTTATAGAGAATACCATTGCTAAAGAATAATTGACCTGCCAACTTCTGAATGGTCTTACAATTGTTTGGCGTCGCATCTGATGGGATGGTTCGATCTTCGAGGTATGCCTTGATGTTCGAGTACAATGATTTTTTTTTCAGGATCTTCTACTTCGATGGTAGACAATAAGCCGGCTCATCTTGAATACTAATCTTAATAAGGTTGATGATTACATCTTCTGAAATACTGATCATTGAAGTGAGTGCAGCTAGTGCATCTGCGAATTGATTTTTAACTCTCAGCATATATATAAATGAAATCATGTTAAAGCTTGAGCTTAATTATTCGAGATACTCATGGTAAGGGATCAGTATCTATTCTCAAGTCTTCCATTCTCTAGTCGTCTGATAGATTACTAGGCTTGAATCTTCGAATGCGTCGATTTCATCTACCTTGAGGTCTAATGTTGCTTTCAACCCTACTATGCATGCTTCATATTCAGCCTTATTGTTAAAACATTAAAATTTTAATTTGATGGCGATTGGTATATGGGACTCGTCCGACTTAATCAGGATTGCCTCTATTATGTTCTTTTTTTTATTAGTTACTCCGTTAAAATACATTTTCCAGCTTGATTTTTGTCATCGTCCTTAATCTCAGTGATTAATATGGCTTCATTAGGAAAGTTTGTCTTTAATGGCTTATAATCGGTTAAAGGATGCTCAGCTAAGTGATCAGCAATAGTTTGTCCCTTGATAGCCTTTTAAGTGACATAGGTGATGTCAAACTCAGATAACAATAATTGCATTTTGCTGTGTAACCTGTTAGTGCTGATTTATTGAAAAGGTTTTTTAGGAGGTCCATTATAACAATAAGCATAGTCGAGTAATTGAGAAAATAGTGGTATAGTCATTGAAATGCCCAAACTAATGCATAACAAGTCTTCTCAAGCGTTGAATATTTAGTTTCGTACTCAGTAAACTTCTTGCTGAGATAATAGATGGCTTGCTCCTTCCATCCTGATTCATCGTGTTGTCCTAGTACGCACCCTATTGACGTCTTTTGTACTGAGATATACATCAGTAGAGGTCACCCTAGAGTAGGAGAGATCAAGACTGGTGGATTGAGTATATATTGCTTGATTTTGTCAAAAGCTTCTTGACAATTCTTGTTTTGCTTCTTGACAGTTCTTGTTCTACTTCTTCGGCATATCCTTTCTGAGTAGTTTGAAAACTAGCTCACAGATAGGCTTGAGTTGAGCAATGAACCGACTAATGTACTGTATTCTCCCTAAGAATGCTCGAACATCTCTCTCTGAAGCGGGTGCCTTCATCTCGAAGATATTTTAGTTTTTGTCGGATCAATCTCGATGCATATTTTATTGATGATTAATCCCAATAGCTTGCCCGATGTTGTCCAAAATATACATTTTACCGGGTTGAGCCTTAAATTGTACTTCCTTAGCTGGTCGAACAACTTTTTCAGATTTACTAGATGTTTTTCTTCTATACCGGACTTAATAATCATGTTGTCTACGTAAACCTTTATTTTTTATGGATCATATCGTGGAATAATGTGATTATCAAACGTTGATAAGTTGCCTCTGCATTTTTTAACCCGAATGGCATGACTTTGTTGTGGAAAGTACCTTAGGGTGTGATGAATGCGGTCTTTTCCTGGTCTTCTTCTGCCATTTTTATCTAGTTATAACCTGAGAAACTGTCCATGAATGAGAACATGTCGTGCCCTGTTGTACTGTCGACTAGAGTGTCGATGTACGGTAGTAGGAAATCATCTTTAGGACTTACATTGTTCAGGTCCTAGTAATCAACATACATACGTACCTTTCCATCTTTTTTAGGTACTGGGACGACTTTAGCTAGCCACTTGGGGTATGTAGAAACTGCAAGGAATCTGACTTGAAACTGCTTCATGACCTTATCCTTGACCTTGAGGGTCCATTATTGGCTTCAATCTTCTTAATTTCTGTTTGATTGGTTGCTTCTGGGAGTAATTGGTAGTTTGTGGACGATAAGATTTGTGTTTAGCCCAGGCATATCTAGGTATGACCATGCAAAGACATCTTGATAATTCTATAAGAGTTTGATCATCTCTTCCTTTTGTTGCTGCGATAATAAGGCCCCGATCTTGATGATTCGTGGGTCCTCTTCGGTACCAAGATTGATTGAATCTGTATCCTCAATGTTTGACTGAACACCTTCTCGTGATGATCTACCAAGTCTTTGATTTCTTTAGGTGGGTATTCAATTTCTTCCTCATACTCTTTTTCGATCCCCATGAGGTCAAAGTCGAGTTCAAGATCAAAATCATATTCATCATTTTCAAACTCTGTTATGTCTAGGTACTCATTTGATCGAGACAGATCTCTTGAAAATTTTTTTTTTTGATATTTAAAAAATATCTTTTTTTTGTAATTTTGAAAGGTTTTTTTTTTTTTTATCTTTTGAGATGTTTTGATTTTTTTGATTTTTGAGGAATATTTGATTTTTTGTTATTTTTTGGATATCTGAAATAAGAAGAACAATCATGCAAATTCATTAATAAAGATAGAGAGCCCTTAAAACAGTCTTTCCCTAAGGACAAGGGTTCGTTATGATCATCGGGAAAATTAGATTTGTTTAACGACATTTTTTTGGAGGCCTTAGTAGCCTCAAGAGTTGATGGGAATTCCTCCTAATTGTTCAAGACCCCCCTTATTTGGCGGGGTGGATAAGGTGGGAAGGTGGTTCCCTTGATGATTCGGAGTGACCATTACCTCCGATTGATTATTGTTAGAGTCGGGTAGGGTCCCTCCTAAGCTTGGAGGGGATGATGACTAATGCCCAGTCGATGCTGATCGGGAAATGTGATTGTTTCTTTTCACTTATAGTGACCTCTATGTTTGTAGGTTCTCCCGTTGTTTTTTGTAGACTTTCATTGGAATCCCCATTGAATAGGATGTCAATATGCCTTCCACGAGGGAGGGTCACGACTCAACAACTAAGTTTTCTTAATTGTGCTTAGGTTTGAAACTTATTGTTATCAACTTTCTGGCTGGTTTTGCTGGCAGTTGATCTGATAAGCTGGCAGGTCTAATTTGTAATTTTGGAAAATTGACGTTGATGTGAGGAACCTTGCCCAGATTCCAAATGTTTGGTTCACTATTTTGCTTTCTTGTTAGTCGAAATTCTATTTTTTTGTTGTTCATATCTGATATATCCTTTTTTGTAGGCCTGAACCCCAAACCAAAATAAAGAGTGTGTTTCTTTGCTTCAACTGGTGTGGCTTTTACTTTTCCTTCCGGTCTCAATCCTTGTCTAGGTCAGTAACCTGCTTTCTTCAAGACATGGCCAATCATCATATTTGCCCATGATAATTCTACTTTTACCTTCTTTTTCCCTTTCTCGACGTGATTAACGACAACAAATTGATAGGAGTGGTATAATGTTTTGTCCTTCGTCAGTTTTATGTCAATAAAATGAACGTCCGGTGCTCTCCCAACTAGGATCTGGTTTTCTGCTAAGACAGATATCATCATCTGCCCCATGATAAATTTGACTCTCTGGTGTAAGGAGGAAGGTACTACCGTAGCAATGTGGATCCATGTCCTTCCTAACAACAAGTTGAAGGTTGTTGGTATTTCTATGACCTCAAATGTTACCTCGAAGGTATAAGATCCTATAGTAATCGGTAAGTCCACCTTATTGTTGGGTTTGACATGTGACCAGTTGGCGTTAAGTTTACGAAAGGTTTCAAGAGGATAAATATTTAGAGTTGAGCCATTATTAATTAATACCTTAGCAACCATCATGCCCTTGCACATGACCATGATATTTAACGGTTCAACGTGGCCTCGTTCTTCTTGCACGAATTCGCTTTCTATGAAGATAATGGGATTGGGAGCTATGATTTGACCGATCGTTTATTCTAGCTGTGCTGGCAAAGTGGTTGCAGATACATGCAATTTTCCCAAAATTCTAAATAATACTTTTTTGTGTTCCTCTGACTTTTGTAGGAGGCCTAAAATATTTATCTAAGTCAGCTGTTTGTTTAATTGGTCTACTATATTATGCTCACTCTTGCAAATAAGCTTAATGAAGTCTACTGCCTTTTTATCCGATAATTTCACCTTTTCCTTCCTTCTTGTTATCTTTTTCGTCCACCTTATCTTTCCCTTTTGCTTTCCTCTTCTCTTCGCCTATTGTCCCATTTTCTTCAATCCTTATCCCTTTTACTGACACCCTTTAGCACCTCCTTACTTTTTTCATGTGACCAATGTTAGCCATCATCGCCTTTTTCATTGTATTTACCCCTTCTTATGTGATGATGGTTGTCTCGTAGCTCCATGGGACTATTTGGTTAGAGCTATGCGGGAATGGTTTAGGTGAGCATATGGTCATTGGAGATGGATCGGATTTTACGTTGAGGATAAGGGGTGGTGGTTGCATTTTGGCTATTGTGGTGATGGGAAGAGCTACTTGAGGGGGTAGATGAAGTGTAAATAATGACGAGTGGTGGTCGTGAAGATGAAGTGTAGGATATATGAAGGGGGGTTGAGTCGTATTTTGAGGATTTGGTGATGTATAGGGTATAATGAAAAGCGGAGTTTGATAAGTGGGATGGATGGTGAGGTCAACCATTCTGAGTGACAGTTGCGAGTTTCGAGGGGGGGTTTGTTGTGTATTGGGTAATGGTGTCAACTGTTGATGTCTTCAGTTCGCTTGTTAAGTGGATTCTGATCTTCGTCCGTACATGAGCTATCAAAGCTGATGGATTAAAGTTTAATTCTCCAAGAATAACATTTATTATACGCACGTTTCCCCCTTCATTGTGGGTAGGTAGGGGGTTTTGATTGATGTTTTACTACTGAGTGGGGTTCGCTAGTCCATGTAGTATAAGTGTTTTCTTATTTATCAAATTCTATACTTGGTGCTTGAGTTTCCAGTACTGATTTGTAAAGTGTCCCGGTACACCTATATGGAATTCATAAAACAAGCTAGGGTTGTACCCTAGTCTTTTCGCAGTTTTTGGATTTGGTGATTATTTCGTGAGATACTCTTCCTTAAGCAAGATTGGAAGTAATTCTGATAGTGTCATGGGCAACTTGGTGAACACTATCTTTACATTGTTGAGTCATGCTTGCTGGTTTTGTCCATATTGTAGTGCCTGCTGTGCGACTGCTGGAGTTGCTCAGAATAGGTTCTTAGGTACAGGGTCTAGGCTGGCGGAAGCGTCGAAGCCCATGAGGTTGACAGAGCTTGTGGTCTCAGTCTTGGTGCCGGGATGAAGAAGGGTCGGTTTGGTTGTACATTGTTAACATGTGTTTTTTTTTCTTCTTTCCCATAGGTACTAGTTTTCTCTGTGGAGATATCCCTGATACTGCCCCTAGGCTTATGAAATCAAATATCAGACCGGTTCGGATCCTATTCTTGACCCGATCTGCTACTTGTACTAGATTTGAGAAGGTGCCTGTAGTGTGTCCCACCAAATGAGTATAAAAAATGTGCCCTAGTGTTGAGATAAACGTAGTATTCATCTCTTGTTCCGTCATCACAGGCCTCACTTGTGAAGTAGATTCTTGCCACCTCTGGCGTACTCTTTCACTATTTCCCTTTACTTTCACTTCATCTTGGCCATGTCATGTGAGTTTTTGATGAACATGTGATCTAATCCCGAAAACCATTTGAGGGCTGGCCCCGTTAGACTTCTTGAAACATCTGTATTAGTAGCTTGTCATCCTCTCCATATTGGCATAATGATTCACAGTACAACTTTAGATGCGACAGAGGACATCCTACTCCGTTATATTTCTCAAATTATGGACATTTGAACTTGGTCGGTAGTTGTACATTAGGATAAAAGCAAAGGTCCTTAAATCGAGTTTCACTCATGGTGTTGAGGCCTTTGATTCTCCTCATTTCCTCTTGAAAAGACTTGATTTGTTGGGTTATCTTTTTGTCTGTCATACTCTTGGCTTCTGTGGCCCTATACTCAGATTCGTCATCAGGAATGACCATAGGGGGTGGTCGATTCTGCGGAATGTAAAGCAGGGGCCCTTGGTATCCTTGAACTATGGGTGGCAGGGTGGTCTTTGGGCTTTGTGGAGGTTTTTCGGGAAGATCTTGATTTGATCTTGATGCGTGATGTTGTACCGTTTGGGTCTGTATGAAGTTGGCATTAGCTAACATAGCGCTCAACATCTTTTCATGTCGTTCAGTAGTTTGTAATAATGCTGTGATCCTTGCATCAATATCCGATGTTTCGACCGTCGCAGGCTGTGATGCTTCGGAGGTACTCATGGTGGTGGTTAAGGATATAAGGAAATACGGATGTTCTTCTGGCTACTTATATTTATTTCGTTTGGCCACCTGTGGGTACAGAAGACCAAACGTTACTATCTTGTTTACAAAAAAGAAAATGCATGATGTTTTATTAATTCGGGTCAAGTTATTTATTATAAAATAAATGAGTTTTAAAGAAAAAAAAGGTTTCTCGACGCGGAGTCGGTATCAACACGGAGTTGGCATTAGCACGGAGTTGGATTGTGTATTTTTGAAAATAATTACATCAGCATGGAGCTGTCATCAACACGGAGCTGGGTCGTGTATTTTCAGAATAATTTCATCAGTACGGAGCTAGCATCAACACGGAGTTGGCATAAACATGGAGCTGGGTTGTATACTTTTAAAAATAATTACATCAGCACGGAGCTGACATCAACACGGAGTTGGCATCAACACAGAGCTGGGTTATATTTTTTAAAAAATAATTACATCAGCACGGAGTTGGCATCAACACAGGGTTGGATTAATTTTGAAAACAACGGATTACATCAGCACATGGCTGGCATCAATACGGAGTTGGAATGCATAGTTTGAAAATAATTACATCAACATGGAGCTGGATGGTACATTTTGAAAATAAATACATCAACACGAAACTAATATCAACACGGAGTTGGCTTAATTTTGAAAACAATGGATTACATCAGCCCGTGGTTGACATCAACATGTGGTTGGCATCAACACGGAGTTGGAATACTTTTGAAAACAACGGATTATATCAGCACGTGGCTGGCATCAACTCGGAGCTGGGTTGCATTTTTTGTAAAATCAGATTTTTGATAAGTTGAGTTGGAAGAGCACACATTTTAGTTTGCTTCAAATTCAATTCTCTGAAACCAAAGTCGACCAGTCAGATCCCTAAGGAAGAGGTGGCGCAAGATGTTTTCGCAAGGGCTCTCTTAAATCACTTCATTTTCTTGAATAGATGTAGTTTATTCCCCTCGTATCAATAGGGTAAAATCGTTCTTAGGCACCGACTTTAATCAAGAACTGCAATTAGCGCCTTTGAATTTTTTTTATTTTGAAATACATTTTATTGGAAAATAATTGAGTTTTCTTGAGTTGATCAGTCGGTTGTCAACCTTGTATATGGACTCGATTTGGGTTAGAATTGGATTGTGGACCCGATTCGGAATGGATATGGGTTGGGGACTCGGATCGAGTGGATATGGGTTGTAGACTCAGTTTAGATGGATTAGGGTTGTGGAATCGATTTAGATGGATACGGGTCATGGACTTGGTTTAGATGGATACGAGTCATGGATTTGGTTCGAGATGGATACGGGTCGTAGACCTGGATCAAAATGGATATGGGTGGGGCTACAAGATCAGTTTGATTTTGAGAAATTGCACACATTTTTTTTTTTTGAAAATAGTTGGTAGGACTCTTGAGGGTATTAGATTCTACTTGTCCTCGGATCTCGGGGCCAACTTGATAGGTCGGATAACCCCTCTTGGTTGCACGAGGTGTTATGGGCCCGCTTGAGGCCCAAGGTCTTAAATTTGTTTTGATTCGGCTCATCAACAACTCATTGAAGAAAATCCCCTTTGCTTAGTTTTCCAAAATTTGGGATATATATATGGGGCGGTTAATGGGACATATGTAAAAAATAATGATTTTTCAAAATATGGGTTAGAGGTTTTAGATTGAGCTGATTTTTTGTGAGGATGGTCATTATTATGAGAAGATCATTCTCACAAAAAATCAGCTCAATCTGAAACTTCTAAGTCCATCAAAAGTGACTTACAAATTATTGGCAAAAAATCGACGGTCCACATTCTAAATCACTTTTAAGGGGGTCAGAAGTTTTATATTGGACTGATTTTTTTGGATGATCTTCCCATCATAGAGATCATCCTCACAAAAAATCAGCTCAATCCAAAACTTCTAACCCATATTTTGAAAAGTTATTGTGTTTACATATGTTTTTTCATATGTCCCTTTATTCGTTCCCTATATATATATATATATATATATATTGAAGGTGGTACAGCAATTGGGAGTTCCCATGAATCTGGTCTGTGCTCATTCCATATTTAGGATACATACTGGTCTGTGTTTGGAGCACAGATAGAACTATCATTGTCTTATCTGTGTTTTAAGCATAGATGAGACATTCCCTATTCTATCCATGCTTCAAACACAGATGAGGCATTCCCTGTTCTATCTGTGCTTGAAGCACGGATAAGACATATTTTTGTTTATCCATGCTATGAACATGGACCAGAAAGAAGTCTAGTTTCTACAACTCATAGAAATTGGTTTCTTGACCCCTATTTTCAATGTCCCTCACTATTTTTTGGCTGTTTTAAACGAAATGCAGCAAGCATATCTTCCCCTTTTACCTAAAGAGGGAAAGCAAAGAACTGCCAAAAACAAAAAAAAAATAAAAAAAATCTTAATCTATACAAGGTTGCCTTCATGGGCTTACAACTTAGACTTCAAGGCCTGAATGCACTAAACAAATACAACATTGCTTCAAGAGTCGATATAAACTTGAGAACTTGTGTTCTAACTCATCTAATTGAGCACATGCATGCGGCTAATAGGTGGGTTTATGGTTACCTGATCTTCAAACCTTGATGCATACCGGAGTATGCATATCGTTGGTTGGTGATCGGATTTGATGTGTTCATCTTTGATACTTGAAATAACGATTTCAAGCCGTAGCATCGGAGCTAGATATATTAAGGGTAGGTGGCTTGTACAATGGGCTATACTCGCAAGTACTTGTGCATACTTTTCATTCATTTTTTCGACCCCCTTACAAACATGTAATGAAAGTAAAACAAAGTAACTATTACAATATGTCATGCATAAATAAAAAAAGACATAAACAAAAAACACAAACACTGTTAGCAAATCAAATAAAAATATTTTTTTTTCTACAATGACCAAGTTGACACGAGGGTTGAACACAGGTTCCCCAGTAGAGTCTGATAAGGTCCCAATTGTTCGATTTTGGGACCATAATTACATTAAGATTAACATCGTTTAAATGCTAGTTCCTTTAAATAATAATGAATTAGATTAAAATCCAAAATTAATATACCTAATGATAATTTGTTATTAATTTCAGGTGAAAAAGGTACATTCGGAAACCAACAAAAGATGTAACAACTACGGTTACAATACGTGAGCAAAAAGGAAACATCCAAAAAAGTTCAAGGGATTTGGCCGCCACGTCACCGCGTCACGGCTAGGCATGACCGCACCGCGGTCATCTCGAGGAATTTGTCCCTGATATTTGTACAGAAGCTTCGGTGGTTGTAACTGATTGGGTCATTCGAATCGAATTATCCGCCAAATCACCCCGATTACCTGAATACGAACATTATAAATTGGAGGGTTGATTTCAAAGAAGGGGTCCCCTCTTGGTCTCTTCTTTCATAATTTTTGATTTTTCTTACTTTAGAATTCTCTGTAATTTTCCTTTGGGTGAGCTTTTGAGAGGAGTGAGAACATCAAGAGTAATCCATTAGCTCTATTGTAACTCTTTTGAGAGATCATCAAGGAAGGAATCAAGTTGCAACACTATTCTACCATCTCTTCTCCATCTATCATCTTCTTGCTTTTATTATTGTTGCAATATGATCCTTGCGATGATCGGCTAGACTCTTCTTAGAGATGTCAAGAATGCCGGAGCAATTTCATCCTACCAATGTTGTTTTAATTATTTATTTCTGCTTTATATGTTAATTTTGAGAATCCTCTTAAGATAAGATTAGCAAACTTATACATTCAAATCAAGCTTAGATGATTGTTACTTAGATAAGCTCAAGAACAATCATGCTATGTGAAGAATTGAAGTCTAAGTCATCTAATCTTGTTTAAGTTTGGGATCTTATGAATACTCTTTGGTTACCATCAATGTTTAATTCGATTTATCTTTCGATCCAAGAGCAATAACTTGCTACGTGGATTGAGTTATAATTAGAATAAATCAGTATTTTGGATGAATTGCAAAGGTTGAATTGACCTCTCTAAACTCTTTTCCTTATATCTTCAATCTCTATTGTTAGTTTAATTTCATTTACAAATTAGTTGCTACTTTCTTCTCTGTTTTGTTTTTCCAAATCAATTTGTTTTAAGAAAAATCTGTTTTCTAATTCTGTTTTGGCCTTTTTATCCGAATGAGATTTTGAATCCAAACTGTCCCTATGGAACGAATTCGACTTGCCCAAAGTCTTAGTTCACATCTTAATCTCTATTTTACACAGCAAGTTTTACAAACGATCAAAAATGGCACCGCTGCCGGGGACAGCGAGTTGATTCATTTTCCAATTCGGAAAGTATCCGAAACAGTTTCCGAAACAGAACCGAACGTGTTTTGCTTGAAACAGAAGCCAAACGAACATAAAAAAATTTGAAAAATTTTTCATTACAATCCTCAGGATATCAGAAACAATTTTCAATTTGAAAAATTGATTTGCATCAAAATTTCACCGCGGCGCGGTTGCCTAAGTATTCCGCGGTAACATGGTAATATTTTTTGCTAATTTTTATTGAACAAGTTTCTGACATCATGGACATTGTAATGGTCATATTGGTTTTTTTTTCTTAGCATTCTGATTTGAATAATTTTGTTATTTTCAGGTGAAGGACTCGACGGATTTCAACGAAAGGCGACACGTGAAACTTTTATCCACCAAATTGATTTCCTCACCAAGAAGACAGCAACTTCCAATTCTCTGTTCATTTTATTATTATTTTTTTAGAAAACAATTTGTATTAGGAATTTGAATTTGTATTAAATTTTAATTGTATCTGAGAGGGCTTGGATTGTAATAGATTTAGGGACGGACGATAGTGGGACGAAACTATCTCAGCCCCTCGGGTTCGTACACCAAATTTGGTATTGGTGCCCGAGTCGACTCAACTCGATCATCCCCCGTCTAGAATGGGAGGTAAATTTTTGAAACACTCACGCATCACTCGCTAGTGAGTTTCTATATTGATTTTGAGTGACTAATCTGTACACCTTGGATTGTACCTAGTAATAAGGGTACCCTTACGAGGATGGCACCATAAGATAAGAATCGGATTTCATCACCGATATCTTGCCCTTTTAGGAAAATTGAATTCACAGCCATTTAATTAATTAAAATTTGGTTATACTGGACTCTAGGTTCCATCGAGCTCATTAAGCAAAGCTAATCAAAAGTTGCACCAATTTCACTTCTTGATCGTGAACAGTGCCTAAGCGCAATCTTGCCCTGTAGTTCTACTTGAATTCGGGGGATAGACACACGTCTATTCAAGACGAGAGGTGATCTAAGAGTGCCCTTGCTCAGCATTGTGCGACACCTCTCCTCTGAAGATTAAATTGGCTGTTCCGATTTCAGAGATTTGGGTTGGAGGCTTTGATTAATCCTTTGAACCAGTTAGGAGCTGTCTAGTTTTAGGAACCCAGTGATCACGTGTGAATTCCTCCCTCTCTTGTGTGCAAGTCCACAGTGTATGTTACAGTAGATACAGAACCTCGAGCAAATTTACATCGTCATGGAGTTTAGGAGAGAATTTTTGATCTCGTGCGGCTTATGTGATAATTATGGTCATTCTCCCGAGTATTGTCCGAGTCTGCCCATGCTTCATGCTACGTAGGCCAATATGCATCATTCTCAAAACTCGTATTGGATGCCGACACCCAGTTCGTTCGACCAACCATACCACATAGATAATTTGTTTCTCCCAAATTCCATACCGTGTCAGAACGAGTTCACTCAGGGTAGTTGATGAGACTATCGTTGTTCTTCTCACCGGAGTTAATAATAATCTTACTTTTACTTTACTTGTGGGGCAAGTAGGGGATCGAACCCAAGAGAAATGAGGAATAGAGTTAAGCTAAGAAGATAAAATGCAAATTAACTAAAAGGAATTAAAACTGTTTTTCTTTGTATTTTTGAACTTATAAGAAAATGTAAAATTGCTAGAAAATAAACTAAAGTAAATGAAATTAAAAGCAAGAAAACTTATGAAATTAAAACACCATTGGAGGTGGATCTACCTAGAACATGTTGATGAGTAATTCCTAGTTTCTAGCCTTTTTATAATTCAATCGTAAGGGTTTGGTGTTAGCTCCTTAGATCGGAAAGTTTTGCAAATGAAATGAATAAGGGAACATAAACAAAATAGAATTCTTTGAAAACTTCATACTACCAATTATCTAGTTTAAGCATATTTTATCTTGATCTAATCTAAGCATAAAGTATCTATATTAAGAATAAAAGGTGCAAGAAACTTAAAGAAAACTCATAAGCATTTTAAATAAAAGAAAGACATGAAATTAGAAATAACACAAGAACTTGCTCTAGGCTTTTCCACTCTCCAATGGAGGGGAACTTAGCCTAATGTCATTACAAGAGAGGGAAGATAAGAGATGAAATAACTTTTCTTCATTTCATGGAGAAACTTACAATTCTTCTTCTTCTACTTCTTACAAGACTATTTAGCCAAAAGAAAATAATTAGAAAATGAAAATACAAAAAATAAGAGAATAGGCTAAGAACCTTAGATTAAAGGAATCTTGGATAAGAGAACTAAGATGGGACCCTTTCTCTAGAAATGGAGGCTCTATTTATAGAGAAAAATGTGTGTAGAAGAGGCTAAAAGTAGCCTCCACTTTTCTTTGCACAAAAAGACAAAAGAGGAGAATATGAGTTAAGGATTAGGGCATTCCAAAAGATTAGGACATTCCAAAGTGGGCCCAAATGCTTTTGTCTTGAGATTTTGATTTCAAATTGTTGATTTTCTGCACAAAAAATACACATAATTAGATTTATCTAGTAAATAAATTTATTTATATATAATTAAGCCTAATTAATATGCAACATGGTGTTTTGAGGCTTAAGATGATTATTACCTTAATATGGAGAAATAGGTACAAAAATTAAGATAAATAATCGAAAAATGTACGTATAATTGAGTGTTTGGATACACTCATCAGTAGTCATTTTGGTAACCATGAGGATTTTTATTTGCATAACACCTCGATGATGAATCCAACCATAATTTCCCAATAATCCTATGATTCTCAACATTTCTCCGATTACAGAGTTACAGAGCCTGAGCCAACATCCACTCACTCATATTTGTCTTCTCCCCAATCGTCGTCATTAGAATCTATGATGTCTGCCTTCTTAATTCAACAACAACAGTTAATCCAACAACATCAGCTCCATCAACAAATGTTGGTAAATCATCAACAACAATTGTTAAATCATCAACAACAATGGGATATGGGTCAAGCTTTAGTCAACATAGGAACTCAATTGAGTCACCTAATGTTATCCTTAAAAGAAGGAAAATTTGATAAATTCAAAAATGAGGATATCTCAATCCAGGAAAATCCACCATTCTTTCAAAATAATCTTAGTGACCAGTTCTACTCTTTTGAAGATTTCGATGATTGTCCATCAGCAATTGATAACCCTGTCTAAATTGAAGTTCAAATTCAAACCAATGAGGTTACAATTCCAACCGAAGCAACGATGGAAGTCCAACTAGGTCAGCTTATTGTGCCCTTAGAAGAAAGAGAGAATGGTCAATTTTCAAATGAGATAACCCATGAGAGCTAACCAATGTTTCAAATTCCCAATGAGCCAGTTGATTGTACAAATTTGACTAAGCAAATTGATCCGCCATCAGAGGAGACTGTTGTCCAGAATGAATCAATGACTAATTCTAATTTGTTAGTCACACCAATTCCGACCATTATTGATTCAACTTCGTACCCCATCCAACCCATCATTTCACAAAAGTGTAAAGACCCTTCATGTCTTATAGCTTCCATTCTCTTTGGGAATACGATGATTGAAACTTATTTTGAAAGGGTGATGACACTAAGAACTGAGGACAAACGAGGGTTGTTGATCATTTTAAAAAATAATTTTCATGTCCTAACGATGGTAAAAATATGTTTACCTATCAATTGGGGTGGGAAGTTGATCGTTGTGTCCGTTAAAATGAATGTTGGGAAAATTCCTATATATCAGACCTTTTGATAGGTCCGCTGAAGACGTTAAACTTAGCGCTGCTTGGGAGGCAACCCATGTGCTTTTATTTTAATAAGTAGTGTAGTTAGGAAAAAAAAACTTCTAACCTTAATCCCTTTCTCATTCTCTTCATCTTCAAGTCCACTATCAAACCAAATCAATGAGTGCCACTAGGACTGCAGCCTGGTCAGTAATTGTTGATTGAGTAGCAGAGATAGATGTTAGCTTATATTGAGGAGAAAAAGGCACAGACCACTGAATGTTCAGATTAAGATAGGTTTAAATTTTAGATTAGGATGTTTTTAATTTCTTAATTAGGTTGTTTTTCTATTTTAGGAAGGATTTCTTTTATGCAAAAAAAAAAAAAAAAACTGCTTCGAAAATTATCATTATTACAACTTTCACTCTTTTCAGATTAGTTGTAACAAGACTTTGCACATTAATGCCCAATCCGTTTCAGGTGTGATCTAACCTTTTTATTTTTTCTTACTGCTTGCATATTGAGGACAATATGTCATTTATGTTTGGGGGTATTAGGTTAGCTCACAATTGCATTGCATTGGTAGTTTATTTATTTATTTATTTTTAAATTTCAAAAATATTCAACACTTTCGAAATATTTTCTTCAAAATCTTTGTATATGCTTTTTACATATGAATTTCAAGTCTCAGGCTCATGTTCTAACTTTTGATCAAAAGTTCTTTTTGGTTATTCCTCATTAAGAAAATTATGAAAGAATTACTTTAAAAATTTACTTTTGATTAAGTATTTGGAAAGATAAGATTTTATGGAACAAAAGTTGACCCTCTTCTCTGTCTAGAGTGTTAGGGAAAACCTAGGCTAATGAATTATGACTTCTTTGTCCCTTGGTTGGCTTGTTAGAAGAAAAACAGAATTGAAGTTAGTATTACTTGGACAGCAACCATAGGATTAGACTGGGTACCTTGAAAAGGGCTACCTGTTTTTTGTAAAAAGAATACCAGAAAATGGTGAAGTGTGATAAAATCAAAAAAAGAAGCAGAAAATACGAGAAAAATGTCAAAGATGGCTAGAATTGCAAAAATGAAAAAAGAGTCCAATGAGACCAAATAGTGCAGTAGGGTGAAAGCTGTCAATGGTAAAAATGTGAGTAAACTGGAATATCATAGATAAAGCCCCTTAGAGGTATTAAAGTGAATATCCACACCTCTCACAATCCCAAACAGGATGCTTAGTTTCGAGTTAGAACTTAGGTAAAATCGACCATTTTTAGCAGTTAGGAGGTGAAATCTTGTTCCTAAAAAGATGTTGCCTTTAAAAAGAAAAAAAATATATTAGAAAATCGCACAAGTACTCAAGTTATCTTTCAAATTTTCTGAAAATGAGGAATAAAAACTTAAAACTTTGTTCAAACATAAATGACCTTTGATTGATTTATGAAATGTCGTTATGTTCACTTTACATACTTCGATTTTGATTTTAATATTTTTGTAAAGTATTAGAATTTTGTGGGTATATTCACTACAAACCCTCACGAGTCAAACTCGTCCACTAGGGGTAACCTAGGGGTTTAAGGGCTTACTGCATAAGCTAAATGCAGTCGGGAACCTCACGAAAGAGGAGTTGTTTAGATTTAAGTTTTGCTCGGGACTAGCAAAATTGAGGTTTGGGGGTGTGATAAGGTCACAATTGTTCGATTTTGGGACCATAATTACACTAAGATTAACATCGTTTAAATGTTAGTTCCTTTAAATAATAATGAATTAGATTAAAATCCAAAATTAATATACCTAATGATAATTTGTTATTAATTTCAGGTGAAAAGGGTACATTCGGAAACCAACAAAAGATGTAACAACTACGGTTACAATACGCGAGCAAAAAGGAAACATCCAACAAAAGTTCGAAGGATTTGGCCACCACGTCACCGCACCGCGGCTAGGCATGACCGCGCCACGGTCATCTCGAGGAATTTATCCCCGATATTTGTACAGAAGCTTCGATGGTTGTAACTGATTGGGTCATTTGAATCGAATTATCCGCCAAATCACCCCAATTACCCGAATACGAACATTATAAATTGGAGGGTTGATTTCAAAGAAGGGGTCCCTCTTAGGCTCTTCATTTCTATAATTTTCTTTAGTTTCTTCTTTTAATTCTCTGTAATTTTTCCTTGAGAAAAAGCTCTTGAGTGTAGTGAGAACATCAAGAGTGGGATTTCATTATTTTTGTAATTCTTTGGAGAGATATAGAAGAAGAATTTCAGATCGATCATCATCTTCTTCACCCATGTTCTTTGCTCTTTTATTAATTTCTGTAATTTTAATTCTTGCGATGATTGGCTAAATTCTCATTAGAGAAGTTAAGAAAATCAGACCATATTTATCCCTCTAATATAGTTTTAGATTCTTACTTTGTTTACATGTTTATTATTCTAAAAGTTCTCTTATGATTAAGATAATCTAGCTTATAGTCTGATCCAACTTAGATAGTCATTACTTAGATAAGTTCAAGAATGGCTATGCTCTGTGAAAAAAATCAGAAAATAAGTTAGGCAATCTAAATCATATTAGTATTTTCATGGATAGCTTTTGATTACTTTCAATGGTTCAATTGTTCCACCTTCCGATCCATGAGCAATGACTTGCTCTATGGATTGAGTTATCTCTTAGAACTAATCTATATTATGGATGATTTGCAAAGGTTTGATTGACTTTTTTAAGCTTTCTCTCTCAGATTTTCACTCTCTATTTTCTGTTTTAAATTTTAATTGCAAGTTAATTTTCATTTCATTTGTGCAACAAATCAATTATGTTTTTAAATCAATCTGTTTCAAAACTTTATTTTGATTTCTAACCGAATGAATCTTTGAATCTTCATTGTCCCTGTGGAATGAATTCGACTTACCAAAGTCCATCTCTTAAATCTCTATCTCTGCATTTATTTAGCAAGATTTACAATCGATCAGAGTTACCAGTTGTAGATACATGATTCTCGAATTTCCAAATACCACTTCTATGAAGGTTTGGAGTCGCCACCATTCATATTTGTAAAAAGGGCGTGAATGGTCACTCGATGTACATTTTTAGAATAAGTGTCATTTTTGGCATTTAGTGACTCTCGATGGATAAGGTACCAATTAACTTGAATTCGGGGTAAGCCGTTTGATTGGAGAAAAAGGAAGGTGTGAGGCATCCTTTTCTCCCCACCAAGTGATGGTAACCTCAACACAACTCGATCATTTTTGGATGAAAATGTAATATAAAATAAAGTGCCACGTGTCGATAACTTGTACCCTAAGTAGGGATTTACTATTGACTTTATCTTATAAGGATCATCCCATCGAAGGAGATGATCCTAATGGGCATTAGCCTTGGAAATAACACATATTTGAAAAGTGTTGGCTTTGGTTACGGGTCCATTCTCATGAGTCGAGAAGAACCCGAATGCTAATTACCTCAAAACAATTTTGAAGGATTAAAACGATTTTATTTTGAAAGTAGTTACAACCTCTATACTTTCAACTGAATTGAAGTTCGATCTACGGGTAATAGGGGAGGGGAGCATTACATCTTATAAGTTTGATAATAAATAAAAGAAGTGAGGGGATAGTAAAAGAGGGATATGGATAGCGTAGAGAGAGATGGGGGTATGTATTCCTTTGACCCACCTTGAAGTCTTAATGCTTTCTTTTTTTCTTTCCTTCTTCTTATGTCTTCTTTTTTGAGTTCTTAGTGATATATGAAAGTGTATCTCTTTTGAATAAATAAAGTGAGAGAGTAGAAAAGAGATGAGTTGAGTGTAGATTTTTTTGTGTAAGACTTGGTACCTATTTTGGAAGGGGAGGAGGGTATTTATAGGTGTTTGGAGGTTACTTTAGGGATATAATGGGGTAAAGTAATGGAAGAGTGGAGAATGGTAGGTTTTGAAGGTGGGGGGTATGAAATTTAAAGTTGGGATGAGGGTAGTTGTGTAATAAGGGTAAATGGATAGTTTTTTTTTTTATCCAAATTATTTGAATCGTACTCAATCCATTTGAGTAGAGTGTTTGGTAAGGTGAGATGATGTGTGTTTGATTTAAGAGAATGGGAGTGTAAGGGAGTAGTTTGTTGATGGAGTGTTAGGTAAGTTAAAGGGGAATAGTGTTTAGGTTAGGAAAATGGGTTGTGTAAGGGATTAGTTGAATGGATTTTGGGAGGGTATAGGATGTGATGACATGTATCAAAAGGGATGGGGAGGTGAGGTGATTAGATGAGTTGATTGGAGAGAATGAGTGTTTGATTGGAGAGAAAGGTTTAGATGATTTTTAGAGATGATGATGTGGGTAGATGATTTGTTAGAGAAAGGTGATGGAGGTAAGTAGTTGGATGGGAGATATGAGTTAAGGTGATGACATGTGTTCCATTTGGTGATCAAAGGGTGATTGGGTGATATAGATAATGGTTTATGGGTTATGGGTTATAGATTATGGATATGGTTTGAATTGATTGGGCTTGGGTTTTAAGAAAGGTTTCAGGTTGCTTGGGATTGGGTAAGGCGTATTTTAGGATGGGGCTTAATGGGTTGGTGGTTTTTATGGTTCGGGTAATATGGAATTAGGTTTAGGTTAAGGGGGTAAGGTGAGAAATGATTTTTGGTGAATAAAGGGTTTATGGGATTTGAGCAGGCTTGGGGTAATTCGATTTAAAGGGTAGAACGGTGAAAGGTGGGGAAGGTGGGGGTACGCCAAGTCCTTTTGGTGGGCCTACTAGACCCTTAAGGGGTCTTAGGGACCCTCAATTTGATAAAAATGCCATGTTTTAGTGATTCGGGCTTTTGATGCCCATTAGCCAATCTTATTTGGAAAATTGATATTTTTGGGCCCTTTCAAATTGGGGTGTTTACACCAGGCATATCCTCTAGCGATTAGGCGAAAACTTCTTTATTCTTTCTCAAGAATTCAATCATATTGTTTGACTCCTCTTTTCTCATCTTCGATCCATTGAAGGTTCGGTGTAATCGTCCCCTCCCAAATCTATCTCTACTACCTGTTCTACCACTGACACCTGACCCTGTTGTAGCACTCTCTATAATTGCTATTGCTCATCTAGGCCAGAAGAGCTAGTTTTCACCTTCTCAATCTTCTCCTAATGTTCTTTTTTCCTTCTCTCATTTAACACACAGGAAAAATATTGTCGAGCCATTGATTGGTCTCTTCGAATCTCCATGGGCCCTTGACGAGTTGGGAAATGTAAAATTTGATGGAACGTGGAAGGTACGACCTGCATAGAATGGATCCACCTTCTCCCCAGGATGGCATTATATGCTGAGTTACGTCCAACTTGGTCATGATAACCTTCGGCCCGGCTGACACGGGCAAGGTAATCTCTCATGCAGGGGTTATTGAGCTTCCATCCCGTCGAGCACACACATATGCTCAACAGTTGATAATAACAGAATATCAACTACATTCCCTGCATCGATTAATATCCTTCTCAAATCAATTGGACCTACTTCTAAGGTAATGACTAGAGCATCGTTATGAGGGTTGGACACCCCTTTCAAGTCCTTAGGTGTAAATACAAACTCCCCCAAATCGATTATGGTACTCAAGCCAGTACAACTCTTTTTGTGACCTGATAGACTCCTCGATCATGCTGCGACTTCCTGACCTTAAAGCGATATGGGACCCTTAATGTTCTATCGGTCACTAGTTTCGTCACTATCGTATTCACTACCCTCCGACCTTTATCTTCCTGAACTCGTGGATGTGGGGGTGGTAAATCTCGTCTCCTCAGATCTTCTGTAGCTGCTGCTACGTACCTCCTGAGTTTGCCTCTATCGATCATATCCTGAATGGCGTGTTTCAATTTCCAACAGCTATCTGTCGGATGATCTTCTGTTTTGTGGTACTCCCAATAAGGCATGCTTGGCTACCCCCTATAATTTGACGGGGCTTGTTGGAAGCTTGGATCGTCTTGGATATGCCTCAATATCTCAGAAGGCCTCATTGTCAATGGCATCAGGACTCTCTTCAAATTCCATGAACTCCGATTCACTGTCTCCCTTGTCTTCTTCTTTTTTGACCTTATGATTGGCTCATTTCTCTTTTTTCCTTGATCTACACTAGTCGGAGGCACTATGTTTGCCATAACTAATGTTTCTCAAGACTTGCTTTTTAGAGTTTCCCTAAAGCAATGAATTTCTCAGCCATAACATAAAGGTCCTCCAATCTTTCTAGAGGGTTTGTTACCAGCTCCTCATGTAATCTGGTTCCTGGTACTACCACGTTGACATACGCTTGAACTACCATGCCATCGTCTGGATTTTCGACCGAGAAGAGTTGGGACCTGAACTGAGCTGTGAAATCTCGGATACTGTCCTTCTCCTCCTATCGCAAATGGAACAAAACATTGACTCTGACCTTCCTCCTTTTGTTATGGATATACTGGGCCACGAAAATCTCCTTTAACTATTGGAAATCTCCGATCGTTCTAGATGGAAGACCTTGAAACCAAGAAAGTGCTCCCAATCGAAGGGTGGAAGGGAATAGCTTGCAAATCAGCACGTTGTCTCCCTGGTGTAAGATTATCATAATTTTATAGTGCATTACGTGCTCCACAAGATCTTTTGTCCCATTGAAAGAGTCGAACTTTGACATGTGGAACTTCCTCGGTGGTACTGCATTCTTGATCGCAACAGAGAATGGGGAGGTCCTCAAATCCCTGATGACTGATTGGGCAAGTTGCCCAACTTGTCCTTGTTTTGCAACATCCTCCTTTCTTCGCTTGAGCAGGTCCTTTACTTCCCCTATAGTAAGGGGATTTGGGGCTGCGCATTGCTCCGTGATGGCTCAATTTCCTTCGCTCCTTACGTTGGGATCGAGATTCTCGAAATACTGGCCCCCCTTTCTTAGTTCCTCCGTGGTTCCCTGACTCTTCTCCCCTTTGTTGCCTCAAACGCTCGTTCTCCCTTTTGAGCTCCCGTATTTCCTCCTATTGACGATCCAAATTTCGCTACAAATCTCCCCTGATCTGTGCTAATAACTATTCAATGCCCACTGCAGGCTGATTATCCTGCCCACCCTGGGCCTACCCTTCCTCCATTGTCTCCACTGCTACTGCCAAGTTGGCATTTTCAGCGACTCCTAATGCTTCCGGTCTTACTGCAATCCTTCTACCCGTATTCCTAGTATTTACCATGTGTACGTCGTGTTTTTTCTTTTTTTATCATTCTCACGGACGGCGCCAATTGTGGAAGTGATTTTTGTGATCGTCGCAGAATTTAAGTCCTCTCGAAAGTTGGATCTCCTCTAGAATGCCCCTGTTTCATGATACATAGAGCCTCCGATGCCTAAGTTAGATCTCCATAAGTTTATTTTATAAAATTCCCTCCCTTTTGAGATCTAGTTGCGTACCTTTTATTATGACTATCGTCCTCCCTTTATAGAGAAAAGATTTCCAATCCCACCTACTTTCTATTTTGGATGAGAAAGAATTGGATCCCTTGACAATAGGGATTTTCCTAGGATATTGCATTCAAATCCCGAAGATCTAGGGATCTGCACGCCTTTTTCTCTGTGGTTCTTGATCATTCCCCAATTTGTGATGATTGGCTAAAAATCTAAACTACCTGATCCTATTAAATATCGGAGATGATCTTCTGACCTGTCTCGCTGTTCCTGAGGCTCGTGGATTTATTCCTTCACAGAGGTTTCTTTACTGTGATTTCCAACCTAATGGTGCTTTTGGATATCTCCTTTCGATTGATGGCAGAATTGTGATCAATCTCTCATTTTCGCCTTCAACCCATCATCAAGGATTCATGTCTTATTGCGTCTCACAGGAAGAGGAAGAAGGAGAGAGAGAGGGTTAGAGTGCCTGCTACGACTGGTGAGGCGAATTTTCTCAACATTCACCCCTACGGGTGAATGTTGAACTTCACCAAAGACGAGATTTGGAGAGTTGGTGAGTTGTCAACTTGCGGTTTTTATATTTCCAAACGCGCCAAATTCTCCAACACGCATGAGTTGGCAACTAGCACACTCAACTCTCGCTTATGAAACACACTCTTAATCTATGTGTAATAAAAGAATAATAAACAATAAGGAGAGATTGAAAATTATTAATTTGATAACAATCAACTATTGCTTTTTAATATCTGCCCACTTTTCTTTTTTCTTTTTTGACCAATGACAAAAAAAAAAAAAAACGGAGTGAAAAAAAGCAAAAGAATGGGAAGAAAAGAAAAGGAAGCGCATAACAAGAAGTCAAAAATTACAACAGCCTCCCCAATGATACAAATCCACCTAGAGACCCCTCCTTTATCAAGACCCCTCTAACTCTTGAATTCATCTAATGATATGAGTAAAGTCTTTAGACAGTTTTTATTGACCTAGAGAAAGCATATTAAAAAGTACCTTGAGAATTAATTTGGAGGGTATTGGGAAACAAATGAGCCCCCAATAGAAATATTGACACAATTAAGAACATATATGAAATAGAAATATTGACACAATTAAGAATATGTATGAGAAGGTTGTGAATAGTGTGGGAGAAAATGAAGGGGAGACAAATTAATGCTAGGTTAAATATTTTTCTTTCTTGATTGATAATCCTTGGTTAAAATTGGTATATATCAGGGATCAGATTTGTGTTGTATTTGTTTGCTCTAGTAAAAAATGAAGTAATTATTCATATTCATGAGGAAGTACCTTGGTGTATCTTACTTGTGGATGATGTAATATTTATTGATGTTAGAGAGGGAGTCAATAGAAAACTAGAATTATAGAAGAGCTTTGTTGAGGTACACGTATTGAAGGACATTAGAATAAGTAAAACAAGATAGAATATATGGAGTGTAATTTTAGTATTGATACCCATGAATAGGAATGTCCAGTAAAAATTGATAGTCGGGAAATCCCTAGAACGACCATTTTCATTATCCGGGCCCATTATACACAAAGATAAAGAGATTGAAGGTGCACTTCTGACATGCTATGTGACTGCACATATCAATCATATTAAAAGAAAACTTTTATACAACAATGATTTCAGGACCAGCTATGACTTATGGAGGAGAATGTTGGGCAGCCAATTGATAGAGGGTGGCAACGTTGAGGATGTTGAGATAGATGGGCAGAACGACGAAAAAAAAGAAGATAAAATTAGAAATGAATCCATTCGAGAAAATGTAAGAATAACTCCAATAGACGATAAACTAAGAGATAATCAATTGAGATGGTTTGGGCATGTTCAATGAAGGTTAATTACAACTCCCGCTTAAAAGAAATATGCTAGTTTACGTGTCTAAATGAGTGAAAGGAAGACCCAAAAGAATGTGGGTTGTGGGTTGAGGTAATATAAGAGGATATGAAGACACTTGCAATAAATAATACATGGCTCAAGACAAAATTGAATGGAGAAACAAATTCAGTCAGCTATGCCCCCAAAGAGAAAAGTCTCCCAAGGACCTTTTGATTTATGGAAACCTAACTACTGAAGATTCTAGAGTCTCCCTTAGTAATGATGATTTCTCAATACATTTTAAGGCCATGAAGGTGAGCGAATGTTGAAAATAAGGAGAGGTTAGTGCATGCTCCATCATTATACTGGAAATAAATCTGTCGAATCAAAATCCATCACCTGGCAGCCAAAACATCTTTGGTGGGTAGTGGTTGAAGATCATTCCATTGCAAAGCTGTACCATACAATCAAAGATCAGAATATCAATGAGAATTCCACCGTAGTATGGGCCATGCGATTCACCATATCAAATATTTTTCGTATTCAATATCAGCACTATGGGGTGTGCTTCACAGAGATTTATAATGTTTAAACCCATGAGAACACCACAATAAAGTGGCCCACAAATTATTTCTTTTTAATTGTGAGTCTTCACACACATTGTAGAAAGAGAAATTCTGGTTCCTCAAAATGGTAAACATAATAATGCTTTTTGGCTATACAACTTGAATTATAAAAAATAAAAATAAGGAAAAGTTTAACCTGTTGGAGCCAACTACCAACCTGAAACCAGAGAAAAGTTTGTAAAATCTACGAAAGGCCATATAGCTTTTGTTAATTAGAAGCAGAGATCAATACTATGGAATCTCTCATATATTCTCGAAGTTAGTGAACAGACTGAAGATAGAAATGACATTATCCAACATAGATTATATGTTGAAGGAGAGGAGGAAAACAATACTTGTTGTCTGTATTTTGGAAAACAATTACGCATTGAACAAGAGGGGAAAACTACCTTTAAAAAAAAAAAACATTTGTGTTAAATACAACATTATTTTCTTTTTTACCCCTTGTTTGGAAGGAAACATCGTTTTGTTTTTATCATTAAGCTAACCCTGAGATTGAGCCCATTTGGTTAGCACTTCCACCAGGGGTGGAGCCAGGATTTTCTTGTAGTAGGGGCAAATTATGGTTAATTGTATAGTTGAAGAACTTGAAGATGAATGGTTTTAAGGAGGAATTTAGAGGTTTTTGGTTAGAAGTTGAAGAAAAGGATATTTAGGTCATTTCCAATTAGTATATGAGAAGGTTTGCTCAAGAGGCAATGTCAATCAACAAAAAAAATTGAGAGGGGGCCAAACGAGGAGAGAGGCGGGGGAGTGGGGACAAATGAGGCATGTAATTAGTTGAAAATATAAGGGTGTCTCAAATTTCTTTGGGGGCAATTGCCCCCACTACAGCGCCTTACTAGCTCTGCCCCTGCCTTCCACCATATACAATCAGATACTTAAAAACGATGCAAGGTGCAGTTTCTAGGATTTCAAGATGTACGAACAAATGAGAACATAGGATCTTAAGTTGAAGGTGCCACCTTAGTGAGCTGGTAAAGTCTGCTTGTGGTAATACAACAGAGCTGGGACCAAAATTCCGCCTCCACACTTAAACCTATCAAGGGGGCCAAAAAAAAAAAGTGATGAAAGAGGGGCCACATTCTCCTGGATATATACTGGCTCTTGATCTCCTTTCACATTAAAAACTTCATCAATATTACAAAAGTTCCACGTATAAGTGATAGAAACCAAAGTACTTATTTTACCCTTATTTCACATAAACAATGTCTAACCCCCAAATGTACCTATCTACATGAATGAATAACAACCTCTATATGAATTGTTCCTGATTATCATAATATAGCTTTATAGCTTCTTCAAAGTGAAACCCCATCTCAATCATCATGGACCTCAACCATAATATGAGGGCACCACAGCATGAGACGTTGCCCTATACTCAGATTCAACGTTAGCCACATCAACCATGCTTTGCTTATTGCGAATACATGTCACTAGGATTCCAACAAAGGTACAATACCTAATAGTTAACCTTCTATTTGAAGAAGATCCAGCCCAATTAGATCCAAATAACCTTCTATCTTGAGTAGACCATTTGATTTGCACAAAATTTCTCTGCCCAGTGCTCTTTTCAGATATTTTAGAATGCTTACACATGTTTCCATCTGGGGAAAATGTGGAGTTTGCATAATTTGATTGACAACATCAACTGCAAAGATGGTGCTGGACCTAGTAATGGTCAAGTACATGACTTTACCCACAAATCTTTCATGCTTCCTAAGATCAAGATTCTAAGTTTTTAAGGTTTCAGGTATTTCTTTAGGATGACATAGTTGTACCTCATGAAGGATTGAACTCAAGTTTTAACATTTTATCATACTTTCCATGTTGAAATCACGATTTGTTCTAAATGTGTATATTTTACAATATAATATAACAAGAACAATTTATGACTAATGTGTCTTCCCTTTTTTAATAAAATTACCTTTACTTACCAAAAAAAAAATCGTACCTTGTATTAAATGGAATTTTGCATCAAATTTTTGTACATCCATACTTGTCAAAAAAATGAAGTTGTTGAAAGAAAAATAGAGATATTTAGAGGTTTGCTTGTGCTCTACTGTTGAATACGAGTGTTCCAAAAATATTTGAGGGGTAAATGTTTTTACGTCTTGTTGCTTCATTAATCATATGCCTTCTCATGTTCTTGATGCTAAGATTCCTTTTTAATCTATTTTCCTAATACTCTAATATTCTTTCCTCCTCAGAGAGTGTTTGGATGTGTTAAATCTTTAATAAGGAAGTGATAAGCTCAATTCTCATGTTGTGAAAAGCGTCTTTTTGGATATGCTAGAACACAAAGTGGGTATCATTGTTATATATATATATAGTCATATTTTACACAAACATTCCGTGTGTAATAATGTTTGGTAGTTGAAAATGAATTACCAATATTTTACCTCAATTTTAAGATTGATATCCAGTTCAAATAGGGGTCTAATTCTTCATTAGGATTTGGGAGAACTTTTGGTTTCAGAGAGTCATCCTTAAAGATTAGTTACTTAGATGTATGCCTTATCAAAATAAAAAGGAGTTTTCATCTTTCTATGTGTGAAGGTTGGATATTTCGGCAACCATATAGGAACATTAAAAATTGGAAAATCAATATCAAGGCGACTGACCATTATCGAGAGAATCAATCAGTAGTGAAAGAGAGAAAAAAACCAAAGACAAGAAATTTACGTGAATTTCACATATGGCGAGAGAAATTATGTCATTTACCGCCCAAGACTACATGGAGTGACTTTTTTCCATTCCCAACAATTGACTTGTTGTATAAATATTTTTTGACAATACAGTACAGTGGACCTTCTTCTTATTTACTACCCTTTTCACTCGGTTAGTTACACTTACACCTTGAGTTTTAGCATATGTTAATCAATTAGAGAGCTTTTAGAGGCATGGCATCTGAAAGTTTTTCACAAAAATGTTCTTATGAATTGCCACAAAATTCAGGAAAAATAAGGGACCAGCCAATTAAACCAAGCTAATCAACAAATTAATTTTCAAACTCAAAGATTCTACATTCTTTAACCTTCAACCTTCAAATCTCAATAACAATATTGGCTTCTTTTGGGAAGTTGAAATAGATGATATTTGCCTCAAATAATTTTCTAATCAGAAGAACTGGGTTACTTACTAATGCTTAGATGTGAAAAAATTTGTTGAGAAATCAACGACAACGTGTGTGTGTGTGTATATATACATACATATGGGAAATGTTCGGAGGCCCTTAAAAGAGCTAAACATTTATCAAAATAGAGGTTAAAAGTTTCGGAATGAACTGATTTTTATGGTGAAGAGATCATCCTCACAAAAAATCAGCTTATTCTAAAATTTCTAATCCTAATTTACAAGTTGAAGAATCGTGGACCGTCCTAATTTTTATAAATCACTTTTGATTGAAAAAAATGCTTGTCACAATGTTTAACTCTTTTTAGGACCTCTTAGAAGATGTTCCTAAAACATCAAAAGAAAAAGAAAAATCCAAAAATCAACACATTTGAAACTTCTTACCCATACAATTGAAAAAATATCTCTTTAGGACTTCCTAACTGTTCCCAAAGCATCCGAAGAAAAAGAAAAAGAAAACCGAAACTAAGAGATACCTAGATTACAAAATAGAGAGAAAGAAGAGTGTACCCATCTTCGCTGAGGAGTGAGGACCCCATGAGGGTATTTCCTTCGAGGTGGGGAGAAGCCAAGCTGAAGTTGTATAACTTTTCTTTGTGTATAACGCTGAGTTCGCAGATGGACAAAACCGAGTTTGACTCAACTCGGTTTAGAATCATTACGAGAATAACCAGTTTCAAATTCAATAAATCATCTCCAAACTCCAATCGCAATTTTAGAATGTCACAGATTCAAAGCAGTTGCAGAGATTATCCAAAGGCTTCGGAGGTAATTATGCCTAAAAAGTAAGAACGAAATTGAGTTTCTCTTCTCTCAATCCAAATATATCTTCTCCCCTGTTCGCCTCCTGAATCGTGCTAGAAGAAGCAGAGCATGTCCATGGCTTCCACAGAAAATACTCAAACAGAGAACGAAACCGTCATGTCCATGGCTTCCACAGACTTCCCCAACAGGGCCTTAACTAACCTTCGTTTCTCTAACCTTGACCCTCCACTCCCTGCGCCCATTCTCGATGCCCTAACCCTAGCTGGTTTCGAATTCTGCACTCCTGTTCAAGCCGCAACGATTCCACTTCTCTGCAGCTTCAAGGACGTTGCTGTCGATGCTGCCACTGGTTCTGGAAAAACCTTAGCTTTTGTTATTCCCCTCGTTGAGATCCTCCGCAGATCTTCAGAGAAACCGAAACCTCACCAGGTTCGTCTCTGAAATTGCTCTGAATTGTGTTCTTCTTGTCTTATTCTCAAACTGGATTTAGGGATGAAAGTCTCTTAAAACCCTTGTTTTTTGTCTTGCTGAAGAATCCAAAAAATGGAAATTTAGGCACTGCTTGGTACACAAAAATTTTTTTGCCATGAAAGATTTACTATTGCTCGGTAATATTTGGACATCTCTTGGGAATCTTTTTTTTTTTGGTGCGGTTGATTGATATTTGCAATAAAAATTTCTCTTGTGATTTCTTGTCAAAATCAAGCCTGAAAACAATTTTAACTGATTGAATCTCAACAAAGAAATTATTAAAAAAAAAAAAAAAACCTTGTGCAAGTGAGAAGATTTTCTATATAGCAACATGAGTATCAAGAATTCCTTTGATTATCTTTTTCAATTGTCATCACTGGCTGATGTCTGTTGCTTCTGATCATAAGTGTACCAAAAGATCCATGGCTCAATTGGATGTTAGACATAAAACAATATATCAAGATATATTTTTTTTTTTGATAAGTGAAAATTTTATTTATAAGAGGGCAAGGAGTCCTCCGAGAAAGACAAAGCCATCAATCACCCCCTAATTACATATTCCCATCTAAACATAAAATCATAAAAAAACAACCCGCTAAACTCCTTAAACTGCTCACACCAATAAAACAACAAGCCAAAAATACTGAAGATTAACTCCTAAGAGGTGCTTTCCTTACCACCAAATGTGCACATATTCCTTTCTTTCCATATACCCCAGTAAATTACAAAGGGAATTAACTTTCACAACACTTGTATTCATCATGGTATGTTTTCTCCCTTTCTTTAAGCATGGATAAATATGCACTCACGGCTCAAATCAATTAAAAAAAATGATAAGATATTTCCTTAAATATTAAAGCAATTGTATATTTTATGTTACATATACTTACTTCATCAAGTAGGCATCCTTCATCGTTAAACTCTTCAAATTTCTTTGACTACCCCTTATTACGCAAGGATTGCACTGTACTAATGATGATTGTGTAATCACCTACGTACCCGATTATAGGCCTATATAGATAACATATTAGTTAGTTACTGACATAAATAGAGTATATAATAACTTGATGAACTTGGTTTAGAAACTTACATTGATGAACTTGGTTTCTCAATGTTCCAATACTCATGCACTTTATTGATCATTTCCTTTTCCAAAGGTTTCTTTGGCTTTGGTGCTTGCCACCAAGGAGATCCAATATAAACTATGCTGGGAATTGGAACTCTTTTTCCTAGTTAAGAAGAAGCTACCCAGTTCTCCTTTCCCGGGCCGCAAGTCAATGATATGAATGACAGAATGTGGGTTGGGGGGCTTTATGACAAAAATCTCTCTATCTCCTCCCTCACATTGATTCTCTTCAGCCCCCCATCCTTAGCTTGACTTTTTTCAGCCCCATCACCATCCTCCCCCTTTCCATCAACATCACCACCACCGTCCTTCCCATTTCCATTCTCATTATCTTCATCCTCCCCCTTCCCATCATCGTCATCCTTCCCCTTCCCATTATCACCATCCTTATCTTCATCTTGGAGTATGGTATACTCCATTGGACTATCCAATGGTGTGCTAAATTTCCTTGCCCTTGCCTAGACATCTTCATCATCTTCTTTTTTCTATACATAGAAAAGAAAATTATATAACTTACTACATTTAACATGAATGAAAACAAGTTACAAAACAAGGTTTGAATCTTTACCTTATTGTTAACTTACTCAACTTGAATTTTCTGTATCCTCAATTTGCACTGACTTATGATCTCATTCTATTCAACTACTGTAATTTTTAGAGAATTAACTTTATATTCTAGATTTTTAACTTTGTCTTGAAGCTCGTGTATGAAAGTCATAAAATCTTTTTTTTGAATGTTTTCAAATGAGCCGTGTCTTGAACCTTTTTATCCTTATCACTTACTCGCCGTTTCTCTCTCTCCCTCGCCTGCTCTTTCTCCATTCCCATCTCTTTCTCCTTTTCCATCTGTATCTCTCTATCACTCTCCTACATCCATCCTTAATAGTTTTAGTGTGTGAGAGAGAGAGGTGTTTTGATAGATTGACAAAAATTGTTCAATCTGATTTCATCCATTAACATTTATAGAGTTTACATAAAAATACTTGTATGATGTGACAAACCATGTACCATAAAAGTGTTAGAAGTTACACAACTACTCTAATTATAGTGTGACATGGCTTGTTTTCTATCATACTTAACTACATGTGATGATGTGGCAAATGCGGAACACACCAACTCAGTCCTTGACAGTTCTATGTACAAATCGGTCCTTGCATAACTTCTTGTAGCAGCAACACACATGCGCATCAGCCTCATAGTTTAGTCATGTTCTCTACTACCCCCCTCAAGTTGAGCAGGGGTAATGTTCAACTTGATTCGATTTCCCAAGAATAAAGACTTTGGAAGACTCTTTGTTAATATATCCGCTAGTTGAAGGGCACTTGAAACAAAGTGAACATATAAGGCACCATGACTAACTTTTTCTCGGACAAAATGTAAATCAAGGTCAATGTGTTTGGAGCGTTGATGAAGGACTGGATTGTGAGCCATATAAATGGTACTTTGTTTGTCACAAAGAATAAGTGGAGCTTCCAATAATTGAAGATTATAAGTTCAAGAAATAAATATGAGATCCATGTTAATTTAGTGGCAGTGGATGCGAGTGCTCGGTACTCGGCTTCGGAACTTTATCTTGCAACAGTAGGTTGTTTCTTCGCGGATCAGGAGATCAAATTCTTTCCAAATAATATGGCAAACCTAGTTGTTGAACGACGTGCAGTAGGACATCCAAATGCTTTGGATCTTGTAACCATGGGATGAACATTGGTAGATGGTTTAGATGAATTTGAAAAAGATGAATGTGTAGGTGAAACCGTAAGTCGATAAATAGGGTGCCACCAGGTGGAAGTGAGGTTGAAGGAGGAAAAAAGGTGATTGAATTTTCAAAAGATGTGGATGTACCCTTGGAAGAGATTGGTATGGTCAATGGAACTGGTGATGTTGTTGGGACATTTTGAGAAGGTGTTGGGGCAGGTAAAGCCATTTCAGAAAGAGAGGTTGTAGATTTTGTGGAAGATGTATTGGCATTGGTTAGTGATAATGGAAAAGTAATTGAAGAAGGAGAAGATATAGGACTGACAGATTGAACTAAATCAGAAAAAATAGCATCATCAATAGAAGTGGAAACGTTTTTTTTTTTTAATCAAAAAAAGGAAAAATTGATTCATATAAAATAACATGACGAGAACCATAAATCTTACCGGAAGGAATGTGGAGACACTCGAATCCTTTGTGAATGTTACTGTAACCTATAAAAACACATGGTAGACTTTTTGGAGAAAGTTTATTTTTAGCATAGGATTTAAGATAAGGAAAACAAAATGTACCAAAGGTTTGGAAGAATGAATAGTCCGGTGACTTACCATAAAGCATGTCGTATGGAGATTGATATTGAAGAAGTGGAGTAGGCAAGTGATTTATCAAGAACATGACAGTGGAGAAGGCTTCAACCCATAGTTTGGATGGAGCATGACTTTGGAAAAACAAAGTGAGTCATGTTTCGGTGATCTGACGATGTTTTCTTTTAGATAAATATTGTCGAGTTTGGTATTTTTTTTGTTAAATAATTGTTAAACTCGAAAATTATTAACAAACTGAAGTTCAAACAAGAATTATCGAATTCAACAATTTTTCTAAATAATTGACGAGTTTGACAATTTTTTTAAATTATTGTCGAACTCAACAATTTTGTAATTCAAATAAAATTGTTGAATTCAGCAATTTAATTAAATTATCATCAAACTCAATAATTTTATATAAAAACATTGAACTCAACAATTATATATATTATTGTCGACTTCACAATTTTTATATAAAATTAATGTCGAGGTTAGTTATAATTATTACTGACCTCAACATTGTAAATCCAAAGTTCAACTTTTTCTTTTTAAATTTTTTGAGTAAAATACATTAAACAAACCTTAAAAAACATGGTAAAGCAACATTATTACAAGATTTCGAACAAAATGAACTAACTTTGATGAATGTTAATAAAAAAATACTAAGTACAACGTACCTCATTGAAATACTTAAAAAAACCCTACAAAAATTAGTTTTTCTCCCTTCTTCCCCATTTTATGTTGGAATGCAAGTTCTAAATCATATTTTTCTGTCAAAAATTGAATGGTTATTGGTGAAAATCGGTGATGGTTGAAGGGTTAGTTTAGTTTAGGAATTTCGTTCGAAAAATAAGAGGAAAATGAGTTTGAGGGACCGATTAGAAAAGAGGGATTTACTAAATGGACTATTTAGCTAACCCCCAAAGTTAGGTATTAATTAGATAAAAAACCTTTTGCCAGGGACCTTTAAGTTATTTTCCCTCTATAAAACAGAAAATACTCAAACAAAGAGAACAAAACCGTCATGTCCATGGCTTCCCCAGGCTTCTCCAACAGAGCCTTAACAAACCTTCGTTTCTCTAACCTTAATCCTCTTCTCTCTACTTTCATTCTCGATACCCTAACCCTAGTTGGTTTCGAATTCTGCACTCTTGTTTAAGCCGCAATGATCCCACTTTTCTGCAACTTCAAGGACGGTATTGTCGATGCCGCCATTGGTTTTGGAAAAACCTTAGCTTTTGTTATTCCCCTCATTGAGATCCTTCGTAGATCTTTCGAGAAATCGAAACCTCACTAGGTTCGTCTCTTAAATTGCTCTGAATTGTGTTCTTATTATCTTCTTCTCTTGTACAACTTGTATTTAGGGATGAAAATCTCTTAAAACCCTTGTTTTTTGTCTTGTTGATGAACCCAAAAAATGGAAATTTAGGCACTGCTTGGTACACTACAAATTTTTTGCCATGAAAGATTTACTATTACTCGGTAACCATTGGGACATCTCTTGCGAATCTTTTTTTTTTTTTGGTTGATTGATATTTGCCATAAAAATTTCTGTCGTGATTTCTTGTTAAAATCAAGCTTGAAAACAATTTTAACTTACTGAATCTCAACAAAGAAATTATTAAAAAAAAAAAAAATTAAAAAACCTTATGCAATTGAGAAGTTATTCTATATAGCAACAAGAGTATCAAGAATTCCTTTATCTTTCTCAATTGTCATCACTGGCTGATGTCTGTTGCATTTGATCATAAGTGTACCAAAAGATCCATGGCTCAATTGGATGTTAGACATAAAACAATAGATCAAGATATATTTTTTTTGATAAATGAAAAATTTATTGATAAGAGGACAAGGAGTCCTCCAAGAAAGACAAATCCATCAATGACCCCCTAATTACATTTTCCCATCTAAACAGAAAATCATTAAAAACCAACCCTGCTAAACTCCTTAAACTGCTTACAAAATAACAAACCGAAAATACTAAAGATTAACTCTTAAGTGGTGCTTTCCTTACCAACAAATGTGCGCATATTCTTCTCTTTCCATATACCTTAGCAAATTGCAAAGGGAATTAACTTCCACAAAATTTTCAACCTACCAGAAAAGGAAGGGGATTTCCAATCAAAAAGGAGAGAAATAACCGAGGAAAGGGTGACACCCAGAAACCTTAAATAACGAATCACAAAACTAGCACTATTGAGTAGAACCTTCCTTTTGAACTCAAACTCCTTAGAACCTAAACGAATCACACGATGATGAGCAATAGTGCCCATCACAAGAAGACCGACTTGCCAAAAAATCACTCCCTTAAAATCTGAAAATCGACTCCAGTCGTCCGAAGAAACTAGAGGACTTGGTTACATATCAATGGAGATGCTCATGGAAATCACACTTAGACCTTTCTATGTTTTTTTTTTCCTTCAATCTTCATCTTTCAAATTGGGGTTTCTCTTTAAGAGCTTCGAAGCGGATCTTGTGGAGCATCCTTCACCTTGCTATCTTTTGGGGGTTGGGGAAGGAGAGGAATACACCCACTTTTGAAGGAGAAAAATTGTCCCTAGAGGATCTCATTTTGTCTATTTTGGAATTGCTATTTTTTGGGGGAATGTTTTTCAAGGAATTTAAAGGGGCCGTTTTTGAGGACTTCATTGTAAGATGAGGGTACATTTGTAATTTGGTGGCAGTTTAGTGGTTTTTTTTCCGACTCTTTTGAAAAGTTCTTGTATTTTGGGGCCTTCTCGTCCCCATTTTTTCTATCAATAAAATTTTAACTTATCAAAAAAAAAAAAATGTAATTATATTTTCTTTTTCAATTTCTGTTTTGGGGATTACATGTCTTGAATATTGATAAACATATTTTTTTACTTCTCTTTTTTAAAAAGTTTGTTACTTTTTTATATGTAGCTAACATAGTTTGCATAAATGGTTGTCCACATTGTCTGTAGGTAATGGGAATAATTCTCTCTCCAACAAGAGAGTTGTCATCACAAATATACCAAGTTGCACTGCCTTTCATTTCAACATTATCAAATGTGAAGGCCAAGCTCGTGGTGGGGGGATTGGGCATAAAAGCTGACATGAAGAAAATAGAGGAGGAAGGAGCAAATTTACTAATAGGCACACCTGGGAGGCTTTCTGACGTAATGGATCGGATGGATATCTTAGATTTTCGTAATCTTGAGGTATTTATTTAGTTTTTCGAATTTATTTTTTACGAAATATTTGGGAACTTGGTTTAGTCATGGAATATTCAGAAAATTTTGTAGTTGTTTCACATAAAACTTACTATAAAACTATATGTTTTTAGATTAATTTTTTTATGCCAAGCAATCCAAATAGCATAACCTATCTAGTTAGCTTATATTATAAATATTTCAAATTGTATCTTTGGCATGGAGGTGGTGCGGTAGTGGTGTTGGCAGCATTGGCTTCGCGTTGGCAGCAGTGGAAGGTGATTACTGTGGTAGTGGTGCGGTAGTGGTGTTGGCAGCAGTGGTAGGTGATTACTGCAGTGGTGGTGATGGTGTGAGTCAAAGAAAGAGGGGAAACAGGGAGATAGGTGGAAAGTGGTTTTACAATTTTCCTAGAAAAGCAACAGACCATATTTTAAATGATTTCCCAGTTTAGGATCTTTGATGTGCAGTTTTTTTTTTAAATTATTTTTTATCAATGAATTTAGTGTTTCACGAAACAAGCACCGAAATTTCTCGTGTCATGGGAAATTTACATTCCCTTAAAACAAATGGAGCAAAATTTAAATGGTTTCTCTTCATCTGGAGCACATTATACATTATTTTGGTTATTTTTTATATTGATTGGTAACATTGATGTTGCAAACTTTGCATCATTGGGGTACTAATTATATCTTTATACGTAGTATTTCTAAATCCAATTCATGTTGTCTTTTATATTGTTGGCTGGAACAGGTTTTGATTTTAGACGAGGCTGACAGGCTCTTGGAAATGGGGTTTCAAAAGCAGATAAATTCAATTATATGTCGCCTGCCGAAGCTTCGAAGAACTGGTCTTTTCTCAGCAACTCAAACTGAGGCAGTTGAAGAGCTCTCTAAAGCAGGATTGAGGAATCCTGTGAGGGTTGAAGTTCGAACAGAAGTGAAAATACAAGATGATTTGGCATCCTCACAACAATTTGGCCCGTCTAAAACACCTCTGGGCCTTCATATTGAGGTATCTGTCACTGTCTTTTGTTAACTCTGCATTTCTAGCTTGTGTCTATCAAATTGAAATATGCATTTTCTTGGGCTTTTGGATGCGTTATTTTCTACTTTGACAGAGTTAGCTCTATTACCAGTTTATTGCGACAAATGGAATTTATTTGCTTGGTTTTTTTGTGTGGTTTGAATATTCATCATTCTTTGCAACATCCTTTGCTTTATCACGGTCATTTTGGTAAAATCACTATGGCTTCATGCCTCTTTTCTCATAATTGACTTATATCATCATCTCTATGCTATTTTAAAGAGAAAACATATGTTTCACTGTATGCCTTTACTTAGTCACTGTGGATATTTTGAGAAATGATCAAACAATAAAATATACATAAGTGATCAAATTATAATAAAAACAAGAGTTGTAATATGAGTCCACACGTTCTTCCCATGCTACTTTAGATGGTGTTTTGATTCTTTTGAGTGGGATTATGCTTATACCTCTAGGTTTGTGTTCGAGTAGGGCTTACTCAAAATGCCCTTGCCTTTTGTAAATAAATGTAAAGCTCGTGATGGTTTGAGAAAGGCTAATGTCTTATGCGTCATGTTTTTAGTGCATTGTGAGGTGTGCACTTTATGTAGATTAAGAACTTAATGTAAAAGCTTGTGTAGAAGCTCGTGCTGGTAGTGGAATTTTAGGTTTTAGTAGATTAAGAAGTTCCTTTTAATTCTTTTACTCTCTTTCTTCTTTTCTTTCTTTCCCTCCCTACCCGTAGTTAAATAGAATGAGCTATTCTAGATTAATATCATTAAATAAGGCACCAAATTTTCCTCCTTGTGGTAACAAACTATTTCACCAAGTGGGTTGAAGCGGTTCCATTAGCTCAGATCAGGGAACAAGAAGTGATGAAGTTTTTCTAGGAGTATAACATATGCAGGTTTAGGGTTTCTCACACCATCACGTCTGACAATGGAAAACAATTTTCAATAAGTCAGACTGGAGTTTTCTATGTAGAGCATGGGATCAGGCAGACCTTCTATGGCCAGGCAGAAGCTACAAATAAAGTTCTGGTCGATATACTAAACAAGAGGCTAAATGAATCCAAGGAAAAATGGACCTTTGTTCTGCACAACGTAATATGGGCATACAAGACTACCATTAGGGTCTCCACAGGGGTCTCTTTGTTAGCCATGGCTTACGGAATGGAGACAGTAATCCCTACAGAGAATGATTTTCCCACAACCAGGATCCACGTCGTAACAGCAGGGCAGAACAACAGGTAGCTGATAATGAAACTAGAGCTCCTAGAAGAAAAGAGAGAAGTTGTGTCAGACTAGAAGCTTATCATTCCAAGCTACAAAAATATTATGCCAAGAAGGTTAGGGAAAGGTGTTTTCAAGTGGGAGACTTAGTTTTGAGAAAAATGTTTCAGAATATAGCAGAGTTAAATAGTGGCAAGCTTGGTTTGAACTGGGAAAAAGTTGAGCTTTGTTTTTGAACCATATCGTTAAGTTGGGCCTTTTTATGGGTTAGGGTCTTTGTGATCTTGCTTTGCCCTGAGTGGTAGAGCACAGAGTCGGACCTTTTTGTGGGTTAGGGTCTTTTTGAGCTTGTTCTGTCTTGAGTGGCAGAGTACAAAGTTGGGCCCTTTTGTGGGTCAGGGTTTTTGTAACCTTGTTCTATCCTGAGTGGCAGAGCACATAGTTGGGCCCTCTTGTGGGTTAGGATTTTAGTGACCTTGCTCTATCCTGAGTGGCAAAACACAGAGTTGAGCCCCCCTTTGTAGGTCCAGTGATCTTACTCTGCCTTGAATCGCAGAGAAATCAGTATCTGTTCTGCCCTCTTTGAGCTTTCTCGATTATTCTTCTTCCTGTTGTCCTTAATTCTCTCCTCAGTTCGTTGGGTTTTCCTAGACTCGGTAACAGCAATGACAAATCGTTCTGAAACATCCCAAGAGATTTTAGCCAGTCTTTTCAAGAATGAGTTCTCAGCTAGGGTTGTGAAGTAGTTACCTTGCAAGGCCTTAAAGACCCTGTACCCTTCCTTCACCAGTCCAACCCCAAATTCCCATTCCCCAAAGATGATCAGGAGGTCAATAAACCAGCCCTTGTCAGAAGTAGGGAGGGTCACTTGGGCATTACCCCCAGGTTTTGAGGACATGGAGTAATACCTTGTGTCACGGGAGATGTATTTGAGGTTGTATTTGAAGAGGAATTCGGTGGGAGAGACATCCATCATCTGAACAGCCCCCACCAGTTTGTAGAAATTACCAGACATTTGCCCTAGAGCCCTATTGCGTTAGCTCAGGACCTCCCTAAGGAAAGGAGACAGTGGAAAACACATGCCAACATCGATCTGACCTACATAGACCACGATCTCCCCTGGACGATGATCACTGAAATCCCCACAGAGCCTGATTTTGACCTCTTTGGGGATGGAATAGGTCTTGCGAAGGGTGGCTACGATGTTAGACATCATTTTAGAATAAAAAAGTGAAGAAAATGAGAGGATTGTTACCTCGAAGAAATTCAAAGAGGAAGGAAGAAGGATTGAGATGCAGGGACGAAGAGGCTTGGATGCTTCGAAGTTTTAGAGCAGTAAGAAAGTAAAAAAACATATAGGAAAAGGTATTTGAATCCAGAAGACCCTCTTATTTATAGCCAAAGGTCGTGAACAACAAGGAATAATTTAGTGGGACGCGTGTCAGATTAGGAGTTGGTAGAACCCAATTGATTGCACAGTTTGAAATTTGAAACGGTAATTCGTCATTACGATAGGACTTGAAGTGAAACGGCACAATGATGAATAAAAAAACGTGTCATTTAATGATGTCTAGGTACCGTTTCTTGTGACGGCGGCTAAAGATTAGTTTCATCTCGAGGGGGTAATTGTAAAGGGTTAAAATGGTTAGGCATTTGGACCCAACATGTGTCCAGATACAAACCTAGTAGAAGGTTTGAGCAAAGTAGCTCTACTCGGCACAAAGTGGTACCTGTGGCAACCCAAGCCGGCTGAAGGGCAGAGCACAACATTAAACCTGCTCAATATATAAGACCGAGCAGGGTAGAATTGCGGATTACCACCAAATCAATCGAAATCCCTTAATTATAGGGAAGATCCCAGGAATTTCGGAGAGGGATAATGAGATCAATGCAAATATCTTCTTTTCTTGGTTACTTCCCCTAAAGGTAAGGCATTCCTTATGAAGATCCCTGGAGATCAGGGTTCTTAAGGGGCTTTCTAAGTCGAGAAGATCTATAAATAGAGAAGGAGACCAAGAGGGAGGGGTTCAGAATCTTGGAGTGTCTAAGAGTTATTCTTGACCATTATTTCTTGTGAAGAGCTAACTTGATCGTCGGAGGATTTTGGCAGGTATCACACCGGTATCACCACTCGATTGAGGAAGCAAGGAGCACATAACGATACATAGGAGCTGAGTTGTCAGAGGTAACATGGAATTTCCTCTACACATGCCCCTAATATAAAACAATGACAAAATACCCACAAAGAGCCTCACATTTACAACAGCTGCTTGCAAATAAATAATTGTATGGAAGATGATTGCAGCTTGGGCGGTTAAAACTTGGATGAATATGGGATAAAATTTTTGGAGTTTGTTTGTGTTAGAAACTTGAGTAAATTGCACCAAACTAAGTTTTGGAAAATGATACAATCATTTCTTAAAAAGCAGTTATCAAATTTCCCAAAGCATCCCTTACATTGTTAGGGTGAATCATGGTGTACATCAAGACCATGTATTAAAGCTCAGCCCCTCATTTACTTATATATGCATATCATCCTATTATTTATATATATATTAGTTATGCCAGCTGTTTCTCAAAATTTATTGCTGCACCGTCCTGTCATTTTGATTGCTAAATCAACTTGTCATCAGTGTTTTGACAATTTTTTCCCAACGCTTGTCATTTGAAAATAATTTTAATTTCTGTTTGATCTTGAAGTATTTGGAATGTGAAGCGGACAAGAAGCCATCACAACTTGTCGATTTCTTAACAAAGAACATGTCACAAAAGATTATCATGTAGGTTTTGTGGCTGGCATTCTGGGGTTTGGATTATTTATCTGCCTATAGAAGGAAGTATATGATTTAGTCTACTGACACTTTAAATCTAATTTCTTCATTACAGCTACTTTATGACATGTGCTTCTGTTGATTACTGGGGAATTGTTCTTCCGAGGCTTGCTGCTCTCAAAGGTTCCCCCATAATTCCTCTTCATGGGAGGATGAAGCAGGTAAATCTTTCAAGCACGTTTCACTTGAGGAATATCTAAGCTTTTCAGTTAATAGAACTAATTGTTTCTTTTACCCACATGAATGTCCATTCTGACTCATGTATATCTTTTTCTCCAACAGATTGCAAGGGAGAAAGCATTGGCATCTTTTACAGCACTTTCAAGTGGTACTCTATTATGCACTGACGTAGCAGCACGGGGACTTGACATTCCAGGTGTCGATTGGATTGTGCAGGTAGATTCTATTGACTGGCACCTAGATGCTTTCAATTTTTACTTTTTGAATGAAAAAGTAAGAGCCATAGTTTATAGATATTTCATGTTTTAGTCACATTAAGAGTCCTAGTATAAATTATGAGTTTTACAGTCGTATTGGAATTTGATCTTTTAGGGAAATTTAATATTTCATTCTTGTGTCAAACAACAAACAGAAAACTTGTGTTTATTTGCTATTAGCCGAAGTGGAAACATGTACATGATTGAGTAATGGATATGTAAGATAACAACTACTTGGAAAATCATTCATTTTTTTTTCTTTTCGTTTACACTGCTTTCTGCTGCCAGTCGCTTTGAAGGACTAGTTGGGAATTGGCTCTGTTGGTATGCTTATGGCTGCTATACTTCATCTGCTCATTTCAGTTGTCAATAATGGAATTATGGAATTGTGAAATAAATAATTTATGCATTTCTGCCTCTTAAGATGTTTCTCAGCTTCTAGTATTTGGATCCTCATCCTCAGAAATGTTAGCTTTAATTGCATAATTCTTTATGCTTTCCCATCCCGCGGACCCTGTTTTTTTAGAGTTACTATTGCCACACCAACTTTTGCTAATGCCAGACCAACTGTGTGCAATTCTTTGGTGATTTACATAGGAATTGGTGTGGCACTAGTAAAAGTTGGTGTGGCAATATCATTTTAAAAAAATAAGTTAAAATTTTATTAGAGGAGAAAAAGGAATTGAGGTGAGATTACAACAGAAAACAGCAGCCCTACTCCTAAGCCTCCAAATTACTCCCATGGACCTTCTAATAGAACTCAAATCACAATCACATTCTTGATAGAAAACATGCTCCAGGTTTTGACAATTAAGAAAGGGGCATTCATTTATTTATTTCTTGTGCAGTATGATCCCCCCCAAGATCCAAATGTTTTTGTACATAGAGTTGGCCGGACTGCACGATTGGGCAGATCAGGAAGTGCTATTGTTTTTCTCCTACCGAAGGTTTGCTTCTCACGTCTACATCACGTGCAAACGTATCATCTATGTTTTTGTACATAGGGTTAATACATTGTGTTACTCTTCTGTAAAGGAAGAAGCTTATGTAGAGTTCCTGCATATAAGAATGGTCCCCCTTCAAGAGAAGAAATGTTCTGATGATGTTCCTGATATTGTTCCTGAGGCAAGTATATGTCCTTACCATGATAACATAAGTGCTATAATATTTTTTGCTGGCATATGCAGACTTTTATGCTAAATTTGTCCATCTTTTGTTTTGTTCTTTGCCTTCTTGATTATATCAAGAGTCTTCATTTTAATCGATAAAAGATAATCAATGGAAATATTTGTCGATGTCGGCCATGCTTTTCACTTTTTCTGTATTTATGCTCAATCCAATATAAGTATGTTCTTTGTAGTAAAAAATTATATCAAGACACACACCTTGTGTTATGAGTTACATGCCCAAAGATATATGGGCTTAACTTAGCGCACCTCTAAGGCAATGATGGGACATTAGAGATCATGAGCCTTTTCCATCGGCTCATTAGATTTTATATTTAATTTAGTTTTATGTTCAGAAGAATCCATTTTAGTGATTAGGAATGATATTTTGGGCTTATTTTATGTTTTTGACTTTATATTTAATTTAGTTTTATGTTCAAAAGGATCCATGTTAGTGATTAGCATTGGTATTGGTAGTGGTATTTTGGGCTTATTTGAAGTTTTATTAAACCATGGTCTTAGTATAAATGTTTGGGGTAGTTTGGTAACGTAAGTCTGTCTTTTTATTAAGTTTATACGAGTTGAAAATTTAAGGGAGATAAACATATGAAAATTAGGGTTTTTTTTTTTGTTATTTTTTCTTTTAAGATGAGGGAAGTTTTGTATTATGCTCTTTAAGATTTTGTTTTAGTATTTAAAAACATTTTTATGTTATTTGAGATGGCTTTTGAATAAAATTTACAGAATTAATGTTGGGCATTCAACTTGGTATTAAAGCCTAGGTTCAAAAAATACAAAAATTAGCAAATCATGTCGAGAGGGATAAGTAAGTTGAATGTGCCACTCTCAAGCATACTATTGCTATGTCCGTGGCCATATTATACATGAAAGTGAAGAGCGCAAGCAACTACGTGAACAACAAATTAAAGAGCTCAAACACCATAACTTATGTTACAAGTGCAACAGTCTTTGACACTATAAATTGCAGTGCAACGAACTGGGATAATGAAACATTGAAACATATGGGATCGAACTCCATGAGCCTGAACCCAAGGTGAGAAATGAGGAAATCGAGGAAGAAATCCATGACCTCATAGAGAGTGAGATTGACGAGTGTGAGACATCATTAGAAGAAGAATCTATGTCTGAAGAATATGAACAACTGGCAAAGGAAATTGTTGAGCCACTACATCTTTCACTGTTCTTATCCCATAGAGAAGAAAAGGTAAATTATATTTTGAATAAATCAAGGGTTATGCCATACATGGAGCATTTCGGAGTGTCAACTTTTCTTTTCAGAGAATAAGAGTCCAACTATTATTTATTTAGTTCGATGACATCTATTAGAGCGTGGAGGGTGCATTGATTGAGAAGCAAACTAGGATCAGATTGCATGTGGATGATAGGGACCCGATCTGTTGAAACTTATCTTTTGGATTGGTATAATGATAGCATTGGCATTTAGGAATTCTATTTCATGGCCTTAAAACTGTTTTTCTTTCGAAATTTTTGTTAAGACTTAAGAATTTGTTTGTTTGTTTGTTTTGTTTTTGATTGAGATTAAAATAAAGACTGACCAGTTGCATATCCCTTAATGCCTATTTCACTCCCACTTAAAAAACCCTTGCAATCCATTGATATAGTTGCACTTACCCAAAAAAGTTGCACTCCTTTGGAAACTCAAATCATTCTATCACTACACTTGGACCTGGCAGATTTTCGAGTTGGCTTGATGAGTTTTAAAACCATGGAGTTTTATGATTTTGTTTTGCCTTGCATAATGTTATCTACTGGTGAAAATACTATTAATTTTAACATCATTTTAGTTTGGGCGAATTTGGACTGTCAGATACGATCTGCGGCAAAGAGGGACCGCGATGTAATGGAGAAGGGACTCAGGGCATTTGTTTCATTCATCCGTGCATACAAAGAGCACCATTGCTCTTACATTTTCAGGTAAATTTTAGTCCTTATTCTCAAAACATTCTATGAAAATATTCTATTCCCTTACATCTAGTGTTTTGTAGATGGAAAGAACTTGAGATTGGGAAGTTGGCCATGGGATATGGCCTATTGCAGCTCCCATCAATGTCCGAGGTGAAGCAACACAGGCTGTCTACCAATGGTTTTGTTCCAGTTGAAGATATCAATGTATCTGAAATCAAGTACAGGTAATAAACTGTTTCTTGATCTTTTTGCTGTATTTTGAGAGAAAATAATGTGGCCACTGGCTTGACCCTAAGGTCAGTCGACATGGCAGCACATGTAGCCAAGGAGACCCACTATTCCATCTATTATACCTATAAGATTTGGTCTCGACCTCAGCATCATTATCAAAGCCTTAACCCAAAGATATGTTTTATAGCTCATTATGACATGTAGGGCCTCTACTTAACTGGATGATAATTCTTACTACTAGAGATAAAGCTCGTGAGAAACAAAGACAGAAGAACTTGAAAGCAAAGAAAGCAGCAGAGAACCGAGAACCAAAACTCCATAAACCCAAGGCATATCCAAATGCTGCGGCGACTATCACAAGGAAGAAAACGGCTAAGCAGAGGCGGGCTGCTCAGACAATTGAAGACGAAGATGAGTTGGAGAGAGACTACCGCTTACTGAAAAAGCTGAAGAAGGGAACTATTGATGAAACTGAATTTGCAAAGCTCACAGGCACTGAAGATTTTCTTTGAGAACATGATTTCACTGGATTGTGCTGTGAGGCAAACTCAGTTTTAATGGTTCTACCGAGCTAAAGAGGAGAGAACAATCGTCGAACAAATGTTGGGTTATTCTTCTGAAGTTAGCTTTTTGGGGGTGAAAAGGAACTCTGCTTTTTTGGGGGCAAACTCACTTTCAAATGTTGGATTTTAACTATTGGTCTTACAGCAGCTGTCGCTAGTGGCCGTATCTACGCCACTCATATGTATAACAAAAATATACCTGTGAAAAAATGAGTTCAATGAATGTCTAAGCGGGAGGATTTTAATTATTATTTTTTTTTTAAATTTATTTTTCTAATAAAAATAACATAAAATAAGAGGTTAAAATAGTAAAATAACGTCTAAATATTCACCATGTCAGTGAAAACTGAAAGGCGAGGGCTAAATGCAACTATAAAAAATATTAGGTCAAAATGGAATTATGCAAAACTATAGGAGGTCAAAGTCTAATTTACCCTTAAAAGAATTACCTAATTACACATTTGAGGTTGAACAAGAGATAAATTTTACACTAGAGATTAGGATTGGATTCTCGCCCATGGTTGGATTCTTTGGAGGGATTTCTTTCTAATTAGTCCATAAGTTTTACGGCTTCTCTTAATAGTCCATTTAGTGATACTTTTATTTCTAATCAGTCTTTGAACCTCCCTCCCCATATTTCTCACGATTGAAACACCGAATGTGCCTTAACTGCTCAAACTCACCATTTTCATTCAAAAAAATGGAATTTCAACATACCAATTGAGTTTCGGAGATTCCATTCTAGAGTAAAGGATTGAGAAGGAAGAAGTCATTTTCAAGTATTTTAAAAATGTATGTACAAAATTAAGATTTTTTCAAATTTTTTTTTTTTTTTTTTTTCCATTTTTGGATGAAAATCAATGAAAGATGGTTCTATTTTTTACAAGTAGAAACAGAGAAAGAAAAATTATTTAAGGGACCATGACGGAGGGATTTCTTTCTAAATAGTCATTGAATTTTAGGTAGTAGCTTGATAGTCCATTTAAGAAACTTTTTATTTATTAACGGATTGAGCTGATTTTTTGTGCAGATTATCTTCTCACCATAGAGACAGGTTCCTCAAAAAAAAAAAAAAAAAAAAAAAAAAATCAGCCCATTCTAAAACTTTTACCCCCATCAAAAGTGATTTACAAATTAACAATAAAAATAGCGATTCACAATTCTTCAACTTATAAACCACTTTTGATGGGGTTAGAAGTCTTAGATTGGGCTGATTTTTTGTGAGGATGATCTCCTCACCATAGAGATCATCCTCACCAAAAACTAGCCCAAACCAAATCTTTTAACTTAAATAAGATAAATTTTGGCTCCCACGTTGGTTGTCAAACGGGACCCTATTATTGGTAGCGTTCATGAGACATCTACAAGTGACAATTATTTTTACATTTCTCAGATGCCATCAAGTTTAAAATATCCAAAGACATCTGATAGTATTGTAGAAAACATTGAAAAAATGGACGACATCTAGGTGCTTGTGTAAACTAGTTGTTAGTTTTAGATATCCCCAAACATGTCCCTATATATGTAGAGCCAAGATCGGCAACCAACATTGGGAGCAAAAATTTATCCTATGTGGGTTAAAAGTTTCAGATTGGACTGATTTTTTTGTGAGGGTGAGCGATCATCCTCACAAAAAATAGCTCACCCTCACAAAAAATCAGCTCATTTTAAAATTTCTAATCCCATCAAAAGTGGTTATAAATTAATGATAAAAATCGATGGTTCACAATTCATCGACTTGTAAACCAATTTTGAGGGGGTTAGAAGTTTCATATTGGGCTGAATTTTTATTTAATTTTCTTTTTTTAGGATGAGGATGATCTAATATGTGAGGAGATCATCCTCACAAAAAATCATCCCAATCCGAAACTTTTAACCATTATAAGACAAAATTTGACTCCCAATGTTGCTTGTTGATCCTGACCCATACATACATACATATAAGTATATATAAAACACAATTGAATTGGAATAGTTGTGTGTGACACTAGTGTCCAATCAACTACAGTGTTATATGAGACAAATCTAATTATGAAAAACCTCCTATCAAGTTATATTGTCATAGGACTTACTTTATTTCCTTTATTTTTCACCTTCTCTAATTTTATTATATTTTATCTTCACATCTTCCAAATCTATTTTTTTTCCCTTTTACCCCCCTTAACCCGAAAGAAGATTTCCATTCTCTATAACTTTATTATATTTTCTTTTTTACCCATTTAATCTACTTTATTATTTTTTATCTCTTACCCTTTTAATCTCAATTTTTTAACTCCTAATGTTGGTTGTCGAACATGACCCATACATACATATATGTATATTATAAAACACAATGGTAGGACCCACTTGTAGGGGATAAACATCCCAACCAGCTACAATGACCCCATTTATTTGTATTTACTTTCCTCCTCCCCTTAGCAATAATACCATCTACTTTTATTGTATTTCCTATTTTACCCCTTTAACCCAAAAAATTGTTTAATAAAACCCCTCTAATATTATATATAGGGTTGGGTTCAAGGGATAACAAGATACTCAAAGTTGTTTTGTAAAAAAATTTTCATGGGGTTAGAAGTTTTAAAATTGGCTGATTTTTGGTGAGGACGATCTCTATGGTGAGGAGACCATCATCACCAAAAATCAGCCAATTTAGAAACTTATAACCCCACTAAAAGGGATTTACAAATTAACATTATAAATTGATGGTCCACCATTGTTCAACTTGTAAACTAGGGTTAGAAATTCTAGAATGGGCTGATTTTTAGTGAGGTTAATCTCTCCACTATAGAGATCATCACCAAAAATCAGCTCATTCCAAAACTTCTAGTCATATTTTACAAAAAAAAGTTTGGCTATCTTGTTGTCCCTTGAACCTGACTATATATGCTTTTCACACCCATATCCAAATATTTAGGAAAATCCCTAATTTTTTTAGGATTTTTTATTTTTATTCCATTTAAAAAATTTGTATATCCCATTTTCTAAAACCATCACTCACTTGCCTATTGCCAGCTGATCCCAACCCTTTTCAAAATATGTACTAACTTTACCATGCAATTAAGTTGATAAGAGTATTTTGATAAAAATAGGCTATGTTGTTGTGAGGTTTTTACCCGATCATACGAATTTTGATGATGTTTTTTTTGGAGTAATATTGGATATAACTCAACAAGAATCATCAATCCCAAGTTAACTCTCAAATGATATATGTAGGTGTTGATCTTTACAAAAGAGACTCAGATGCTTAAGTCAGAAAATAGCGTTTTTGAAAGACCATAGTTGGGGGAATTCAAGCATATAACTTACTAATTCTAGTGATGGCTTATACATATTCTTTTTGATATGTGATCGTGGGTTATCCTTACCATCATGCTCTAACAATTTATAACTTCCTAGTATCCTTAGTTGTTGGGAGTTAAATTCTTAGAGTTGTGATAATATGACTCGCCAAGTGGCATACTCAATTGACTCCCTAATGTGCAAATTTGGGAATCGTAGATCTGTATGCCTCGGAATACACGATTACAATTTCACATAAAAATGTATCCCGAGGGAACCGTGTATCCCAAGGCGTACATATCTACTCTTCTCGAACTTGTCTACATCATGGAGTCGATTGAGTATGCCACTTGGTGAGTCATATTATCAGGACTCAAATTCTTAACGTGTTGCACAAGCTTGAGTCGTGCAACTCAGTCAGTTTCCACTTGTTGCATGAGCAATACATTTTGTTACCACGTGTCAAATAGGACTCTTTCAACTCTGGTCTTTATGATTTGAATTTTTTATCCACATAGTTTCCAATAATTGGGAAACTACTTAGAAAATGTTCTCGTTGCACAATTAAGTTTAAACCGAGATCTCGAGAGTTGTTAAAATGGAGATTCTTTTCCCCAACACCTCCATGAGATCTTCTATAAATGCCCCCCTTTTCTCTTATTCATTTTAGCCCTCATTTTTTCCTCTTCTCTCTTTTCCCATTTTGCTCGCAACCCTCTTTAGGGTTTGCGCGCAATCTATTAGGGCTCACTATTTTTACTCTCATTGCTCAAAGTTACCATTTTTGAACTCATCGCCATCCTCTGACGATCTCCCCCATTTCTTGTGAGTTTACCTTGCTCATTTTAGTCATCATTTTTCATCGTCTTTACTTGTCACTATTTCCATGGAGTACATTGGCTATAAAGAAAACTACTCTGAAGGAGGTTTGTTCGTGAGGGAATTTTTTTATCGTGAATGCATTGACCCTATCTGCGAAGCCAAAAGAGTCTTAATCGTGGTTAGTACCACGCCTTTCAACCGTTTTGAACGAAATCAATTCTAAAATTTTGCTAAAATCGCAAAATTTTTCATTAAGGTGGTATCGAAGTTTGATTAGAATTTTGATATAAAAAATTGGCTCGTAAGTAGAGTTTGAGAAAGGGACCAAAGAGAGAAAGAGAGCCGAACGGATCCGAGAGCAGGGCTGGACAATTGCTTCATAAATCCCTCCACTCCAGCTAAAGCAACACCAATGGCAGGGTGTCTTATTTCCGGGCATTCCTTACTTTTTATTAGTGAGCTGGGGTCAGCCAGTGTAGAAGAATACTTGCTTCCATTCCTTTCGTTCGACTGGTGTAGAAAGAAGAGATGGGGACTTGGAGTGCATTCATTCCCCAGGTTTGGAAGATTTAGAATTCTCATGCAGATCCTTCCTCGAATATATTTATAAGATCTAAATATATATGGATCAAGAATTTTGTGGAATATTTTTTTTTTCAAAATTGTTTTGGCCCTTAGGCATTAGATATTTTTGTTATACTATAGATAATATCTTCTTGGCCATGGTTGAAAATACTTTGTCCATATGCCCATTGAAATTTGGTTTAATCCATAAGAAATTGCAATTAGCTAATTAAAAAAATCATTTATATCTTTTATTTATTAATGGTAGCCAAATAAGCCATTTGGATGATTATGACTTTTTGCTCTTAAGCCATTTTAAAGTGACAATTGAAAAAAAAAGGTATCTTCATCAAAGATTTTTTAGAATATCTTAATTTGTTTTTTTAATATCCATTACTTTTTAATCTAATAATAAATCTTTATTTTATTTGATAAAATCAAATCAATTTTGAAAATGTCAAAATCCCATTATACCAGATCTAAAAAAGATGTGTAATTGTTTTTCATGATTAAGACTGTGAAAATAGTTAAAAAATTCACCAAAACTCGATTCTTATATGTTTTTAATATTCTATATATCGTTGGAAAGCTCAGAGTCTACTTTACTTTAAAGATATTTGAAAAAATATTTTTTGATATTTTACTGTACTGAAAACAACAAACAATGGATTGTTGTCATAAGATACAAATATCCTTTGGATTTACTTGCGTTAATCAATGTAATCATGATTAATGGTGGGATGTAATTCCAAGTATTATTTTATGTTATGGGATTTAAAAATAATTAATTCATATGGTGAATGTAAATGTGGAATGTGGATGGTTAAATTTATTTTATTTTATATTATATTAAAATAGGGACGTACATTTTACCCGTAACCCAAAACCTAGATTGAAAATAAGGACCGAACCCAATAAAAATCGGTTTGAGTTCGGTTTTACCCCCCAAATCGAACTGAACTGAACTTAATTTCGAGACCGTTACCCTAGACCAAACCAGGATTGAAAAATTGAAAATTTAAAAAGAAAATCATTTTTTTTTTGAATTTTTGTGGTTTCCTCCCTCAACGGCCAACCTAAAACCCCCCCCAAAAAAAAAAAAAAAATTATTATAATATTTTAGAATGATGGAAAAGTTATTATATGCAATGTCGTGTGTGAAAATAATGACATGTAATGTACTAATAATTCTTATATTTACTGTGGCTTTAGAATCAACATTTAGTACGAGTGAAATGATTCTATTTCAATATAGAAGTTGTTTAGTTTCGGATACATTATAAACTTTAATTTGTTTGAATGATTGATAGTTAGGCGAAAGAGGAGAACAAGAAGAAGAAGTATGATTATAACAATTAATAGAACAATCATTAGAGAAATTGCAAATTTAATTTAACTTTTTATTATTTATTTGGGTTGAGTTGTAAATGAATGGGTGCCAACTTAGATGGGATGTATTCAAACTATTATGATGCAGTGCCTCTTTATTTTTGTAACAGTAAGTAGTTTAATTTTTTACAATTTACTTTTATACTCAATATAATTTACAATTTCATCAATAAAAGAGTTATGGTTCATTCTTGATTTATTTATTTTGTGATATATTTATAAGTATAAGTTATATAGTTATTTATAAATAATATAATTTATATCATTACAAAAATATAGTATTTATATAAATACGTATATGTTATATAAATATATATTATATAGTTATTTGTAGTTTATAAGTTATGTAAGTATATGTTTATAAGTTATATAATTTATGTGGGGTTAGATTCCGGTGAACAGTGTTGATGGACTCTGCCTCACGGATTCGAAGTCGTTCCTGCTACCTCCTTGTTGATACCGGCGTGGTACTTGCCAAAAAAATTCTTACGTTCAAGTTAGAGAAGCAAATGAGTAATCAAATATACTGGTTAGACCTCCAATCTGCCAAAATATTTATCGTTCTATGCAAAGTGTACAATTTATAGATTCTCTCTTCGAATGAGGGTTTCCTATTCTCACAGGAGGTGATCCCGAAGAATCTCTTGATTCATAGGGTCCTAAATGGAAATGGGGATCTTTTGCATGGATATGGTATACTGGGGAGATTTCTGGGCTTGGCGTGTGCAAACCAGCATTACGGATATTTTTTGACCAGGTATGTCCTGCTTGGTAGACCGGGTCTTGTTCAATGCTATGCTACCCTTCTGATCAAGTCAGACACTTACTGCCTTAGCTTGCCTTACTGCTAGGCAGCACCCTGTATGCTGATCTACGCATGGTACCAATCAACCGGCCTAGACACATGTACGGTCTAGATAACTACGCGGTTATTTTCCTATACAATTACCCCTCTCAAGAAGATGCGAAGTCTGGCTGTCTTCTCGAGACACGTAACCTCCTTCTTATTGGCTGCTAGGATTCTATATAATTGCTTCTACTCTAAATGAATCGATGCATTTAATGTAATGTCATTTCACATCTTTTTCTGACAATTGAGACGAATCATCCTTCATTTATATCCGTTCATGTGCCCCACTAACATCAGCACTATGCCCCAAGTTGTGCTGGTTAGGTTGGATTAGGTTGTCCTCCCAGACGTACGTACTTTTTGTACTTTCTCCTATAAATAAAAAATGTTGTGCTAACTTTTCCTTTTATTATGCTATTGCTTTCTCCAGTCTCATCTTCATGCGCTCACAACGGTTTCTTTCTCTATTTCTCTTTCTACTTCATTGTCATCCTTATTTTTCTCAGGTTGAGGTAATCTTCTGTTCTGACATTCTCTTTTTTGCAAACTTGATTTCTCAATAGTTGCCGACATGACCCAACTTCAAAGGGGACTTTATATTCCTGCCTCTGTGTCTATTCGGGTCTACAAAGACCCTAAGGACCTTGACAAGTATTGTCAGGGGAAAATTATGGTCTGCACCAGCCAAATCAAGGCTAATCTTAGTTTCCATCTCTCTCTCTTTCTCAGGGAGGTGTTGAGTAAGATAAACCGAGTCCTAGGCCAAATGTCGGGCAACTTTTACCGTCTGGTGGAGACAATGGAGAAGATGGGCATAACCCCTGTAGACACCCTAATTTGAACATGCCTCTACTCAAAAGGACCCCAAAAAATAGATTTTTCAATAAAGTTCGTCAATGGGCCTAAAAAGTCCAATTCATTAAAACGTGACATTTTGATCAATTTGAGGATCCCTAAGACTCCTAAAAATATTAATAAACTTAGAATGAGACTTAGGATACCCACCACCTTCCCTACCTTTCACCCCTCTACCCTCGAAATCGAAAATACCTTAAGCCCGTTTAGGGCCCACAAACTCTTAAATCATTTCTTACCTTATCCAACCTAACCTATACTTAATCCCACATCACCTAAATCCTAAAACACACCAACCCATTAAGTCCCATCTTAATATAAACCCTACCCAATCCCAAATAACCTACAATCTTTCAAAAATCCAAGCCCAACACACCATAGCCCCAAACCAATTCAAACCCAGATCCATAATCCATAATCCTAACCAACAAACCATTATCCACATCAACCAATCACCCTTTGATCATCAAAGGGACACTTGTCCACACCACAACTTACATAAAAAAAATCATTCCTATTCTCTAACACATCGAACCACCCACATCACAACCCATATCCCCTACATCCTAATCTATCACTTTTCTCTAACACACTACCAACCTACATCACAACCTACACCCCCATGTCATAAACCTAACCTCAGCTCTCTCTAAACACACCACCAACTCACATCACAACCTACACCTCCCTACACCATTCACCCTCAATCCATTCTTACAAGCCATCCCCACACCCCCTCCTTCCAATCAACTCATCTAATCACCTCACCGCTCTATCTCCTTTTTGACAAATGTCATCATTCCCTTAACCCTCCTAAAAAACTAAACACCTAACTCCTTACACAACCCATTCTTTTAATCAAACACCTTGCTTCCTCATCCCAACTAATACTCAATCCTATTCTTCCAACCAAATCCCCCATCATCTCATCTCACAAAATACTCTACCCAAATGGATTGGGGATGATCCAAGCCATTTGGATAAAAAATCTATCCATTTATCTTCCTTCCAAAAATATCCTCTTCCCAACTCTAAATTTCACACCCCTCACCCCCAAAACTCATGACATTCTCTACTCTTCTATCTTTTCACCCTATTTTACCCCCAAAAGTAACCTCCCATACCTATAAGTACCCCCCCATCTTCCAAAATGGGTACCCAAGTCTTAAACTAAAAAATATTTTCTCAATTCTTTTCTACTTCATCCTCATACCCTAACATTAATCTTAAAGAAAAATATTCCCATATTTCACTAAGGACTCAAAGGAGAAGGCATAAAAGAAGAAGAAGGAAGGAAAGAAATAAGACATTAAGGTTTCAAGGTGGTCTAGAAGAAACACACCCCCCTCTCTTTTTCCCCTCTCCATATCCCTCTTCTACTACCTCCTCACTTATTTTATTTTTTAAAAAGCCTCTAAGATGTAATACTTCTCTCCCCTATCTCTGGTAGATCGGATATTGGTTTGGTTGAAAGTATAGGAGTTGTAATCACTTTCAAAACAAAAATCGATTTTAAAACTTTTAAACCATTTTAAAGCAATTGGTATTCGGATCCTTCTCAACTCATGAGAATGGATCCATAACCATAGCCAACACTCATCAAAACATGTTGTCCCCCAGGCTAGGTCCATATAAAGATTATCTCCTTCAATGAGATGATCCTTATAAACTAAAGTCAATAGCAAATCCCTATATAAGGTGCAATCTGTCAACACGTGGTATTTTTATTTTATTCGCATTTTTATTCTAAAATGACCGAGTTATTTTGAGGTTACCACTACTTGATGGGGAAGAAAGGGTGTCTAACACCTTCCCTTTTCTCTAATTGAGCCGCTTATCCTGATTTTAGGTTGATTGGCACCTTATTTAAATGAAAGTCACTAAATGCCAAAAATATTACTTTTTCGAAAAATGTACATTGGGTGACCATTCACACCTTTTTACAAATATGAATGGTGGTGACTCCAATCCTTCGTATAAGTGATTTTTTGAAATAAAAAATCACATATCTACAACCCCCAATGACTTCTTCTCTTAGTATAATTTGAAAGCTATCCCCCAACATCCTAGGTATTACTCGTTGTCCTCCAAGAGTGCAGTAGTTGCACTGGTTCTGTCTTTCCTTAGTACTAACAAATGATGGTACAAAGACTCCCTGATTATCACCAAGAATTGGGAGTTCGCCCTTAGTGCTCCTCGTGAGGGATTTATAGTCCCTCAAACCTTTTAGGATAAGATAGGCTTTTAGACACCTATCTATGTCCTCAATATTCAGTTATGTTTATAGTTGAATCTTATTTTGACCTTGTTTTTTTTTTCGTAGATTCTTCTACCCTTTTCGCTGTTGAGGCTAGGAAAGAGCAGTGCAGAGCATCCAAAGATAGTAGGCTAGTGGTAGTAGGCCTCTAAACTAGGACGACAGACAGGATGGTTGAAGGAGATCAGATCTATCATTACCCTTCACTTTTTCCTTGACCACCTGCACGACGGGCCTCATTTGACCAGGCCCAATGAATCTCAGGAGATCTTCTTTTTCCTTTTGCTTATGTTTTTGTCTTTCCCTCTCTTCAATCCCGTTTAGGGTCCTCCGACACCATGAATATTGACCTCTTAGAGTTCCTTCTCTTCCTCATCCTTGTTGTCAAGGCTACTCCTCCCTCTAACCAAGGTAGGAAGAAGAATAAGAAAAATCTAACCCTTGTGCTTCCATCCCCATTAGAGAAGTAGGTCAGTTGACATTGGTACGTGGATAGCAAGTCGACCCTATTTTTACCTTTATTTTTATTTTTACTTTTGTTGTTTCTTCTGTAATAGCGACTTCTGCTAAGCTTCTTAAGGAGATTCATGCTCAGGCAGTGCAGAGCTCGGACACCATTAGGGAGCACAGTCCTGTTTCTGAGCTTCAACCATGTAAGAGCCACAGGTTGATTAAAAAGAGCTTGAGGAGTCCTTCCCTTCAAGGAAAGTCTGAGCAAGAGGGTCATAGTGACTTTAAGACTTCCTTGGAGAAAGTTGCATTCCCCTAGAGGAGTTGCGGGGTCCTCCTCTAGGATGGAAATGAGAACAACGACTTTTGGCCTTGTTTCGACCATGGCTAGCTACAATAGGAACTGTGGGGTGAGGAACCTTGTCATTGCTACCTCTCTACTTTTCCACTGTATTTTTCCCAAGGATTGGGATGTTACAGACCAAGCCAATGCTGATATAGGCTTTGGTCGGTTTGTTCATGGCCTTTATCAGGTAATTTTTTTACTTTTCCATTTTGCTCATTACTCTTCATGTTTTATTCACTTAACTGCTTTATTCTTCTTACAGGCTAATACCTGTGGTACCTTGGCCTTCCTAAAATGGCATGAGGCTGAGAACTAGGTAGTTGCTCTGACTAGAGAGTATAAGGAAAAATTCATTCTACTCCAAGCTGAGCTGGTCTTCTCTAGCCAATTTTCCCAAGAGGCCAAAAAGGAGAGGAAGGTGAATTTGGCCCAGTTTTCCAAGGCAAACTTAAACTTGGAGGCCAAAAATAAGAAGTTGGCAGATTTTCAGGGTATTTTCCAACTAGAACTAGCCAGTTACATGGAGAAAATACAGAGTAGAGACGTAGAGCTGGCGGAATTCCAAGAGCATGTATAACAACAAGAGCTTGAGTTAAGCTCCCTCAAGGCTGGTCTTGAGACATCTAGGGCAACACATGCCAAGGGGGATGAGGCTGAGACTAAGAAACTGCTGGGGCAACTACAAATCCAATACTCTCGATTGGTAGAGGAAGCTTCTACCAAGGTTTATTACGAGGGCTTTGAGGTTGTTCGGCTACAGTATGAGGATAAAGATGGCTAATAAGACAAAAAGGACTATGATGATCCTGATGGTTCTCCTGTCAAGGAAATCTTTAGCTGGTTTGGTGACTACTGGTGAGCCCTACCCTTCCAATTGGATGAGGAAGGGAACCCAGTTGCCATCTTGGATCGAGTTCTTGGTGAGCTAATGGAGGCTGGGTGAACCATAGATTTGAATCCCAATTCACTTGCTCATGCTAGAGACCTGTCTTTTGTCCCTGTTATCGATGTCGATTAAGACGAAGCAGTTGATCCTTCCAATCCTATTGTTGAGGTCTCATCTTCTACCAACCAGTCATCTGCTGTTGAATGAATACTTGTTTATTTATCGCTCTACTTTTGTTACTATTTTTTGTACTTTCCCATTTTTAGGATTTCTCTTGTACTTTTTCTGTTATTAATGAACATTTTGTTTTTATGCCAATTGATATTCTGCTTTTAACATAAACTTTACTTTTTCGCACTATTTTCATTGTACACTCAATTGTTGGTCTGCTTTTTTAACTTAATATAGACTTTAACACTATGTTTTACTTGCATTTTTTGTGCTGCACACTCAACTGCTGGTCTACTTTTTAACTTAGCATAGGCTTTAACACTATGCTTTACTTACGTGTTTCAATAGAAAATGATCCATTTTCTTGTACTACTTATGCTTTATGCACCTTACTACCTCTTTCCCCTAGGTTCTACCTTACGTTTATCTTACTTAGGTGTAGACACCCCATTTTTGCACTCGCTTGATTAATCAACTCGTCAATCCGATAGCAACGGTTCCCAATGATGGATGTCTATTCCAATGTTTTATTTTGTTACCAGATATGTTTCAGAAATCCGGATGAGGTATCTCGAACTGACAAAACTTAGAAACCACGCTACGCTAGGAAAATACGACCCCAGAAACATAGAAATCATCATCTTGCAGACCAAAAAGAAGCTTCACGTTAAAAATCACTAAAAATGATCAAATGATCAAAATACCCCTAACATCAAAACAACCCTAGAGCCTACATTACGATTAGAAAAACTCATTCAAACACATAAAATAACAAATCGAAACCAAATAAATCATTTCGCCAATTTTCACAGAATTCGACAAAATTACGAAAATGCCCCTCATAAAGTTCATGACCATTTCATACAAAAAACTTCATAAATGACAAAAACAAACATTCCCATCGAATTCCTTATGAAAAAATGATTCCAAAACATCCTGAAACATTGAAAAACGACTTAAAACGTAAAACATCCTCTCCGAGGGCAAAATGGTAATTTTACAATTTTAATAATTAAAAATTTTGAAATTAATAAATAAACCATTAAATAATGTAAAGTGAAACATTAATAAAATTAATTTAAAAATTTTAACTAAAAAATTGACGAATCAGGCTTACAGGCAAAATTGTTGATGGTTGCTAGGATATTTATTCTAGGACCCCTCCATTTGGGGGCCCAAAGAATTAAATATATAATAAAAAGGGGTTCTCCAAAAATTAAAGTCAATCAAATAAGACTAAAGTCAAGATATTAAAAGCCAACCAAGAAAGACTAAAGTCAAAGTATTAAAGTCAATCTCATAAGACTAAAGTCAAAACCCTAAATCAAAACACTAATCTAAACTAATTAAGTCAATCTCATAAGACTAAAGTCAAAACCCTAAATCAAAACCCTAATCTAAACTAATCAAGTCAATCTCATAAGACTAAAGTCAAAACCCTTAATTAAAACCCTAAAGACTAAGTCAATCTCATGAGACCAAAGTCTAAACCCTAATTGAAACCCTAAAAGAAACCCTAACCAAACCCTAATTCTCCTAAAAAACTTTATAAATAGGAGCCTCCACACCCTATTTTCGTATCAAAGAAAAAATCCTAGAAAAAGTAGGTGAAGAAGCCTCCACAACCTCTCCAAAACCCTAATTTGAAGCCCCAACTCCTTTCCTAACACCCATGCTTTGATTTTAGCCTAAAAAAATACCTAAAAGCCTTTCAAAAATATCTCAGAATCCATAACAAATTCGAAGAATCCAGATCCAAGAAGGAGATACCTTACCTCGGAGATCAGAAATCAGATCCGGAGACAGAACGAAGCAAGGAGTACGGTACAAGGAGTAGTTTCACTAGATATGAGGGAATAGAACCTTTGCGTATCGAAGGTAACATTTTTGTTATATTTTTATCTAGATTTTGTTATTAGCAATGTAGTCTTATTTGGGATAAGTAGAGACCGACATTGGCCGGACGCGGTTGGTGCCTAACACCTTCCAACCCCGTAATGTGATCCCCGGATTCAATTTTTTTGTAGTAGATTAATTTTTTTATCCGTTTTAGAGTCAGTTTGGTTCCTAGACCGTAATAACTAGGTGGCGACTCCCAAACCTCAAGGGTCAAAAGCGGATCCGCGCACCCCGCGAATCGATGACGCTTTCATTAGGTAGAACATTTTTTTGTAAAAAGGCACATAGTAAGAAATTGCTTAGGATTTTTGAGCGATATAACCTTCTACCCTTAGGAAGGTACTTAAGAGTTATTGTCCTTTAAAAAGGCTTTAATTCAATGCTACACAAGATATCTCTTAATGCTTTTAAGGCATAGTTGCATAATGCTCGCCTTTGTTCCCAAAAGGAATATTTTATAGAGTTTTTGTCATTTTAAGGCTAACTATAGTCCTCCAACACTTTTTTTTCCACTACAGGTAGAAGAGGGGTATGAGGACCTACTTCTCAGCTGAATAAATCTCTGTGTTTTGTCACTCAGGACAGAGCATGGCCGTCCAACTCTCTGCTCTATTGATTAAGGTAGAGGAGAGTTGCGAGGACCTAACTCACAGAAGAGCCCCAACTCAGTGCTATATTACTCATGCCAGAGTAGGACCTTGACCAACTTCTTACTCTTTTAATTAAGTTAGAGAAGACCCACATAGGCTTAGACCTAGGTGGGTCCATCTTTAGTGTTATTGTACTGGTGGTAGAGTAGGGTCCCAACCAGCTTCTTACCCTGCCAGTTAAGGTAGGAAAGATCCACGTAGGCCTGGACCCAGATGGAGTCCATCTTTAGTGGTATAATACTAGTGTTAGTGTAGGGCCCCAACCAACTTCTTACTCTACCAATTAAGGTAAAGAAGACCCACGTAGGCCCGAATCCAGGTGGGATCCATCTTCAGTACTAAATTACTCCTGACATAGTAAGGCCCCAACCAGCTCTAAACCCTGTCAATTAAGGCAGAGCAGAACTACACAAGCCTGGATCTTTTCTAGGCATAGGTTCTCCAAGTTTGGTTTTTCCCTACTGTAATTGTTATTGTTGAATGTTCTCTTCGGAGAACCCTTCCTTGCCCAACGTACACACCTGGTTTGCTACATGATCTCCTCGAACATCCCACATCCCTTGCTGCATTAGGAATCTCAAGACTTGGTAGTACATTGAAGGTACAACCCTTATCTCGTAGGTCCACCACCTATTCAGTATGGCATTGTATGGAGAACTTACTTCTATGACCATAAACCTAGTCATCAAGGTTATTAGTCTTGCCAGCACAGGCAAAACTATTTCTTTCCATGGTTGGCTTGTCTTCCTATCAAAACCAATAAAAGGGGCTCCTTCCTGAGTGAGTACACTTCTACTAAGCACCATATTCAGAAAGGTTGAAGCGTACAAGATGTCGACTAAGTTACCGTTGTCAATCAACATCCTCTTAAGAGTAAAAGTGCCTACCTGGAGGGTTACCACCAATGTATCATAATGGGGCTTTGTTACCCCCTCTAAATATTTTTTCGTAAATGCCACGGTCCACTTTCCATAAGATTCTATCTGCTCTGTGGGCCCATTTCTTGTTGTATAGATGTGAGCAAGGTTCTTTGCTCGCTGCCTCTTGGTTCTTTTGCCAGTCCTATTCAGGCATGACCTTCTAGTTCCCTATGTTAGGATAACGTATATAACTGCTATCCTTACATCCTATCCATCAACATGTGGCTGATCAAGCCTGTGATTCCTATCTCGGGGTGCATTCTCTTTCTGTCTTCCAAGTAGGTCCCTCAGTCTGTCATGTTCTACCAATCTCTACAAAAACCTTCTCAAAGCTTGGCACCTATTGGTGTATGTGCCTGTACTTTGTGATACTTGTAATATTACTTATCTTGATTTATCTGATCTTGAGGAAGTAGTACTGGCCACTCGAAGTAAGGCTCATTCACGATGAACGGTGAGATTTTGCTAGGAGGCATAGAGAAATATGTCATTTCTATAATCCACTTTCAGTCCTACTTGAGTGATCTTTTTCTGTTCTGCTGTTGTGGCTTATACTGCTTGTTAAGCTTCACCACAACGTATACTACCTTGCTTTTCCCAACTAAATTCCGGGGATCATCTTCCAATTTGATATATTTTTCTGCTCTTTCAAACAATTCACTTAGTGTCTCTGGTCTCCTCTTCACAAGAGACCTATACAACCTTGAGCCAGATGACAAAGAGTTTCTGAAGTCCACTACTGTCGTTCTCTCGTTGCAATTTTCTAGGGACATTGTCTCTTCCCTGAACCTCCTTGTGAACTCTCTAAGGCTTTTCATAGACTGTATTCTCATGCTAAGTAGAGTCTCCACATCTCTGCCACTCTTCCTATTGTCGATGTATCGTGTCACAAAGGCAATACAAAACTCTTCAAAAGAAGCTACTGATCCATACGACAATTTGTGAAACCAAGTTAGTATGTTTCCCTGTAAATTAGAAAGGAACAACCTTCACATTAAGCCTTCGTTCCCTTCCCATAGTGCAAACATCTGTCAAAAGTAGAATAAATGCTCTATTGGGTCCTTCGTCCATAGTAAGGGGTGAAATGTGGTGACACAAACTTCTTCAGAATTTCTTCTGCCACGATTTCGATTTTAAAGGGAGATTTTTGAATTCCATTGATAGCTTGAACTGCCATCGTGCCAATATTTACAATTTTCATCATCTCCTTCTCCTTCCGGATCATCTCTCTGATCTTCTCTAGAGTTAGACTTAATGTGGGCTCCACTCGAGTAGCAGCAGTAGTAACTTTTGTTTTTCCCTCTTCCGTTGGGATCAATGATTGAAAACTTCCTTCTGAATTCGAGGTGCGATCATCTCCAATAGGAGACTGATGATCTCTCGGTGGGAGATTTTATCTTACTAGTTGCTGATTCTCAAGATGTTGACTCAGGTTCCCATTATGTTTGGCTAATTCATTCATCTTCTTCTACATTTCATCTTGTTACTTTCTCATGATTTCTAACATCGCTAGGAGTTGAGCATGTGCAATAGGTACTGCGGGTGGAGGTGCATTAACTTTGGTGGTTCTAGTAGATCTCTCAATTTTTTTGACTAAAATCAATAAGTTATTGGGTTCCCACGGACGATGCTAGATTTGTGGGGTTAGATTCAGGTGAACGGTGCCGATGGACTCTACCTCATAGATTCGAAGTCGCTCCTACCACCTCCTTGTTGATACCGACATGGTACCTACCAAAAATTCTTCGACGCTCAAGTTAGAGAAGTAGAAGAATAGTCAAATATATTGGTTAGACCTCTAATCTACTAAAAGATCCATCGCTTTATGCAAAACGTGTTATTTATAGATCTTATCTCTGAATCAATGTTTCCCCTTCTTACGGGAGGTGATCCTCCAATTTTTATGATCCTATACTAGGGAGATCTCCTCAGAGATCTTTGAGCTTGGCGTATGCAAATCAACATTACGGATATTCTTTGACTAGGTTTGCCTTGCTTGATAGACTAGGTCTTGTTCAGTGTTATGCTACCATTATAATTAGGCCAGGCACTTATTGCCCGGACCTTCCTTATTGCTAGGCATCACCTCGTATGTTGATCTGCACATGGTACCACTCAACCGACCTGGACACGTATATAGTCTAGATAATTACGTCGTTATTTCCCTCTACATTTTATATTTTATATAATTACAAAAATAAAATATTTATATAAATCTATCTAAGTTATATAAATATGTATATTATATAGTTATTTGTAGCTTATAAGTTATGTAGGTGTAGATTTATAAGTTATATAGTTTATATTTTATATAATTACAAAAATAATTTTTTTATATAAATATATCTAAGTTGTATAGTTATTTGTAATTTATAAGTTATGTAAGTGTATATTTATAAGTTATATAATTTATATTTTATATAATTATAAATTACTATGTATATGAATATATATATATGTTTATAAATCTGAGTTATTATAATATATTAATTGTTATAAATTCTAACACTCTCACTTGGCTTGTTGGTAAGGAATTGTTGCTTTAGTTGTAAAACATCCTTGGTTGAAGTCCACTAAATTCAATTTTTGTAAATTTATAAACTAATTTTAAAATTTAGATTTACCCGATCGAACTCGAACCCAAAATTTATCGAAAATACTCAGTTCAGTTTGGGTTTGGCTTTCACCTTTGGACTTAAAACCTAGATTGAAAAATAATGGGTTGGTCTTGGTTTCAGCCACACCCAGACAGAACTCGAAAATTTGGTTCAGTCTGTTTCAGGTTTACTCGAATGTATGTCCCCATATTAGAAGGACAAGTAAATATTCAATTTCCTATTAAATAGATGAATATCGTACTTGGGTTCCCTTATTTTTTTTTATTAGATCATATGCATTAGGATTATCTAAAATAGGAATTGTAAAGGGAAAATTTATACTTGGTTTCCCTATATCTCAATCTAAGTTTCTTTTATATTTTGGTTATTTTTATTGTTAACAAAAGTAGATAAAAAGTTGGTGTAAAGATTGGACATGCCGCTAGAATTTCAAAGACATGATGCTTTCAATAGTTGAGAGTGGGAGCACAATATCATCAAAGACTCAGGATCTAATTAATTTAAATAAAGGCCAAACATAAAATAGATTAAAATTGCATTTAATGAATTTTTTATGCGACTTGCATGATTGGTTATTAATTAATACGTCCCTAAACACCATGATCTTTCATCAGAAGCTTGTACGGAAAACTGAGAACATGTGAGTAAGTTGCAGGTCAAAACCAAGCCCAATCATTGTATCCCTATGATATGCTGTTAAGAGCCATGTGTGATTTAGTGGTAGCAAAATGGCCAAAGCAGGAGTATTTCACTAGGCTATGTAATGTTCATGTCACGCTTTGAAATCCCAACCCAAATCTTGATGATTCATCAGTCAAGATCTCGAGCTCCGAGGTTACCAAACACACAACCTGATAAAACAATCATAGACAATAATGCTATGAAAAGAAACATACGCAGCGGAATCTATATTAGATAATCTCAAATAAGAGTAGAGAAAGCTATACAGTCATAATTAAAGTACATCAAACCCCAAATCCAATAACAATTACTCGATAAAAATCTCCCAAAATATAACTTCTCAAAAATATACATCAAGTTCCACATAATACATTACAACACACTTGCTAACCCATTAAACTAATCCTCAAGCTGGCGGAGGTTACAAATCCATGATAAAACCTTCTACAATAACCTCCTTGAATAACTCCTTATAGGCAGGGTCTGCAAAAACTAAACAATCTGAAAGGGAAAGGGTAGGGTGAGTAAAAAGGAAATGTTACTTAGCAGGATGAACGTTATTATAACAGTGAGTCATACAAGCACGAGTAAATCAAACTGAACAGCTAAATAATGCAGATTTTCAAAATATATTGTACGATAAAAGTCTAAACATACTCAGTAAATAGTTGTAAATAATTTCAATCTATCATTTAAAGTAATATATACATTTGTAAGTGAAAAATATCTATCAACATCACAAAATAAAGAAAATACATAATAAGAACATGGGGGGTGTAGTCGATAAGAGAGTAGAGGAACACGCTGATACAATAGGCTCGACATGGCAAATCAATATTCCAAACTTAACCTCCAATGTGGAAACCTATCGTTAAAATCTGATTGTGTGGCCAGTTGGCATACCACAGTTTTGGGACCGTTTGTCCGGCTCAGACTGGCCATTGGCCAAGAACCCAGAGAGTTCACCTTACACTGAGGCCTACCGTTTCACGGCTGACAGTAATCACTAACAAGCCTAGAGACCCTTCGTGTCGAAGCCTATCAAGAGACAATACATGTGAACCCCGCCTACCTATACACTATATAAAGACCGTCTTTAGACACAACGTTCTCCAAGAAAGAAGTAGGACAAATTCCTGGATCTCATAAGCTGTAATATGCTCTAAGGTATCCCATACTACCGAAGAGTATACGACATCTAGTACTAATCTTAGATTGACCCACCATTTCTGGATATACAATAATGTATCACTCTTTATACGTTTTCCACGACTCTTTTCTAGTAAATAAATTATTTTGTTTTGTATATAGTATATCATTTTTTTTTATCGAAAATACAATAAGGTTTGGTAATGTTTTCCAGTGACATCCATCTGTCATTTCCATCCATCCATCTATCTATCTATCTATCATGTCTTACGTGTCATGACCCTCACGTAGAATTAGAGGCACTATCCCATCAATCAGTTGTGAACATATGTTCTCTTTATTCATCCATCAATCAGTTGATCAATCCATCGTCAAACTTTCTACATATATATCAAAGTATTTTGTCCTTTAAACTCATTTGAAATCCATAGATTATCAACCAATTCCATTTGATGTTTTTGGTTGATTAGAAAAGCTTGAAAAACATAATAAAGTCATAAGACGTAAAAGTTAGAAAAACTGTCAAATTTGGCTAAGTGTTGGAAAAAGTAATTTTTCAAAGTTCTCGAAATTAAAAATGAGTTTTTGTATGTGAAAGCTTTCGACAACATGAGAAATCTCATATAATTTTTATTACTTATTTCAAAGGAACTCTTAAGATTTCACATTTTGAAAATCAGTCGAAAACATCGAAATTTACGTTTTGTTCTTGAAACTAAAAATTACATTTTGATATGATGAGATTTGGATCTCAAAATCATTTTCAAAGTTTTCAAATGGGGGGTAAAACCTTAATTAATTTCATTAAAAAACTTAAAGTAAATGAAAAGAGAAAGATAAAGGAGACATGCTTGGCTAACGGCGGCGTCGTCATCAAGCATGAAACTCAAAATCGAAATTTTTTCTAAATGTCGATTTTTCACCGAAAGTCATCAAAACTCGTACCAAACATTATATTATACATAAAATGATTAAAATACATAAAAAACTAAAATTAATCATAAATAAACATGTAAACATGATTCGAATCGTTCAAATATGATTAAATTGAATGAAACGATCGATCTATTGATGATTGCATGGATTTTTTTATGAAATTATCAGTAATTCTCCGCCTATAAGTCATGATTGGTCGATTTAATTTTCCTTCCATTGGTTAAGTTTTGAGTTTTAATTTGATTTTAGATTGGGTTCGATTTTAAATTTTAAATTTATTGATAGAATTTGAGTTTAATTTTAATGGTAGATTATTTGAAAATTTTATTTTGGTTGATCGAATTTTTTATTATTATTATTATTTTTAATTTGAAATTTTTTTGATTGGATTTAATTGTTCGATTTTAATTTTAATTGTTTGATTTTAATTTTAATTGTTTGGATTTTTTAATTTGAATTGTTTAATTTTTAATTTGAGTTTTATTTTTAGTTTAGATTGGATTTCGATTTTTATTACATTGTCCTAGGGATTGAGATCTCTAAATTGTATTTGGATGTTAAGGGGCGTTTTGGTCATTTTTATGATGTTTTACAGATTTTCTCGAATTTCTCTATTTTCATCGATTTGGATCCTGCTAGACTCGAAATCACATTCTGAGTGCAATGGAGGTACTTTCGAGATTTTTCGGGGGTCCGAAATTTATGAAGGGCACTTTCTTCATTTTGATGAATTTTTTTATAGATTTTCCTCAAATTTCTCTGTTTTCATCGATTTAGGTCCCGTTAGACTCGAAATCATATTCTGAGTGCAATTGAGGTACTTTCGAGACTTTTTGGAGATCCGAAACTTATGAAGGGTATTTTCGTCATTTTGATGATTTTTTACAAATTTTACAAATTTCTTTGGTTTCATCGATTTGGGTCCTGTTAGATTCGAAATCACATTCTGAGTGCAATAGAGGTACTTTTGAGACTTTTTGGAGATCCAAAATTTATGAAGGGTATTTCGTCATTTTTATGATTTTTACAGATTTTTAGGGATTTCAGCGTGAGGTTTCTTTCAGTCCCTGTGTGATTATTTCTAAGTCTCAAATCCATATTTTTCTAGCGTAGCGAGGTCTCTAAGTTATCGAACTGTATAGCGAACCTAAGCGTACATGCTTGCTAAATCGGATGTAAGGTGTAACGATCCTAAGCGTGCGTAAATTTCTATGTCGATTCATGACGAGTAGGGGGAATGAAAAGACTAGAAATAGAAGGGATCAAGCAGTACTCACAAGCCTTCGAGTTCTTTTATACTCATCATTAGGAATCCACGACAACCAGGTGACGAATTGTCGAATTAGGAAGATATAAAAATGGGGTGTCTACACATATACTGACTGATTACGCGTGATGAGACAACTTAAGAATCTATTATCAATGAGTTTGTTGTTCAAATGTAGACAAGCTAATCTTAGTCCCAAGAGTCTTATTAATTGCTAAGTGTGAATCTATTAGTTTTGATTGCACTCAAGTTGACACCAAAGCAATGTCTATGGAAGAGTGTAATTGGATTAATAGAAAAGTGTTTGAGTAATGGTAATATTTCAATATGAGATCTATTCTCATGGAAGTGAGCTTTGTGATTGATTTTTAAATGAGAAAGAGTTTTCTCACATTTCTATTGAATGTGTCTGAAATTCGTAATGCAATTCGCATAACTACGGGTTCGATATTAACTTAATTCCCAATGGTTGATGTAAGGACATTGTTGTTATGGAGGGCATTGGTTTATCAGTTTTTTTTTTTTTTTGGTGGAAAGGACCACTAGTTAAATATCCATTTTGGGAAATCAATTGGATTATGGATATCTCACATCACTTGTAATTTCATAAACTAATTGAGTTATAATCATTCAATTTAGCTTATGGTAGCCCATGATTAGACATCCCAAAGCAACATGAGATTAAATTACTTAAAATTGTATTTTCCTTAGTTTATTCACCTAGAGAAATCCAATGTCCCAAAATTAGGGGAGGAAGAGCTGCTCACACTTTGAAGTGAATTAGTAAGCATATGTTGAAAACTTGTAAATTTTATTTGGACCACCCTTAGGGTGTACCAAGTGATTTAGTTTGTGTAAAAATAGTAAGAGTCCCTTATGGGCCCATTTGATGGGCTGTATTTTGGGCCAATTATTTAATTGTTAAATAATTGGGAAATCCATAAAATAGTAGGACGGTCCATTCTTGAGATTAATGTTGATTAGAAAATTAATTTTTATTTTTAAATAATTTCTTAATTGTTAGAAAGTTCCTGAAATCATGGAATTAAATAGATCCGTCTAGATCTCCTATGTTTGGGTAGACTAGGGTGGTTCGTACCATATGCAACCACTATAAAGGATTTTAAGAGATTAAAAATTCCACGTATTTAGAATTTCTAATTATATTAGAAATTTGAAATATTAGATAATTACTAATTTCACTCAAATTATAAAACCATTATAATACATCAATATAATTTGGGGTTCGTTCTGTCTTGAGTGTGATTTTCTTTTGAGAAATTTTTTTAGAGAAAATATAAGGGACGAACCAACCATTAGTGGTTTCTTTGTGTGGAAATTTTTTGATTTGGTGAGATATACGCCTAGAAACTCGATTGTGAAACAAAAGGAATTCGACTTAGGTAGCAGGAAACTCCTAAGCCTTTCTAGTATCCCTTCGTTGGAAGAGATTCTTCATCATTTTCTTTATTCAATAATCTGTTCTATCAAAAGATATGATTCTGAATCTTTTAGTTATAGAATTAATATTTCTTAAGGAAGATAGATCCATAAAGATCTAATTAACATTGAATCTTGATAATCAAGATTTGATCTTGATGAATTTCTTGCCAATAAAGAATTTATTTTGAACGGAATCATTTTTAAAATTCCCCTAAATTCACAAAATCTTCTATCATTAGTATCATACAAATATATATAACATTGCAATTGTTTTCCTTTTTTTTTTTTTTTGGGGTTGGGAGGGTTGTCGAAACATACCTGTTACGTTTGGTCAATATTTGAGACACCATTGTGTTTTCAAACCAATGACATGCCCCTTGACCTTGGCCTCCTTCAATAAATGAATGCAAAATTATCCAAAAGCCCTCATCTTCCAAATGTAACCAAGATACTTGAATTTTCTCCGAGGTTTGTGTTTACAGAGTGAAAACATGCCATTTGTCCTTCTTCCCCCTTCCCTTTCAAAGTTTTGGGTGATGTTGATACTCCTCTAGGGTGAATACCTGAGATACCCCCTCTATTTTCAAACTCAATGATATGCCTTCCCCCTTTCACCTTGTTGCCCCCTCTTCTCTCACAATTTTGAGTGATTTAGACACTCTTCTACATTTTAATGAAATATTTGAGATGTCTCCTATTTTTTCAAATCGATACTGTGTCCCTTTTTTATAGTAGTAAAAAATAACCTAAATACCCTCATTTTTCAATTTGTAACTAAAAAACGTTAATTTTTCTACTTAAAACCAACTTCTATAGAAACTTAATTTAATTTATTTTCTCATCTTCAATTTATCATTTTGAAATATCACCTTAATTCTTTAAAGAAAAATCATAGATTGATTTAAAAAGCATAAGGTACAATATTTTTGTGGACACGAGATTCTTCGTTTCTGAATATCTCAACTACTTTGGGGGTTTTGGAGTCGTCACCATTCTTTTTGTAAAAGGGTGTGAATGGTCACCCTGGTTGCATTTTTCAAAAAAATATGTTATTTTGGCATTTAACGATTCTCGTACGTATATGACTGATGAGACTATTGTTGTTCTTCCCACCGGAGTTAATATTAATATTACTTTTACCTTACTTGTGGGGCAAGTAGGAGATCGAACCCAAAAGAAAGGAAAAGTAGAGTTAAGCTAAGAGGATAAAATTCAAATTAACTAAAAAGAATAAAAACTATTTTTTGTTATATTTTTGAACTTATAAGAAGATTTAAAATTGTTAGAAAATGAACTAAAATAAATGATGTTAAAAGCAAGTAAACTTATGAAATTAAATCATCATTGAAGGTGGATCTACCTAGAACATGTTGATGAGCAATTTTTAATCTCTAGCCTTTTTATAACTCAAACATAAGGACTTGGTGTTAGGTCCTTAGATCGAAAAGTTTAGCAAATGAAATCAAATAAGAGAATATAAACAAAGTAGAATTCCTTCAAAACTTCATACTACCAATTATCTAGTTTAAGCATACTTTATCTTGATCTAATCTAAACATAAAGTATGTATATTAAGAATAAAAGGTGCAAGAAATCTTAAAGAGAACTCATAAGCATTTTAGATAAAAGAAATGTATAAAATTAGAAACAACACAAAAACTTGCTCTAGACTTTTTCACTCTCCAATGGAAGGGAGCTTAACCTAATGTCATTGTAAGAGAGGGAAGCTAAGAGATGAAAGAACTTTTCTTCATTTCATGGAGAAACTTACAAATTCTTCTTCTTCTACTTCTTACAAGACTATTTAGTTAAAAAGAAAATACTAGAAAATTAAAATACAAAAATATAAGAGAAAAAGTTAAGAGCCTTAGATTAAAGAAAACACTTTCCACCGTTAATGTTCTCAACACCCCTACTTTGCCCACCTATTAGAAGTAGATCCAAGACAGCCCATAAAAACTCAGCCATCTCTCTTCCTCTCCTATAGTAACGGCCTCAAGCAACCATTAGAGAAGAAGCAGCTACTTTTTTTTCATATACAGCAGCAACCACTCCTTGTACCCTCCTTCTCCTCCAATTCCCAATAGCAGCAATGCCGTTCTCGCCCAACTTTTTACCACCGTAACATTGCACCCATCTTCTCTTGAACGTCCAAAACAGCCTCAGCCATCTCGTTTTAATTTTCCATCTTGTCCCATAACGGCAACACCCCACAGTGGTCGTCATTTTTTTGGCGTTCGTTGGCATCGTATGCTATTTCAAGGCTCTTTCTGAAGGAATCCATTCGATACTATATCATTCTATAAGTAAGTATTTTTTACTTTTTTTTTTATATATATTTTCTTTTTGTTTTTATTTATTGCATATCAATAGGGTAGGAGAATATATATATATATATATATATATTGTTAATTTGTTTATGTTTTATTCTTTTGCATATAGATAGGTTAGGAGAATATATTTTATGCCTCTAGTTTGTTTTTTTTTTTTTTTTATATATTTTATTTTATTTTATTTTTATTATTATTCTCAATTTCACTTTCTTTATGCATTTGAATCAATTCACTGGTTTTTGGGGTATGCATGGCACTATAGTAATCTTTACAACTCCGAAATATTAATGGATCGATTCACCCATTTTTAGATTGATTGAATTAACTCGCATATATCAAGTTGGTGGATCTGTTCATTGGATGTTCATATTATCTAGTAGATTCATCGATTTTTTTTAGCTAATTCGCAAATATTGGTATTGATCAACTCATGAATTTTTGAATATACGAAAAATTTAGAAATCGATTTTATCAATGAAAATCAACGAGTCAACTCACTGATTTCATATGCATTGGAAACCGAAATTTCCTATGAAATTGAACAACGAGTTGGCTCACTGATTTTAATACACGTGGCAATTCAAAAATCGGATTTCTTTGATTAATAATTTGTGAGTTAACTCGCTGATTTTAGGATGCATGTGGCAATCCAAAAATCGGATTTCTTTGGTTAAAAATGTGTGGGTTGACTCACTGATTTTAATATGCGTAGCCATTCAAAAATCAAGATTTCTTTGATCAATAAATGTGTGGGTTGACTTATTAATTTTAGGACGTACGTGACAATTCAAAAATCGAATTTATTTGGATAAAAATGTATGAGTCGACTCACTAATTTAGTGTACGTGGCAATTTAGAAATCGAATTTCTTTGATAAACGTTGTCAAAGAACCAATTCATTAATTTTGTGTACAAGGTATTAATTGATTTCACTTTCTTCCAAATATGACTGAATCGATTCACTAAATTTTGGTGCCACGTAAGCCTCATCAATCATGGGATTTTATTATGCGAAATTCAAGAATCCATGTAATTATTTTAACCGTAAGATTTATTTAGTAAATCCAATGCAATTTGATGATGATTGGACCCTAGTTTGACTTTTCGTCTTTGAATGTTGACCGTAGGATATTTTTAGATCGTAGTAGAGACTGATCATCTTGATCAGGCGGATTCGGTGCCTAACACCTTCTGAAACCAGTAACCTGACCCCTTACCCATCTCTCTGATCCGTGGACCGACCCATATCCATTTAGAGTTAATTTTGGTTCCTAGACCTAAACTAGGTGGCGACTCCCAATTCTTTTAAAAATTTTCGAGATACGTAATTTCGAACCACTATCCGTTATTTAGCGGAAAAATGGCCGGGTTGAGGCGATTTCAGTGTGCCTCACCCAATTCTCGGACCTCAATTGTGAGTCCTGCAGGATCCATATCCTACCTTGAAATATGAGAATCTCATTTAATCCTTTCGACCAATCTAGGTCGGTCAGGTCCCTAGCTCTCGGCATATATTCTCCCACATCTTCATCTATTTTCTGAGCTTTCATAATTCATGCTATCAACTCATTTTTGATCCTCAATGTACCCAGGTAAATGTGCGGTCTGAACCTTTCCCTTAGAGCCTCAAATACTATTTCTATTGCTTGCTCAAGCAATTGCCATTCTTTTCACCATCATATGAGCTATAATATTTCTACTCAACGCGTCGACAATCATATTGACTTTCCCCGAGTGATACTCAAGGGTAAAGTCATAGTCCTTGAGGTACTCCATCCAACGTCTTTGTCTCATATTTGATTCTCGTTACGAAAATATGTACTTGAGGCTCTTATGATCGGAGAATACTTCAAACTTCTCTCCGTATAGGTATTGTTTCTAAATGTGTAGTGTGAATACTATAACGACTAACTCAAGATCATGAACGGGGTAATTCTTTTCATGGTTCTTCAACTTCCTAGATGCAAATGCCACTACCTTCCCAAACTATATCAATACTGCTCCTAAACCAATCCTAGAAGCATATGTAAAGATCGTCAGACCTTCACCTAGAATTGGTGATACTAAAACTGGAGCGGTCGTCAGTCTTTCATTCAATTATTGAAATGCAGTCTCCCAGTTGTCATCCCACTCAAACCGGATGTTTTTCCACATCAGTCTCGCCAACGGTGCTGCAAGAGTGGAGAATCCCTTAATGAGCCTCCTATAGTAGCTAGCCATCCTAAGAAAACTTTTGATATCTGTTATTGTCTTCGAATGTTACCATGTTAACATGACTTCAACCTTGGAAGGGTCTATTGCTATCCCTTTATTAGACACCATGTGTCCTAGGAATTTCATCTTCTGGAGCCAGAACTTATACTTGTTGAACTTGGCATATAGCTTATGCTCTTGTAGAATCTGTAGTATGACTCTGAGGTGTCTCTTGTGATCCTCCCTCGACTTAGAGTAAATTAGGATGTCATCTATAAATACAATGACAAATTTTTTGAGGTGCTCCCAAAATACCCAGTGCATTAGATCCAAAAATGCTACTGATGCATTCGTCAGATCGAAAGGCATTACTAGATACTCGAAGTGTCCTAGCTTGACCTGAAATGTAGTTTTTGGAACATCTGCCTCCCAAATTCTCAACTGATGGTACCCAAATCGCAAATCGATCTTAAAAAAATATTGGGCACCCTACAATTGATCAAACAGATCATTGATGCGCGGAAGGGGGTATTTGTTCTTGATAGTCACTTGATTTAGCTTCCGATAGTCAGTACATAATCGAAGTAACCCATCATTCTTCTTTACAAAAAAAATCGGTGTTCCCCAGGATGAGAAACTAGGTCGAATAAACTCCAAGCTAGTAAGGTCATCAATCTGCACTTTCAACTCTCAGGTTTCTACCGGGGTTATTCAGTATGGTACAATGGAGACAGGCCCTGTGCCTGGTTACAAATCAATAAAAAACTCTATCTCACGACATGGTGGCAAACCTGGTAATTCGTCTGAAAAAATGTCTCCAAATTCCTTGACTACCTCTACCATATTTATCGATGTCTCTAGTTCCGATACACTCAAAATTCCCAACTGGTTGTATAAATGACCGTCTCTCTTATACCTGGATCATCGAACCTTGATTTTTGGATATCCCGACCTTTTAAAGACTACTGATCTCACGAAGCAATCGACATGGACATGGTTCTGTACTAACCAATCCATCCCCAAGATGACATCAAAGTCACAACAATCTAATATCATAAGGTTGGTATTCATATCTTGGTTATCTATCCTAATTACACAATTTCGACATAGTTTCTGGACTATCTATCGGTCTTCCAACGGTGTAGATAGTTTCATTATCCGGCCCGTGTCAGAAATTTCTAATTCTAGCTACCGTGCAATCTCAATAGAAATATATGATCTAGATGAACTGGTATTAAACAAAACTCAAATCTTAACATTAGAAATTAAGATTGTACCTTCTAACACCTTGTCCGAAATTGGTATTTCCTCCCAAGTCAGATGATAAACCCTACCCTAGGGTTTAGGAATCACCCTTGACTGTGGTTGTGCTGTAGCGCAGTTTCTCCTGATATGTCACATCTGTTTGCGCCCAAAGCATGCCAATGGTCCCGTCTGTATAGGTCTCTATGGGGCGAGTGGTCTCGAAATCTGTCTGGTTGGTCCCCTTGGCCCTGTTGGCCTTATTGGAGCCCCAACTGGTCCATAACTCGACGGGATAGGAGCTCAATACTACGAATATGTGGGTACAAAGGCACTCGATCTTGAAAACATCGGCTTCTTGGCCGGATCAATCCTATGAGGAAAAGAAATTTGAGGTCGACTAGTCTGCCCCCTCGAAGTCTGTAACTCCATCTCCTTTCGCTCAACCCTCTAAGCTCGAATCATTATATCTCTATAGCTAGTGGTTTTAATCATTGGCATCCAAGCCCTTAGGTAGGGTCATAGTCCTCTGAAAAATCTGTAGGCCTTCTACAGATCGGTCGGAATGAGTTCGGGTCCATATCATGACAATCTAGTAAACTTCAACTCGTACTCTATAACAGATAGATTGCCTTGCACCAACCCTAAAAATTCTTGATGTTTAATCTCTCGGACCGTCCCGGATATGAATCTATCTAGGAACATTTTCTCAAAATTGGATCACTCGAAAGATCCATCCCTCAAAATATTTTTCTAGGAACGTCACCAATGATTGGTATCCTCTTCAAATTAAAATGCAACGATCGGTACCCACTGGTCTCTTGGGCATTGCATGGTACTCAAAATCTCTCAGGTCCTCAAAACCTACTCCTCGACCTCGGCTAGGTCGGAAGAAACTCCAAATTTTAGTGGACATAGTTGTTAGAAGTTCTGTAGTCACATCCTTGGATCTGTCTGTGCCTGGGACTGGGAGAGTTATCGCGGCCCTCAACAGTACAACCTGTGACCGTGGCTCATGTGGTGGCTCTTGGGGTGGAATAGGGTTGTTTCTTTGTAAAGAAGCCTGGCGTTCCCTCAACTCAGCCACCTCTTCGGCTAGTTTAGCCTGTGACTTGAGCATCTCCTCTCTAAACTTATTCTGGGACTCAGCCATCTGTCCCATAAATAACATTAGCTACGTTATCGAATCGGTGGTCTGATCTAATGCCTGTCCTGCCTTTTCTGTGCTCCAGCCTCTTCCTCAGTCTCGGTTTCGTCCGCAAATCTCATTTCTGTTCATCAACAACCAGGAATTTATCATCATAAGACTAAAGTCGTTCTTATGAATGAATTACTTGACATCTTAAGTAGGAATTTAGTAATGAACACCATTTTTATCACTAACAAAATGAACCTAGGATCCTATCTTAGTTATACTAGGCTCTATAGACTTTAAACAGGGAAGGGCTCGTAATCCCAATACGAAACTACTTATGAGCTCTGATACCATCAGTGACGCCTCGTCAAACGCTAACACAAAACCCAAGGTCAAACTCAAGGTATTTGGTGGCACCTTAGAATTTTGACATGGTTTCCTCTATTTATGTTAGTGTTCTACATAACTCAAAACCTGATAGGCCAATAACCAACAAATCCTATATAAAGAATATACCCAAAATATATAAGATGCGGAAGACAATAAATTACAACATCAAAGAGTTAGATCAGAGTAGTGCAAAAAGAAAACTAATATACAGAATTACAAAAGTACTCTCACTCTAACATAAACCTTATATCTCAACCCAAAAATTACATACTCCTCTGGGGATGAACAGGCTCCTAGGAGAAGTAGTCCCAATGCTTACCGGGTAATGGACTCTGGTCATCGGTATGACCCACTAGATCATCTTCACTCGATGGCTTTATGACTGTCTCTCCGACTGCAAACTTTGAAGCTAAAAAAATAGGAAGTAAAGGGTGAGTAACAATAATTACCCAGTAAGTCCACAAGCAATTCCTATTAATAACCTCACCTAATGTGATCGAGTAATCATACTGCATCATTTCAAAATATGCAAGCTTTACAAATTAAATTACGATTAACTAGTACATATAATCAGGGATAAGCAACTACATAGTTTAAAGTTTCATATAGTATCAGTCATCCATACTCATTATACATTTTCATTTTTATACAAATATAATTGACAACATTAAAATAGTAGACATGCTTTTCAGTTTATAATTCAAAATAAAACAACAGGTACATGTTACATAATGGTGGAGTAGTGGAATTAGAACGTTGGGATTCACGAGTAGATAGCTCCCAGTCGGGACATGATGTTACAACATTTCTTTAGCCTTTAGTTCTCAATTTTGTGGTCGATTGCTGCACTTACTATACTGGATGACCATTTATCCACTTTAGGTGGGCCGTTTGATGTGACCGTAAGCAATGGGTCTCTTTTCGATGTGTCAGAACGTTTGACTACTTTTAGATTATTAGTGACCACTGACTAATTATCTTCGACTATGCCTATCAAGCGTGTATGTGATTCCTAAATTTACAACTCCATTCATATACGACTACCTTTACAATATAAGTTCACTAGTAACGATAGAAAGGAATGAATCCGGATTCTAGTTGTGACTCCACTCTCGTTCGCATTCCATACCACGTATGAGCTTGGTGGTCCCTACCGTACATCCTAGGATAATACACCACTCTGGATGATATGACATATTATCCCTTCAGGCATTCATATACTCTTTAACAACTCACAAAATAACTGCGTATATATATTATTTTTAATTGAAAAACAAAAGAGAAATTAACAATACAAGGTTGAGAATGGATATCCAGTTTCCTACCATGCAACTGTGACTACTCGGCCTAAAATAAATAACAAAACTCAGTGTCTAAATGCTAACATAATTTAAGTAAACATGCAACCAATTATTATCCCTGAATATTCCTTCACCAACTTACACACAACATACAATGCAAAATGTAGACATCACCCCCTCGAGTATGGTTCTCACATTTTACCATTTCATCCCTTATCCATTCTTTCAACATTTTTACTTTTCAACTTTTCAAATCAAACCTTTCTTTTTCAAGCTTTCAAATTCACTTTGATCATTCAATTGAAAAACTATCAAATTTTTTATTAAAATAGGGTCCCAATAACTGTTCTAAGTCTAACTGTCAAAATTAGAAAAGTTGGTAAAATTTTTGTTAAGTGTCGAAAACTCAATTTTTCAAAGTTTTCGAAATTGAAAATGATTTTTGAAACTAAAAGCGTTGAGCACAAGATTCGACACCATATAATTTTTATAGCCCAATTCAAAGTAACGCGAATGATATGAACTTTTAAAAATTTGTCGAAAATGTCAAAATTTACGTTTTATTCTTGAAATCAAAATTCAAATTTTGATCTTTTGAGATTTGAATCGTGAAACCATTCCCATTGTTCCGAAATGAGAGGTAAAACCTTAATTTCATTAAAGAACTTAAAGTAAATTACGAAAATATTTTTAATGAAATAAAGGGTGGGAAAACACGTATCAGTCATGAGGAGAGCAACCCAAAAGTTAGAAGTCAGTTTTGATTAAAATTTTCTGACGGTGGTAGAAGCTTGATTCTGGCAGTGGCACCACCAGAATATCCTGTGGCAAGTAGCGGTGGAACCGCCAACTCCTACAGACAACACTGAACAATTACACGAACTTTTGGTTTTTTTCGGGTTTTCTCTTCCGTTCTTCAAATCCCTCGACCCAGCCACAAATTTAACGTTTAAACTTGATAAAAACACATCAAATCTCTAATTCTAATCATGAATTGAAAATCAAACAAAAGATTTTTAGGATTTACAAATACAACCATGTTCGATAAAAATTCCTAAGTGCATATTTCAAAAACTACGGTTACTACTAAGAATTGAAAGTCCCCTACCGAAGTTTGTGGATGTCAAAGGTGATGAGCTGGCACGAAAATCATGGTTAGATGGTATGAGAGTAGAGGTTGGGCTGAGTTGGATGAGAAATAAGCAAGGGTTTGCAAAACATTTGATGACAACGCTCTATTACTTTTTTATAATAGAAGGCGGGTCTTCTACTAACGAGATAAAGGCCCGAGTTGGTTGTATTCAATCTCACTCACTGATTTTTGATGAAGTATGGAAAGAAAGAAAAAAAGGGAAATAGAGATCCAAGGTGATGAGAATGTGGAGCTTGTCGATGCCGATGATTTCTTCTTCTTCGTCGACGATCAACTCGGACCCGTTTGCGATAGAGTTTGATAAGAATGGGTCAAAATCTTTAGGTTGAGAGTGGGCTGGTGTTTGGTCCTTTGGAGAAGAAGAGAATGACTTAAAAAGAAAGTCAACTTTCTTTAATAACAAGGCTGAAGACATATTTGTAATTTTCTAATCGATGAGAAGCCAGAGGTTTATCAGCAATGAGCTGGAGGTTCATCGGTATGAAGCCAAAATTTTGTCAGCATGGAATTAGAGGTTTGTCAGCACGGAGTTAGAGGTTTATCAGCAATGAGCTGGAGGTTTATCAGCACGGAGTTGGAGGTTTATCGGCACGGAGCCAAAGGTTTGACGGCATGAAGCCGTAGGTTTATCAGCACGGAGCTAAAGGTTTGTCCGCATAGAGCCAAAAGTTTGTCAACACGAAGTTGAAGGTTTATCGACACGGAGTTGAAGGTTTATCGACACGAAGTCGGAGGTTTGTCAGCATGGAGCTATAGGTTTGTCGGTACAGAACCGGAGGTTTGTCAGCATAGAGATGGAGGTTTGTCAGCACGGAGTTGGAGGCTTATCGACAGGAAATCGAAGGTTTATCAGTACGGAGCCGGGGATCTGTTAGCATGAAACCAAAAAAATATTTTGTACAGGTAGGTTACTGCGAACGGATTGAATCGGTAGAACAATATTTTGTTAGCCCCCCATTCAATTCTCTGAAATCAAAATCGACTAGTCAGATCCCCAAGGAAGAGGTGGTGCACGATGCCTTAGTAAAAGCACTTTAAATCACCTTTTTCCTGTAATAGACGTAATCTACTCCCTTTGTATCCACAGGGCAAGATTGTTCTTAGACACCGACTTTGATCAAGAATTGCAATTGGTGCTTTAAATTTTATTTTCTAATTTATTAAAAAATGACTGGATTTATTTGAATTGATCGATCGATTGTTGATCTTGATGGTTCACACATATATCATGCATATCGTTGGGATTGAAGGATAGATCTAGTTTGGGTTGGGTAAGGGTTGTGGACCCGGCTCAAAATGGATGTGGGTCGTGGATCTATTTGGAAGTATATATAGGTCATGGACCAAGTTGAAATGGATCTTGAAGCGACTATGGGTTGTGGACCCATTTGAAATGGATATGGGTTAATGACCCATTTGGAAGTAAATATGGGTCGTGAACCCATTTTGAAGTGGATTTGGGTCGTGGACCCATTTGGAAGTGGATATGGGTCATGGACCCAATTGAAGTAGATCTTGAAGTGGATATGGGTCGTGGACCCATTTGAAGTAGATATGGATCAACAACCCATTTAAAAGTGGATATGGGTCATTGACCCATTTGGAAATAGATATGGGTCGTGGACCCATTTGAAGTAGATATGGGTCATAGACCCAATTGGAAGTGGGTACAGGTCGTGGACCCATTTGAAAGTGGATATGGGTCGTGGACCCATTTTGGTGTGGATACGGGTCGTGGACCCATTTGAAATAGATATGGGTCGTGGACCCATTTTGGTGTGGATATGGGTCGTGAACCCAATTTGGAGTGGTAACAGGTTGTGGACTCGATTTAAGCTGATCATCGATGATGGATAATGGGAAGGTTGATAGTTTGCCACGTTGGGTCGTGATCAATTTCGATAGGTAGAATGTAAGCGAACTCCGTTTAGATAAAAAACAAAGTGGCGAGGAGTCGTCCCTAAGTTTAACGATAAAAATGGTTCATTTAATCATTTTTAAGCTTTAAAATTCAAAAGAAAAATAAAGTCCAAGAAAAAAATTGTCAGGACTGATGTAAGAGATGAAATAAATTTTTTTTTAGGGTCCGCTTTTAATGAGCGGACTGAAGTGCTTTTGTACTGGTCCGCTCTTTAAAAACGGACTAGAACCTTAATTTTCATCGAAATTTTTCTTTTTTTTTGAGTTTTTGAGGCACATAGCCTCTGTTTTTTGGCTTGGGCTACAATTTTTTTTAATTATGCAAAGCATAAAAAAAATATATAGATTTCCCCATTTACCTAGGGGGACATGTAAAGAAACAAAAGAAAAAAAAACAAGCTTAAAATCTATACAACTTTGCCTCTTTTGATATTACAACTTTCCCTTCAAGGGCTGAAAAAAAGAAAATTACAAGATACCTAAGGGTTGATACATCTTGACATTTGTGTCCTATACTTCTAATCGTATTTTGATGCATGCGGTTATAGGTGGTTTGAGGTTACTCAATCTTCAAATCTCCATGCACATTGAAATGTACATTTCTTAGGTTGGTGATTGAACGATCTAGGGGGCTTGAGAGTACTGGCATTCGGGGTTAGATTTTAAAATAGGAGAAGGTGGTTTGTGCAATAAGCTATGAAACGAATGTTTACTAGTGCATTTACAAGTGTATATCAACCCTTACAACCTTGAATCAAAACAAGTAAAGAAATAAATATTACAAGCACTCCCACAAAGATAGGAAAACAATAAAGACAATGGAGTCAATCAATAAACAAATATGTTAAAAACAAAAATAAGAACAATAAAGAAAGTTTGATAATTTTTACAGAAAAGAAAATGGCCAAGTAAAATCGGTTTGGACTTACTAGTATCCCCAGTGGAGTCGTCAAGTTGTAGATAAGAAATGTACACCATGAACCTCAATGCTACATTGTTTGGAATCGTCACCATTCATTTTTGAAATGGGCACCCGAATTGATTTTTTAAAAACCATTTTTTTTCATTTATTGTAGTGACTCTCATGTGTTGGAAATGGCAAGGTCTACATAATATCTAGGTAAGGAGGTCCGATTAGAGGATGGGGAAGGTGTTAGGTACCCCATCCTCTCCACCAAAGGTAGTTACCTTGCCTTGCCATTTTTTAAAAAACTTAAGAACATAGATAGAAAATGCATTAAGATGCATGTTAAGGTGGTGTGTACATTGAGTGAAAATATCCCCTTAGAGAAGGGTTTTGATTTCAATGTGAACTTAAGAACATCCTATGGAGAAGGATGACCCATGTAACTACATTATTGTTATGGATATGAATGTTGGTTTTAAGCTATTAGAGAGACTCGATGATGGAGTTCCCTTGAGACTACAATCTTGATGTATATATGCATGGCTAGAAACTTAATATTTCACCCCATCAGGAGGGTGACACATTTCTTCATCATTATCATGTACATGTGAGTGTGTGCATTGTGTACAATATGATGCATGGGATTGAAATGAAAAGTGCTTTAACCTCCATCCTTTCCATCGAACCTTAGTTTAATATACCGGGGATATGAGAGGGTGTGCATTATATCTTAGAGATTTCTAAAATAAAAAGAAAAAGAGAGGGTTAGAAGAAGAGAATGCAAACTTAAAGTAAATAAACTACATCTTAAACCCCACCTTGTCCCTTGATGAACTTGAACCTTGAGAGGTAGATTTGAGGGTTGAGTGAGATGGTTGAGGGTTGATCGAGTTGAAATTAGAAAATTAGAGATTGAGTATGGATTTTGATAGAGTTTCAGGTTGAGAGATGGGGGTTTGAAAGCATGAATTGTTCATAGAAAGTGAGGGTATTTATAAAGTTTTTGGTGGACTTTTGGAGATAAAGTGGTCCAATCCTAAAAATAAAGAGAATAGATATAAGGTTTAAGTTATTTCTTTTTGGATTTTTCATTTGTATGAGGGCAAAGATGATATTTGTGAAGAAATCCTAAAAATATTCTTTGATTTTTGAATTTTTGGTAAATAGAGGTAAGAGAACAAAAAGTACTTTTGGGAGGAAGAATAGGGGAGTGACATGTGTAAAGGTGGAGTAATAGGTGAAAAGTTATAAAGTAAGGGTGGAAGTTTATTTTTTAAATGGACTAATGGGAGAACAAAAATACTTTTTAGGAGGGTGAGTAGGAAAATGACATGTGTAAAGGTGAAGTGGTAGGTGAAAAATAGACCTTAGTTCATTTGTAAATAACACATAAAGCAAAGGTGGAAGTATAATTTTGAAATGGACTAATGGGAGAACTTCCTGTATGTACTTGAAGATTCCCACCTTTTGAGGGTATGATTGGAAGTTCTCTCAACTTTATGGATTATTACCAAATACCCAAAAACCATTTTGGTTTGACCAATCTTTTGGGAAGGGCATTCTTGGATTTTCACAAGAGGGAGTTGACTTTCCAATTAGATAATGCATTAGGTATTGGAGGCTTATGAGAGATCAACATGTGTCATCTTTTGAGGGAGTGTGAGAAAATGGGTTTAGAATGGACTTGGTATTGGACTTAGGGGATGGACTTGGGCTATGGATTATGGGTATTATGGTTATGGACTTAGTTTATGGATAATGGGTTTGGAGATAGATTTGGTTTATGGATAATAGTATTTTGGACTTTGGGTTAAGGGTAATGATATTATGGTCCTTGGGTTAAGGACAAAGTTGAGCATGCAAAATTATGTGATATGATGCATGTATACATAAAAATGATGCTAAGTGGCAATGTGAGTGAAAGCGCCCTCGATCCACGGGGTGCGTGGATCCACTTTTGACCCTTGAGGTTTGGGAGTCACCACCTAGTTATTATGGTCTAGGAACCAAACTGACTCTAAAACGGATAAAAAACTAATCTACTACAGAAAAACTGAATCCGGGGATCATATTACGGGGTTGGAAGGTGTTAGGCACCAACCCCGCCTGGCCAATGCCTGTCTCTACTTATCCCAAATATAACTACATCTCTAATGATAAAACCTAGATAAAAATAATAATAAAAATCTTACATTCGATCTGCAAAGGTTCTATTCCCTCAGATCTGGTGAAAATGCTCCTTGTACCGTACTCCTAACTTCGTTCTGTCTCCGGATCTGATTTCTGATCTCCGAGGTAAGGTATCTCCTTCTTGGATCTGGGTACTTTGAATTTGTTGTGGATTTTGAGGTGTTTTTAAAAGGTTTCTGGGTGTTTTCTAGGCCAAAATCGAAGCAGGGATGTTAGGTAAGGAGTTGAGGCTCCAAAATTAGGGTTTTGGAGAGGTTGTGGAGGCTTCTTCACCTACTTTTCCTAGGTTTTTTTCTTTGATACGAAAATAGGGTGTGGAGGCTCCTATTTAAAAAAATTTTTAGGAGAATTAGGGTTTGATTAGGATTTCTTTTAGGGTTTCAATTAGGGTTTAGACTTTGGTCTCATGAGATTGACTTAGTCTTTAGGGTTTTGACTTTAGTCTTATGAGATTGACTTGATTAGTTTAGATTGGGGTTTTAATTTAGGGTTTTGATTTTAGTCTTATGAGATTGACTTAATTAGTTTAGATTAGTGTTTTGATTTAGGGTTTTGACTTTAGTCTTATGAGATTGACTTTAATACTTTGACTTTAGTCTTTCTTGGTTGGCTTTTAATATCTTGACTTTAGTCTTACTTGATTGACTTTAATGTTTCACTTTACATTATTTAATGATTTGTTTATTAACTTCAAAATTTTTAATTATTAAAATTGTAAAATTACCGTTTTGCCCTTGGAGAGGATTTTTTACATTTTAAGTCATTTTTTAATATTTCAGGATGTTTTGGAATTAGTTTTTCGTAAGGAATTCAATGAGAATGTTGGTTTTTATCATTTATGAAATTTTTTGTGTGAAATGGTCGTGAATTTTATTAGGGGTATTTTCGTAATTTGTCAAATTTTGTGAAAATTGGCTAAGTAGTTTATTTGATTTCGATTTGTTGTTTTATGTGTTTGAATGGGTTTTCCTAAGCGTAACGTAGGTTCTAGGGTTGTTTTGATGTTAGGGGTATTTTGGTAATTTGGTCATTTTTAGTGATTTTTATCGTGAAGCTTCTTTTGGTCTACAAGATGATGATTTCTATGTTTTTGGGGTCGTATTTTCCTAGCGTAACGTGATTTTTAAGTTTTGTTAGTTCGAGATACCTCATCCGGATTTCTGAAACATATATGGTAACAAAATAAAGCATTGTAATAGACATCCATCATTGGGAATCGTTGCGATCGGGTTGACGAGTTGATTAATCAGGCGAGTGCAAAAATGGGGTGTCTACAGATGCCCCTCTTTGACAGAGGGTTGAAGCAAACTAGATGGCAAATCTATTTTGGTAGATAGTGTGATATCTGAATGCCAAAGCTAGTCACAGTTCATTTTGCAGCCTAATTTAGCAATTCGTCGGGGTGTTCGGATTTTTGAGGATAAAACTTTCTTCGAACTAAAAAAATGTCAGGTCCTTGAGCGCTAGCTCTTACTGGTAGTGTCAGATCCTTGAATTTTAGAAAATTCTCCTTGACTGATGTAACAACTGTGCAAGTGTGTGGACTCAAAATCTGAGATAGATTTCAAAGAGTTTGACTTGGAAATTAGTTAAAACTGAGCATAATTCCGAGGAAACCCTTAGCGGCATTTAAGCATAATTCCGAGAAAACCCTTAGCGGCATTTAAGCATAATTCCGAGAAAACCCTTGACGATAACTGAGCATAATTCCGAGAAAATCCTCGGCGGCATCTGAGCATAATTCCAAGAAAACCCTTGGCGGCATCTGAGCATAATTCCGAGAAAACCCTTGGCGGCATCTGAGCATAGTTCCGAGAAAACCCTTGGCGGCATCTGAGCATAATTCCGAGAAAACCCTCGACGGTAACTGAGCATAATTCCGAGAAAACCCTCGGCGGTAACCCTCGACGGCAATTGAGCATAATTCCAAGAAAACCCTTGGCGGCATCTGAGCATAGTTTCGAGAAAACCCTCGGCGGCATCTGAGCATAATTCCAAGAAAACCCTTGGCGGCATCTGAGCATAGTTCCGAGAAAACCCTCGGCGCCATCTAAGCATAATTCCAAGAAAACCCTCGGCGGCATCTGAGCATAATTCCAAGAAAACCCTTGGCGGCATCTGAGCATAATTCCAAGAAAACCCTTGGCGGCATCTGAGCATAATTCCAAGAAAACCCTTGGCGGCATCTGAGCATAGTTCCGAGAAAAACCTTGGCGGCATCTGAGCATAATTCCAAGAAAACCCTTGGCGGCATCTGAGCATAATTCCGAGAAAACCCTCGGCGGCATCTGGCTGGGTAAAACTGATAATGAAGGAATAAATCTGGGAAAGAACGATTGAAAATGAAATCTTGAAAAGAGGGGTTGAATCTGGAAATGAATAGATCTGGGACAGAATGAATGCCTTATCTCCTATGTGAGATCCAAAATGCATGTATTTGAACCTCAAGATTTTATCCAAAAGTTTTATGAATTTAAAACCTGAGTTTGAACCTCATGAGTTTTTCGAAAAACTGTTATCAAGAGGGTAACCTTAAGTTTGGGGTTCTCTTTTAGGATTAACATTGCTCAAACATAAAATGCCCCTGGTTTGGTAACAAATATGGCACTGGAGATAATTGAATACATCATGTAAAATAAAAAAATGCCCCTAGTATAAGGAGAAACTACATATTAGAGGAAAAAGAAAAATGCCCCTTGTATGAAGGTTTAAAATATTCGATTACCACAAGCGCAATAAAGATCCAACTTTTATTTTGATTAATTTTATTGAAGATTTTGAGTCAGGCTCAAGAGAACAAAATATTTCCTTTTGAGATTCATCATAGAATTCACCCTTCTCTCCATTGGTTCACTTGGAGAAGTAAGAATTTTCAGATCAATCATAGACAAGATACTTGTGGCTTCTGAATCTATGTTTGGTTTAAGCAAAGTATTGACCTTAATTATTCAGACTTCTGATGTTTCAGCTCGGACCGCTCTCAGTTTAGGATTTTCTTCTATTTTTCTTTGTTGCTCTAACTTTTGCCTAGATCGCCTTTTCAGGTTTTCAATCTATCGAGCTTGCTCTAGATTTTGCCTAGATCGCCTTTTTAGGTTTTCAATCTAGCATGCTCTTTCTTTTTTCTTGGCTCTGATTGTTGTCAAAGTTGTCATTTCAGATTTTTAACCTTGCGAGCTTGCCTTAATTTTTGCCTAAGTCGCCCTTTTCGGGTTTTCAATTTAGTAGGCTTCATCATTTTTTTTTATTTTTTTTAATTTAATTTAATTTTTATTTTTTATTTTTTTTTTATCTTTTTCTTCTCTTCTGGTCTTCTAGAGTTACTATCTGATCATGCTTTGCTATCTTCCTTGACTTTTCGCACGGTACTTAGGAGGACTTTCATGGGTAAGCTTAGGACTGGGTATAAAAAGAAAGGGATTTTGAGGCTCAAAAATCCGAATGCCCCTTGTGTGGCATTATTTATTTATTTATTTTACTTTGAATTTTCTTCCCCATTTTGAAGATATTTCTTTTTCTTTTCTTTTTACATTTTTTTTATCAGGGAATCTATTTTTTTATTTTGATGTGGTCGAGCCTGAAGTAACTTCTCAGGTTTCCTACGTACCCCAAATTTTTGGGATCAGACCAAAACATAGTTCGGATTTTTCCCTCCCTTGGGTTAGGTAATCAGGTTAAGAAATAAAAGGAGTATTTTTTCTCTTTTTGAACAGGCTGCAAAGGGGTTGAGAAAGGAGATAATGAACTAGTAGTAGGAAAATTGATTCAACAAAAAATGGCCTCCTTAAATGTAGTACCGTTTGATTTGGTCAAGGTTGGTTGGTTCTTGTAGTTCACTTCCATCATTATCTTGAAGTCTGACGACTTTTCCAGATAATATTTCCTTAATGAATGAATTTCTCCAATTGGGTTCAGACTTTCTCCTATAGTCGAGGAGGAGTGTTCAATTTTCTTTGAAGTCTGATAGTTAAATCCTTGACTTGTAAATGATGAGATTTGACCTTCTTGTCAAATGCACGGGTAACTCTTCTTAGATAAGCTTGCACGTGGTACAGGGCTTTAATTCGTTTTCTTCGATCAAGTTTAATTCTTCATACTGTTGACGAACCCAATCTGTTTCTAACAAATGATTTTCCAACAAGACCCTGAGAGACGAAATTTCCATTTCAACTGGCAAGACTGCTTCCATGCCATACACTAAGGAGTAGGGAGTAGCTCCAGTAGAGGATCGAATTGAAGTTCGATATGTCCATAGCGTGAATGATAATTTTTTTGACCAATCTCGATGTGATTGACACATTTTCCTGATGATAGTCTTGAGACTCTTACTAACTACTTCAACCGTTCCATTGATCTGAGGATAGTAGGGGGATGATTTGTGCTTCCGGATCTTCAACTTTAAACACAGAGTAATGATTTATCCTTTGAAGTACGACCCATTATCAGAGATCAGTTCAAAAGGTATCCCCATATCGACTAATAATATGTGATTTGCAACTCAAGATGTAGTGAGGATAGCGCTGATACATTTTATAACATCTTCTTTGATTCCATTGATATAGACGAGTATCTATTCCATGTTGAACAACACCCAAGCTTGTACCTAACATACCCTCATATGATCACACGAACAAGTCTTTTGAAATTTCTGAGTAAATTCATTATCCCCTCGTGTTGGTGGTTTCTATTTGAATCTCTTTATGAATTATTTTTTTTTCGAGATCAAAGACCTTTTCTTTCTCGATTAAAGGTTGAGCCCGACTCTTATCTTCTTGTTCAAAAACGAAATCTATCAAATTATTAGTTAATTCGTTAATGCGTTCGAGGTATTCAAAAATTTCCTTTATCCGATCAATTTCAGATGGGGCAACAGACACCTCTATAGACTCAATGAACTAACTTGACTCAATAGGAAATAGTAGACTCAATCTAAGGAAGACATGACCTTGTTGGAAAAAAGGACTCAAGCTAACCCAAATGACTCATGAAAACTCAAGACAAGTACCCACACCGGGCTTGATTAGGACTGAGGACTGAGACATTGCTTACAACCGGCATGACTGAGGCACTATGATCTTCAAAGAACAACTGGACGATGTTGAGAAATTTGGAGGTCATTTCTCACTGTTGACTTGATATTGACGTTTACTCTAACTGACCGGATTTACAACCCTAGCTAGACGATGGACGATTGAGCTTAGATATAATGATAACCCTTAAACCTCATTGAAGGTAAATTTAATCAATTCCAGGATTACCCCCGTGATAACATTTTAAACGAATCTTGAGATTTTATTGAATTCTATGCATCAATCCATTAAACAATTCATTAATGTAATGATTATTCAAAAAAATAATTTTATTGCACTCTTGAAAAATATTGACAAATAATGTTTTCATTGAATAACAACTTCCACAAACATATTTCAATAATTTTTCATGCAAAAATATATTTTTTGTAAACCATTTTTTTCTGAAAAATATTTTTCTTCCTTTTCTTTTTTTTTTAGAAAACATTTTCTTTTAGAAAACTTTTTGGGAAAGCATTTCCTTTTGGAAAATCTTATTCTTCCGAAAAATATTTTACTTTTGAAAAGCATTTCTCTTCTGAAAAATATTTTTCTTCTAGAAAACATTTTTCTTCTTTTAAAATGGGTTTAAAATCCGAATTAGAAAAAAGTTTGAATTTCATTTTGATTCAAATGGCTCGGCCCATAATGATCGTTGGATCGAGATGGACTGGGTCAAGTTTAAAATGGATTTTTTTATTGGGTTGGTGCACCCATTTTAAATTCCAAAAATAACATTTTTGATTCTTGGGGACAATCATACACTCTGATCTCATCATTCACATCATTCACATACATTCATCAATCCAAAGGTTCCATTCAATAAACAACCCGGGAATACCCACGATAAGTTCGAGTCGTGACCTACAGGAAAGGTTTTTAGACTCTAAGCTTACAATATGCAATGCATTTTTATCTGGCCACCCTTGCCCAAGCACACCTATATACCTTTCGATACGTGGTGACTTGGTTTGATATACCGTGTAGGTGATAATCTAAAACCTCAACTCACTTCTCTGAAGCCAAAAAATAGCCAGTTTGATCTCCAGTTGAGAGGTGGCGCACAATGCTGAGCAAGGGCCCATTTAAATACCTCTCGTCTAGAATAGACGTAGTCTATCCCCCTCGTACAGTAGGGTACAGCGGGGCAAGATCTTGCTTAGGCACCGATTTTGACCAAGAAGTGCAATTGATATAATTAGATTATCTTTTACATACCTATGGGTACGAGTCAAGAGTTGTAGCTTTCATAAATGGTTTGGCATCCCACGAGGGGACCGACCACGTACTAGTACTATGTTGGTAATCGGGACATGTGACTGTGTGGCTCACAATAGGTCAAAGGCTTAGGTCGCTCCAGCCTGGGTGCATCAATATACCTCTCAGAATCACCTGATCAGACGGTATTGATGCCCCAGTTTGATATACCCTAAGGTATGTGACTGGAGTTGGGGTTTTCATGAATGACGTCGCATCTCCAAAGAGACAGGGCCACGCACTAGTGCCACGTTGGCTATATGGGACGTGTAAATGGATAAAACAGTAAACGTGCATGTGGTGTGTGCAAAGCAGGGTGGGGTGTGCCCGGGACCTTTTCCAAACAAATGGGCCCATGGGTCCAATCAAATCAATCATTACAACGTGAATCACATAAATATTTAATCAACACCATTCTAATCACATAGATATTTAATCATGATCAACAGCATTCTAAATACATGATTAAAAAATAAGCATATCAAGCACATATCCGTATTAGCAACAAACATTTAATCCAACATATTTCTTTATGTGTTTCTATCAAGGGTCATTTTGGATGGTCCAAAATAATTCAAAATTTTAAGGCACATTGGATCGAAGATAAATGGATAATCGTTAGCATGGAGACTTTAAAATCAAATAACCCCTTTCCTTTTTTTTTTTATAAAAAAAACAAAATCCTAAAAATTTAACCCATAAGTGGATCGTTATTGACACGTCATCTTTTACTAGTGTCACCCCAATTTCCATGTAAATCAATGACTAATTATCAAAATGACATTAGCACCATTGGTGTGTGGATAACACTCACTAAGAATCCATAGTCATTCTCTATTCAATCATAGTATGGGCGTTAGTTCTTGAATCATGAAAGACAATTACTTAATCCGCGAATTCGACTCATACAACAAACAAAGTAAAATCGAGTCTATTTACCTATTTAATTCTCTCAAAACAATTCGGCGTAAATTCCACTTTTAATTTCATCCAAAACAATAAATATCACAAATTCCAACTGAGACGAATCGGCTAATTAATCAACAAAATCTGCAGTTTTTTTTTTGAAGCAAAACATTGGAAAGCTTTTTTGAAGTTCAAACCGGATTGGTGAAATTTGGATAAGCATCGATGATCATTAAAAAAAAAACAGCAAGTCAATCAAGAAGAATGATTTGCAGAAACTCTCACAACCCGAGATATCAATGGCTGATTTTTGGATTAAACGAACCTGAGATTTGATTGAATGAATCAACGAAAATACCGATCGGCCTGATCACCGAAGTTCAAACTCTCTCAAAGTATGATTAGGAATTAAATCGGCATGTATTTCAGTTCGATCTCATTCGCAAATTAAATTTATCATGGTCTGAACCAGTGAATAAGAAATTTTCTTTTCAACGAAACAGAAGAACAAAAACAAAAACCAATTTACTCCTAATAAAAACCCTTTAATTCGAATAAGTGTTTTTTTTCTTTTTAAAAAAAAAATCTATTTCGAAACAAAAGGAATCAACGACTTTACTCGATATTAATATTGATTGGGTTGAGGTTTCAGCCGATATAATAGAGAGATGAGTATGTCCTCTGTTAAAAACGATGAACTCAAGTGATTCCATCATCTTAAGAAGATGATGTTTGAAAATAGAAAGATGATTTCGCCTCAAAAACACGAGATTAACGTTGGTTGGGCTGAGGTTTCAGCCGATATAACAGAGAGATGGGTTCATTCTCTGTAAAAAACGATGAACCCAAGTTGATTCTATCATCTCAAGAGGCTGATGTTCGAAAATAGGATGATGATTTCGCCTCTCAAACATGAGATTAACGTTGGTTCAGCCGGTATAACAGAGAGATGGGTTCATTCTCTGTTAAAAACGATGAACCCAAGTTGATTCTATCATCTCAAGAGGCTGATGTTCGATGATAGAATGACGATTTCGCTTCTCAAATACGAGATTAACGCTGGTTCAGCCGGTATAACAGAGAGATGGGTTCATTCTCTGTTAAAAACGATGAACCCAAGTTGATTCTATCATCTCAAGAGGCTGATGTTCGATAATAGAATGACGATTTAAAATGCCAAAGACCAAATTAATTTGAGAGAGACTAAATCTTCGAGGTTTCAGCCGATCGGTTGAAGCTTTTGTTTGAAAAAATGTCACCAGTTGGATCTTTTAAGAAGACGTTGTGGTAAGAGAAAAAAAAGGTTTTCCTTATTACACACCATTTGTGTGTTGCTGTGAACAGAACTAAGAAAAACGAAAAAATTTCTTTTAAAAAAATCGATTTTTTTTATTACACACCATCCCCACCTTACTGTTGACAGAACCTAAATTTTTTTTTTTTAAATATTTTCTTTTTGTTTTCTTCCTTGTTGTTCATAGGGGAGCATGCCTAACCATAAAAAAAACAACTGTTTTTGCTTTTTTTTTTTTGAAAAATTAAAAATAAAAACTAAAAATTAAAAAAATAAAAAATAAATAAAAAATGTTGTTGAGGAATACATCGCACATCGGTTATCAAATAAAAAAACGTTGACGTTCCTAACAATAATTATCAAATCAAGCACACACCTAAATTTTTAATCGAAATATAATTACATGTGTAAAAAAAATCATGGTCCAAAAACTATTATCTCATCCTCAATAAGACTATTCCTTTGAAATCTCGCATTATTTAGGGTCATTCCGAATGACTTTCGATTGAACCATAAAAAAAATGATATACCGGATTAGGATATTTAAGATTGAATCACATGATCTATGATTAAGCCAAAAGAATAACAAAAAAAATATAAATAAATAAAATACAATAAACAAATAATCAACTAACTAAAAATCAAATAAAAAGGTCCTATTAGCGACGTATCCCATACTTGGGGCTTTTCAAGTTTGATCCTCAATAGTCCCCAGTGGAGTCGCCACTGAAAGCGCCCTCGATCCGCGGGGTGCACGGATCCACTTTTGACCCTTGAGGTTTGGGAGTTGCCACCTAGTTATTATGGTCTAGGAACCAAACTGACTCTAAAACGGATAAAAAACTAATCTACTACAGAAAAACTGAATCCGGGAATCATATTACGTGGTTGGTAATTTGGTCATTTTTAGTGATTTTTATCGTGAAGCTTCTTTTGGTCTGCAAGATGATGATTTCTATGTTTTTGGGGTCGTATTTTCCTAGCGTAACGTGATTTCTAAGTTTTGTCAGTTCGAGATACCTCATTCGGATTTCTGAAACATATCTGGTAACAAAATAAAGCATTGGAATAGACATCCATCATTGTGAACCGTTGCGATCGGGTTGACAAGTTGATTAATCAGGCGAGTGCAAAAATGGGGTGTCTACAGTGGGTCCGTTGAAAAGCTTGAGTTCTAAGTCGGAATAAATTCGAGGAAATTTGGATTTTCCTAACGGGTTCGTGCGAATTGGGGTGTCTACAGTATTAAATGAAATATGTTGGAATGCATAAATGCTTGATGTATAATTATTACTCTACCTAGATTTTGATGAAATATCTTTCAGATTTGGAGAAATTATAAAGATTGCTTAAATTGCAAATTTTATAAGATGACAGGCAGAGGTACACCAAGCAAAAAATCCCCCACCCATAGATGTCGAGGCATCTGCATCTCAATAGCCTACGAAGTTAAAAGCTGTGGTTCAAGCCATAAAGACACTCTCCCAAAATCAAGTACGATTGGAAGAGAGTCAAACTAAGATGATGGAAAACCATTCTCAAAGCCAGACAAGATCGAAAGAGAGACAAGCCAAGTTAATGGAAGACCAACTGGCTTTCATGAGATAAATAACGGGAATGTTGGGGGGACAAAATCATCCTACTGATCATACTCCTAAATCCACACCTAATCAGGGTATACCCCCACCCCCACTAGCACAGATGCTTATGTATGTATAGTTGGTACGACCACCGTATCAGGATCATACGGGTGCCCTTTTGAGAGAATACAAGAGTATGAAGCTACTCAACTTTGATGGAGCTACGAACCCCACCATGGTTGAGGAACGGTTAGAAGAGTCTAACAAATACTTATGCACTATGAAGTGTTCAAACACACAGAAGGTCTTGTGTTCCTTTTTCATGCTTCAGAAGGGTGTAGTACATTGGTGGACTTCAGTAAAAGACAACCAACCAGAAATTCAGAACAATTAGATGATCTTTTAGAGAACATTCCTAGAGAAGTATGTTCCTACTAGCTCCAAGGATAAAAAGAAGATGAAGTTTGATAGGTTGGCACATGATAACATGTCTGTGTACCAGTATGAGTCCCGCTTTACCCAATTGACTTGTTATGCTCCCGAGTTAATTTTCACCAACCAGATGAAAGCCAAGAAGTTCATTAAATTGAAAATCACCTTCAGAAGTAGGATGGTAACCTTTGAGGTTACTAACTACTTTGAGGTGATTACGAGAGCCCAAAGGCTAAAGAGGACATATGAGCTCATCCATGAGCAGAGTATTGGAATGAATAGTACCTCCATCGACTAAGAGGCAGATGATTTATAGGCCTAGTAGTTTTGGGTAGTAGTGGGCCAGTCAACCATAGGGTCAAAATAATTTTTGACCCCTAGTATCTATAGGCTAGTACCAATAGAGGGCAATAATACCAATATGGGGCTGAGGTCAGACTACTCGATTACAGAGTCAGATGAATACAAGCCAGGGATAGATTTTGAGGCCTCAGGTCCTGACTGCAATACCCCCATTATCGTCACCAAGGGCACCTATGGGTCAAACTAGTAAGATGTCGATCAGATGTTATGAATGTGGAGACTTAAGACATCTGAGAAGACAATGCCCCAAGATCTCCTAGTAGATACGTGACTCGATGACCCAAGCTAGGATTTATACTATGACATAGGCTGATGTTATAGCTTCAAAGGATGTGGTGGAAGCTATAATCATGTTATACAATTGTTCAACATATGTTTTGATTGATTCGGGTTCCACGCATTCATTTATATCATCTGACATGGTAGAAAAGTTTGAACTATCGGCAATGGATACAAATAGGACACTTTCATTGCTGACTCCCCTAGGAAACAAAACAATACCACATCATGTATGTAACACATGCATTCTCAAGATAGGAGATAGTTCATTTGAATTGGTCTTGATGGTCTTAGAACTTTGAGATTTCAACATCATCCTAGGCATGAACTAGTTAACAGCATACCATGCATTTATAAATTGTTATGCAAAGATAGTTAGGTTTGGTGTGTTGGGATAGCCAGGTTCAATTTCAAGTTTAAGGGAATTTAGATCCGAATGATAGAACCATCCAAGAATGGGGTTGATTTGGATAGATTGTATGGCATGAATGCTATCGTTTGTGAAGCAAAAGAAAAATCACTAAAGGTGGAGGCAATTTAAATAAGGTGCAACTATTCCGATGTCTTTCCTAAAGAATTGCCTGGGTTACCCCCAATCAAGAAGATTGATTTCTCAATTGAACTGATTCTAAGAACTAGACCCATATCGATTCCATCTTATCAAATGGTCCCAGCGAAAATGAAGGAGTTGAAAAGTCAATTAAAAGAATTGACAGATTTGGGTTTCATTCGTCCGAGTAGTTCTCTTTTGGATGCTCCAATTTTATTCGTGAAGAAAAAAAATGGGTCAATGAGGCTATGTAGTGACTATCGAAAAATGAACCAAGTGACAACAAAGAATAAGTATTCCCTGTAGACACCCCAATTTGAACGGGACCTCGCTCGAAATGGCCCAAAAATAGTAGTTTTTCAATGAACTTGGCCAACGGGCCTCAAAGGCCCGAAGCATTAAAATTTGACATTTTGATCACGTCGAAGCCCCTAAAACCTCCCAAGGGGTTGGTGGGCCCACCAAAAGGACTCGGCATGCTCCCATCTACCTCGCTCCATTCAAAATATCGATTTTTCGATAAAATTGACCAACGGACTTCAAAAGCCCAAATCACAAAAAAGTGACGTTTCGATTGAACCGAGGCCCCTAAACCTTCCAATGGTTTAAGGGACCCACCAAAGGGATTTGACCTATCCTACACTTGTCCAAACCTCACCGCTCTGCCTTTGTATCCAAGAATACCCGAATGCTCGATAAAATTCTCTAACGGGCCTAAATGGCCTGATTCGCTAACACGTGGCATTTTTAATCAAACCATTGATTATAAAAATCTCAAAAAAATTAATAAATTAAAAAAGTGACACTTGGGATGCCTACCCTTCCATCCACATTCCACCGCTCCGCCTCGAAATCCACAAACACCCTAAGCCCAAAAGCCTTCAACTATTTCCTAAATTAATTTCTCACCTTACCCCTAACCTAAAATCGATCCCATGTCATCTAAACCCTAAAATGAACCAACCCTCAAAAATCCAACCCAAAACAAATCCTACCCAATTCAAAATAACCCAAAATCATTTCTAAATCCCAAGCCCAACACTAAAAGCCCTTAAGCCCCTACCCATGTCCAATTCATTATCCAACCCACAACCCTAACCCATAAATCATAACCCACATCAAACCAATCACCAATCTAACACCAAAATACGACACATGTCATCATCCTCACTCACCTCCCTCATCTAATCACCTACTCCCATAATCATTCTCTAAACTATTTATCTAACCAACATCATTTCTCTCCAAAATCACCTCAACCCATACCCTACCCTAACCTAACCTATCCCCATTCTCTAACACCATCAATCACTCACATCACAACCCATATCTCCCACAACTGAATCCATCACTCTCCCTTAAAACACTCCAACAAAATCACCTCAACCCATACCTCCCATCATCCTCACCAAACCAACCCATACCCTTATCTCTAATCAGCCAACCACCATCACCAATCAATTCATCTCATCACCTCATCTCCTCATCCCTTTTAACACATGTCATTATCTCATTACTCCTCCCAAAAATTAATCTACCAACCTCTTACATAACCCATTCTCCTAAATTTAAACACCTCACCTCTTCAACCAACCTAACACTCATTCTCCAAACAACTCCCTTACACCCCCCATTCCCCCCATCAACCATTACTCATCTCACCCCACCAAACACTCTACCCAAATGGATTTGGGAAGGATCCAAACCATTTGGATCTAAACATTGCCCATTTCTACTCATTACACAATTACCCTCAATTCCACTCTAAATTTCACACTTTTCACCTTTAAAATCTATGCCATTATCCCTCCTTTCAACCTTTCACCCCCATTATATCCCTCAAACCATTCTCCAAACACTATAAATACCCCTCCCCTCTTCCCAAAATGGGTTACCAAATCTTATGAAAAAAAAGGAAAAAACATCTATTACTCTACTCTTCTCTCCATTATTCTCATCATTAATCTTCTAAAATAATAAATATTTTCACACTCTACTAAGAACTCAAGAAGAACTCAAGAAGATTCAAAGAAGAAGAAGAAGAAAGAAAGAAGAGTCATTTTGAGGCTTCAAGGTGGGTTCAACAAAATACCCCCCCTCTCTCTTTTTACCCTCTCCTCTTCCCTCTTCTATTATACCCCTCCTATCTTTAATTTGTATTTTTAGAAAGCCTCTAAGATGCAATGATCCCCCTCCCCTATCTCTAGTAGATCGGACCTTGGTTCGGTTGAAAGTATAGGGGTTGTAATCCATTTTGAAAATAAAATCGATTTTAATCCCTCAATTATTTTGAGGCAATCGGTGTTCAAGTTCTTCTCAACTCATGAGAATGTACTCATAACCGTAGCCAATATTTTTCAAATCACACTTAGCTCCTGAGGCAAATGATTCGAAGGATCATCTCCTTCAATGGGATGATTCTATAATCAAGCCGAAAGCAAATCCCTCCTTAGGGTACAAATGCACGACACGTGGTAATTTATGTTTCATTTTTAAAAATCAAAATGATCGAGTTCTTTGAGGTTACCGCCACTTGGAGGGGAGAAAAGGGTGCCTAACACCTTCCCTTTTCTCCAATCGAGCCACTTACCCCGAATCTCAAGGTTTGATTAGTTCCTATCCATCAAGAGTCATTAAAGGTCAAAAATGGTAAGTTTTTAAAAATATACATCGGGTAACCATTCACACCCACTTATAATATGAATGGTGGCGATTCCAAACCTTGGTAGATGTGGTCATCGTAATCGCGAAACCACATATCTACAGCTGGCGACTCCACTGGAGACCTTGGTTCATCCCTCGTGATGACTCGGTCACTTTGAAAAGAAAAAAAAAACACAGATTTTTTATTTACTAACATTGTTTGTTTGTCTTTTATGTGTTCTCTTTTTCCACATGATCAAATTGTAATATTTATTTACTTTCACTTCTTTTATTACATGTTTGTAAGGGGGTCGATGAAAAAGAAATGAAAAATATTTTTGCACGAGCACTTGCGAGCATAGCCCACTTCACTAGCCACCCCATCCTCAATACATTTAGCCCCGATGCTTAATAGTTCTACGGCTTGAGATCGTTATTTCAAGTGTCGGGGATGAACACATCAAATCCGATCACCAACTAACGACGTGTATACTTCGGTATGCATCGAGGTTTGAAGATCGGGTAGCCGTGAAATCACCTATTAAACTCATGCATGTGCCCGATTAGATGAGTTAGGACACGTGTTATCAAGTTCACATCGACCTCCGGATAAAAGTTGTATTTGTTTAGTTGTTGTCAGGCCTTGAAGCCCACATTGTAAGCCTAAGAAGGCATGGTTGTATAGATCATAGGGTGATTTTTATTTTTTCTTATTTTCCTTCCCTTAGGTAAGAGGGGGGAAGTGTGTTGCATCATACATGTACACAAAAAAAAAAAAAAAAAACAGGGAGTAAAGGACCAAGAACAGTGGGGAACATTCAAAACAGTGGCAAACAAACCAGTTTCTGTGATTTGCAGAAACTGGGTTTCTTTCTGGTCCGTGTCCATAACACGGGTAGACATAAATGTGTCTCATCCATTCCAGAAACACGGATGAGACAGTGAACGTCCCAACCGGGTTCAAAATACGGTTGAAGCAGTGCACACCCTATCCATGTTTTGAGCACGGTTGAAACAGTAAATGTCTCATCCGTTCCCAAAACACGGATAACAAAATGTTGATTACATCCGTGCCACTAACACAGACTAGAACGAATTCGAGCCCACAGGTCCATTTTTGAAGGAGCCCACTTAATGTTGATCAAACATCGATGGCACCTTTAGGAAAATCCCAAGTTTTGGAAAAAAATAAGTAAAATGGATTTTTGTTAATCAATGTTTTCAAAAAAAAATAGAATGAAGAAAAAAGGGGAGGAATTTGCGGATTTTTCCAAATCAAAACGATTTTGTGAACTGGGTCCCCACTTGTATACATTTTCAACTGGGTTTACGACCCAGATTCGTTTCAACTGGGTCCACGACCTAGATCCATTTTCAACTGGGTTTACGACCCAGATCCAATTCAACTGGGTTCATGACCCATATCCAATTCAACGGGGCTCACAACCCAGATCCAAACCCATTTCAGCTAGGTTACGACCCAGTCCCACTACAATTGGGTTTACGACCCAGATCCACCACAACTGGGTCCTTGACCTATATTCGTCCAAACTGGGTCCACGACCTGGATCCATCTCAACTGGTCCCCGATCCGGATCCATCTCAACTAGGTCCCCGACCCAGATCCATCTAAGCTGGGTCCACGACCCAGATCCATATCAACTGGATTTACGGCCCAGATCCATTTTCAACTAGGTTTACGACCCAGATCTGGTTCAACTGGGTTCACGACCCAGATCCAAATTTATTTCAAATGGGTCCACGACCCAGATCCATTCTCAACTAGATTTACGACCCAGATCCACCTCAATTTGGTTCACGACTTAGATCCATTTCCAACTGGGTCCACGACCCCGATCCATTTCAACTGGGTTCCCGACCCAGATCCATCTAAACTGGGTTCACGACCTAGATCCATCTCAGCTGGGTCCCCCGACCCAGATCCTTCTTAACTGGGTCCCCGACCCAAATCCATCTAAGTTGGGTCCACGACCCAGATCCATTTTCAACTGGGTTCACGACCCCGATCCAGTTCAACTAGGTTCATGACTCAAATCCAGTTCAACGGGATTCACAACCCAGATCCAAACCCATTTCAACTGGGTTTACGACCCAGATCCGTTTCAACTAGATCTAAGACCCAGATCCACTAAAAACTAAATCCACGACCTATATCGAACCAAGTCCATGATCTAACAAAGATAAGAACCGATCAATCAACTCAAGTGAATTCAATCTTTTTTATAAAAAAATTTTAAAAGTGCCAATTGCAGTCCTTGATCAAAGTCGGTGCCTAGAAAGATCTTGCCTTGTTGATACGAGGGGAATAGACTATGTCTATTCAAGGAAATGAGATGATTTAAGAGTGCCATTGTGTGCCGCCTCTTCCTTGGAGATCTGTCTGGCCAGAGTTGATTTCAGATAACTGAATTGGAGACTACCAAAAGCATGGGTTATTCCAACTCGATGTACCTTAGAAACTATCTTTCAAAATATTTTACCGACTCCGTGTCGATGCCAGCTTTGTGCTGATGAAATTACTTTTTCAAAACATTTTACCGACTCTCTGTCGATGCCAGCTCCGTGCTGAGGAAACTACTTTTTAAAAATATTTTTCCAACTCCATGTCGATGCCAGCCCCGTGCTGATGAAATGACTTTTTCAAAATGTTTTACCAACTCCGTGTCGATGCCAGCTCCGCACTGATGCCAACTCCATGTTGATGCCGACTCCGTGTCGATCCCAGCTCCGCCTGAGATAATTCCATTTTCAAAATATTTTACCAACCCCGTGTCGATGCCAGCTCCGTACTAATGTAATTACGTTTTCAAAATATGTCACCGACTCCATGTCAATGCCAGCTCAGCGCTGATGCCAACTCCATGTTGATGCCGACTCCGTGTCGATGCCAGCTCCGTGCTGATGTAACTCTTTAAAAAAAAAAATACTTCACCAACTTCGTGTTGATGCCTACTCCGCGTCGAGAATTACTTTTTCATTAAAACTCATAATAAATAACTTTACCCGACCTAATAAAACATCATGCATTTTTATTTTTGTAAAGAAAATAATAACGCTTGGTCTTCTGTACCCACAGGTGGCCAAACTAATTTTCTTAGAACATCTACAGTCACCATGAGTTCTTCTGAACCGACACGGCCCACAACGGCCGAAATGTTAGGTATCAATCCACAAATAGCAGTACTATTGAAAATAATCGAGAGGCAAGAAAAGATAGTAAATATCGTGTTAGCCAATGCCAGCATCATACAAGCCCAAACAATACAGCAACACGTGTTCGGATAAAATTAGGATATACCCGAGCAACTTCCATAGGGACCACAGACCACCATGCCACCCGTAGTGCCTGAATACTAGGGGCCCTCGCTCTATATTCCATAGAATCGACCACCCCCGGTGGTCATTCCTGATGACGAATGTGAGTACAGGGGCACAGAGGCCAAAAGCACGACTGATGAAAAATTGGCTCAACAAATCGAGTCTCTGCAAGAAGAGATGAGAAGAATGAAGGGCCTCAATACCATGAGTGGAACTCAGTTCAAGGACCTCTGTTTCTACCCCAATGCTCAATTACCTGCCAAGTTCAAGTGTCCAGAGTTCGAGAAATATAACGGAATAGGGTGTCCTCTGTTGCATCTAAAGTTATACTGTGGATCCATGTGCCAATATGGCGAAGACGACAAGCTGTTGGTACAATTGTTCAGAGGAGTTTAACGGGATCGGCACTCAAATGATTTTCTGGATTGGACCACATGCTCATCAAAAATTAGCAGGACTTAGCTGAGATGTTCTGGTAAAATTACCGGTTCAATACAGATATCGGTTTAGATCGAAACGACATGGCCAAGATGACAAGAAAGCAACGGAAAATGGTGAAAGAGTATGCACAGAGATGGAGAGAGTCAGCCTCACAAGTAAGGCCTGCAATGACCGAACAAGAGATGAACACCACGTTTATCTCAACACTAGGGCATGCCATTTATACTCATCTGGTGGGGCACACCATAGGCACATTCTCGAATCTGGTACAAGTAGCAGACTGGATCAAGGACGGGATCCGAACCGGTCTGATATTTGATTTCACAAGTCTAGGAACAACAACAGGAATCCTTTCTCAGAGAAAGCCAGTGCCTACGGGAAAGAAGAGGGAAGAACCACTAGTTAACAACATACAGCCAAACCGACCCCTCTTCATCCCTTCACCAGCACCAAGACCACAAGCGCCATCAACTTCATGGGCACCAACACCACCAACATGGAACCCTGCACCTCAAAACCAATTCAGGGCAAACCCTCTATTAGTTGCACAACAGGCACCACTATATGGGCAGAACTAGCAGGCTCGACCCAACATAGTAAATAGAATGTTTACCAGTCTACCTATGACACTATCGGAATTACTGCCAATCTTGCTCAGGGGCGAATATCTTGCAAAATGTCCACCAAATCCTGAGGCTGCTAAAAGGCCAGGGCATAATCCGAATTTGTTCTGTGAATTTCATATGGGTACACCAGGGCACTCTACAGATCAATGCTGGCAACTCAAACATCAAGTACAAAATTTGATTGAAAAGAAGGCTCTCATCTTAGATGGACCTACCAACCCACCCCAGCAACAGAACATCAATCAAAACCCCCTGCCTACTCACAATGGAGAGGAGAGTGGGCATAAGGTAAATGTCGTTTGCGGAGAGCTTGACTTCAATCCCTCAGATTTGACAGCGCCTATCAGGGCAAAGATCAGGGTCCACTTAACAAAGAAATCCGAGACGTCAACGGTTAACACTATCAACCACTACACAACAAACCCATCTCAAAATTCAAAATTGCCTCTCAGAATGGCCGACCTCACCATCCATCCCACTCATTAAAATACTACTACCCGACCACCCTTAGTTATACCTTACGGATCACCAAACCATCAAAATTTGACCCGACCTCCTTTTGTTATACCCTACATACTGCCAAATTCTCAAAGATCATCCTGACCCCCTATTTACATACCATGCACTTCGTCTTCACGTCCACCGCTCGTCATTCCATACACTCAATCAACTCCTCACGTAACTCCTCCCACCACCGTTACATCCAAATCATCACCATCGCCCCTCAATTTCAACGTAAAACCTGATTCACCTCTAATAACCATACGCTCACCTAAACCATTCCCCTATAACTCCAATCAAGTCATCCCCTGGAGTTACAAGACCACCATCACCATAACCACAGGGGTTGAGAACATAAAGAAAGTAATGATAGCTAATATTGGCCATGTGACAAGGGTAGGGAGATGCCAAAAATTACCAGAAAATAGGGTAAATATCAGGAAAGAAAGAAAAGAGACCGCAAAAGAGGTGACCGATGAAGAAAAAAGGAAGGCAAAGGGAAAGGGTAAGTTGTACAAAGATGACAAGACAGAAGAGAAGATAAAAGTGACAGACAAAGAGGCTGCAGACTTCATCAAGCTCATTCGAAAGAGTGAGTATAATATAGTAGACCAATTGAACAAACAGCTAGCTCAAATCAGTATTCTGGGTCTGATGCAAAAGTCAAAAGAACACCAAGAGGCATTACTGAGAGTTTTGGGAAAATCGCATGTACCTGCAACTACCTCACCGACACAATTAGAGCAAACGGTTGGTCAGATCATGGCCCCCAATCCCATTATCTTCACTGAAAGTGAATTCGTTTCTGAGGGACGGGGGCACGTAGAACTGTTAAACATCATGGTCATGTGCAAGGGCATAATGGTGGCCAGAGTATTGATTGATAATGGTTCAGCCCTCAATGTCTATCTTTTGGAAACCTTCCGAAAACTCAATGCTGATTGGTTGCATGTCAAACCCAACAACAAGGTTGTTCGAGGTTTCGATAGTTCAAAAAGAGACTCTTTGGGGGAGGTGGATTTATCGATCACAATAGGCTCATGAACATTCGAAGTAAAATTTGAAGTCATGAAAATACCGACGACCTTCAACTTGCTACTAGGCAGACCATGGATCCATATAGCAGGGGCTGTACCTTCCTTTCTACACCAGATAGTCAAATTCATCATGGGGCAGAGAATGATATCGGTACTAGCAGAAAATCTCATCCTGACTGGGAGAGCTCCGGACGTTCCATTCATTGACATTGAAATAACGATGGACAAAGTGCTATACCATTCCTATCAAGTCGCTGCTATCAATCATGTTGAGAAGGAAAAAGAGAAAGTGAAAGCAAAACTGTCAAGGGCAAATCTGATGATCGGACGAGTTCTAAAGAAAGTAGGTTATCGACCTAGGCAAGGGTTGGGACAGAAAGGGAAAGGGAAAGCTGCACCGGTCGAAGCAAAAAAGCACAATTTTTATTTCGGATTGGGATTCAGGCCCACGAAAAAGGACATAGCAGAAATGAACGACAAGAAAAGAGAACTCCAGTTAGTCAGAAAACAAAATTGTAAACCAAATATTTGGAATCTAGGCAAAGTTTCTCACATCAGTGTTAGTTTTCAGAAGTCTCAAACTAGACCTAATAGCTTATCAGAACCATCAGCGACAAAATCAGTAAGAAAATCAAGAACAGTAAATTTCAAACCTCTGCACATTCAAAAAGACTCAGTTGTTGAGTCCCAATCATCCTTCGTAGAAGGCATTGATGTTTTATTCAATGGGGATTCCAACGAAAGTCTATCAGAGACTGCTCCAGAATCCACAAAAGTGGAAACCACCACGAGCCAAGATAAAGAATCACCCTTCTCCACTGGCGTTGATTGGGCATCAGTCATCATCCCACCAAGCTTGGGAGGAACTATGCCCAGCTTTGACCACAATCAATCAGAGGTCATGGTCATTTCTGAACCATCGACCAAATCATCAAACAAATCACTTTCACATCTTATTCGCCCCCTTAGAGAAGGGGAAGTTCTAAACAATTAGGAGGAATTCCCATTAACCCTCGAGGCTGCTGAGGCCTCCAAAAAAAATGTCATTAGTTGAATCTAGTTTGCCCGAGGATCATAACGAGCCCTCATCCTCGGGTAAAGACTGTTTTGAGGGCTCCCTATCTTTACTAATGAATTTGCATGATTGTTCTTCTTATTTCAAGTATCCAAAAAGCAACAAAAAATCAAATATTACTCAAAAATCAAAAAAATCAAAAATTTCTCAAAAGACAAAAAAATATAAAACCTTTTAAAATTGTCAAAAAATAGATATTTTTCAAAAAATAAAAAAAGAGCTTTCAAGGGATCTGTCTCGATCAAAAGAGCATCCAAATAGAACATAGTTTGAAAGGGATGAGTATGATTTCGATCTTGATCTTGAACTCGACTTTGACCTCATGGAGATCGAAGAAGAGTTTGAGGATGAAATGGAGTACCCACCTAAAGAAATTAAAGACTTGGTAGAACGTCACGAAAAAGGTGTTCAGCCAAACATCGATGATACAGATTCAATCAATCTTGGTACCGAAGAGGACCCACGAATTGTCAAGATCGGAGCCTTATTAACGTCGCAGCAGAAAAAAGAAATGGTCGAACTCTTACAGAAGTATCAGGATGTCTTCGCATGGTCATATAGGGATATGCCTGGGTTAGATACAGATCTTGTTGTACACAAGCTGCCAATTGCTTCTTGAAGTAAGCCAATCATATAAAACCTGAGAAGACTGAAGCCAGAATGGACCCTCAAGGTCAAGGATGAGGTCATGAAACAATTCGAAGCCGGATTTCTTGCAGTCTCTATGTATCCTGAGTGGTTGGTTAACGCCGTCCCAGTACCCAATAAAGATGGGAATGTACGCATGTGTGTTGATTACCGAGACTTGAACAAGGCCAGTCCTAAGGATGATTTTCCACTTCCACACATCAACACTCTAGTTGATAGTACAGCAGGGTATGGCATGTTCTCGTTCATGGATGGCTTCTCAAGCTATAATCAGATAAAAATGGCAGAAGAAGATCAGGAAAATACAGCATTCATCACACCATGGGGCATATTTCACTACAAAGTAATGTCATTCGAGTTAAAGAACGTAGGGGCAATGATCGCATTATTCCACGATATGATTCATAAAGAAATGGAGGTTTACGTAGACGACATGATCGCTAAATCTAGCATTGAAGAATACCATTTGGTAAATCTCGAAAAAAATTTCGACAGGTTGAAGAAGTACAGTTTAAGGCTTAACCCAGCAAAATATGTATTCGGGGCAACATCGGACAAGCTACTGGGGTTCATTGTCAGTAGAAGAGACATCGAGATAGATCCGACAAAGGCCAAATATATCCTCGAGATGAAGGCACCCATTTCAGAGAAAGATGTTCGGGCATTTTTGGGGAGAATATAGTATATCAGTCGGTTCATTGCTCAACTCACACCTATCTATGAGCCAGTATTCAAGCTACTGAGGAAAGACACCTCAAAGAAGTGGAACAAAGACTGTTAGGAAGCATTCAATAAGATCAAGCAATATCTGCTCAATCCACCAGTCCTTGTCCCTCCTACTCCAGGACGACCTTTGCTGATGTACATCTCAGTGCAAGAAACGTCAATGGGGTGTGTGCTTGGGCAACATGATGAATCAGGACGGAAGGAACAGGCCATCTACTATCTCAGCAAAAAATTTATCGAGTATGAAGTAAAATATTCAACGCTTGAGAAAACTTGTTGTGCACTAGTCTGGGCATCTCAACGACTACGTCACTATTTTCTTAGTTACTCAACTATGCTTATTGCCAGAATGGACCCCCTGAAGTACTTTTTCGAGAAACCAGCATTAACAGGTCGTACAGCAAAGTGGTAGTTATTATTATTCGAGTTTGACATCACCTATGTCACTCAAAAGGCCATAAAAGGGCAAGCCATCGCCGATCACTTAGCCGAGCACATGTTGCCTGACTACGAGACACTAAAGACAAACTTTCCCGATGAAGCCATACTACTCACCGAGATTGATGACGATGATGAGGAACCAGGCTGGAAAATATACCAATTGCCATCAGACTGAAGTTCTAATGTTCTAACAATGAGGCTGAATACGAAGCCTACATAGCAGGGTTGAAAGCAGCACTGGATCTACAGGTAGATGAGATCGATATTTTCGGAGATTCAAGCTTAGTAGTCTATCAGACGACTGGAAAATGGAAGACTCGAGAGTAGAGACTGGTCCCTTACCACGAGTATCTAGAGGAACTAAGCTCGTACTTTGACAGGATTTCATTCACATACATGCCGAGAGCTAAGAATCAGTTTGCAGATGCATTGGCTACACTTGCTTCTATGATCAGTATCTCGAAAGACCTAATCATCGACCCAATTGAGATTGGAATTCAAGATGAGCCGGTCTATTGCTTACCCGTCGAAGTAGAAGAATCTAAAGAAAAGCCATGGTACTCGGATATCAAGGCATATCTTGAAGATCAAACCCTCCCCTCAGATGAAACGCCAAATGATCGTAGGACCATTCATAAATTAGCAGGACAATTCTTCCTGAGCAACAGTATTCTATACAAGAAATCACACCACGAGATCTTACTTCAATGTGTGGCAGAAACAGAAGCGAAACAACTAATCGAGACCGTACACGATGGATTCTATGGACCCCATATGAATAGTCATATGCTAGCGAAGAAGATCATGAGGATGGGATACTATTGGTCGACGATGAAGAGTGACTGCTACTAACATGTCCGCAAATGCCATTTATGCCAGATTTATGCCAACAAGATCAACGTTCCACCTTCAGAACTACATAACATGACCACTCTTTGGCCTTTCTTGCTCTGGGGCATGGACATCATCGGTCAGATCTCGCCAAAAGCTACTAATGGGCATTGTAGACACCCCAATTTGCACGAACCCGTTAAGAAGATCCAAATTTCCTCGAATTGATTCCGATTTAGAACTCAAGATTTTCGACGGATCCACATTGCTATTTTGCATCATTTTCATGCATACATGCATCGTGTCATATAGTTTGCATGCTCAACCTTGTCCCTAACCCACTCCAAATTTGTATTCATTCTCCATTAACCGATCCATCACCCATACCCTCATCATGGTCCACTCCCTAACCAAATCTAAGCCCAAAACGAAGTCCATATTTTAACCTAAATTCAAACCCATTCTCTAAGTTCTAAACCCAATGACCCAAATCCATTACCTAGCCAACCTAAGCCCAAAACCCAATGCCATCCTAAACCCAATGACCCAAATCCATTACCTAGCCAACCTAAGCCCAAAACCCAATGCCATTCTAAACGCATAATCCAAGTCCATATCCTAACCCAAACCCAAGCCCACTCCAAGTCCATTCTCTCACCTCTTCATAAGATGACACATGTTGATATCTCATAAGCCCCCAATACCCAATGCATCATCTAATTGGAGGGTCAACTTCTCCTTTGTAAAAATTCAAGAATACCCTTCTCAAAAGGTTTAGTCAAACCAAAAAGATTATTTGGTCTTTGGTAATAATCCATAAAGGTGAGAGAACTTCTCATTATACCCTCAAAAGGTGGGAATCTTCAAGTACATACATGGAGTTCTCCTATTGGTCCATTTCAAAATTATACTTCCACCCTTGCTTTATTTGTTATTTACAAATGAACCAAGATCTACTTTTCACTTACCACTTCACCTTTACACATGTCATTCTCCTATTCACCCTCCCAAAAGTACTTTTGTTCTCTCATTAGCCCATTTAAAAATTATACTTCCACCTTTGCTTTATTTGTTATTTACAAATGAACCAAGATCTACTTTTTACCTACCACTCCACCTTTACACATGTCACTCCCTTATTCACCCTCACAAAAGTACTTTTGTTCTCTCACATTTATTTACCAAAAACCAAAGATCAAATAATGCTTTTAGGATTTCTCCACAAATGTCATCTTTACCCTCATATAAATGGAAAATCCAAAAAGAAACAACCTAAACCTCATGTCCATTTTCTTTATTTTTAGGGTTGGACCACTTTATCCCCAAAAGTTCTCCAAAAACTCTATAAATACCCTCATTTTCTAGGAACAATTCATGCTCTCAAGCCCCATCTCTCAACCTAAAACTCTACCAAAATTCCTACTCATTCTCTCATCTTCTAAACTTCAACTCAACCCTCAACTATCTCATTCAACTCTCAAGTCTACTCTTCAAGGTTCAAGTTCACCAAGGGACAAGGTAGGGTTAAGAAGTAGTTCATTTATTTTAAAAGCTTGCATCTTCTTCTTCTAACCCTCTACTTTAATTTCTTTTTAGAAATCCTTTAAGATGTAATGAATACCCTCTCCCATCCCCGATAGATTGGACTAAGGTTCGATCGAAAGGATGGGGGTTGAAACCCTTTTAACCTTAGTTTCATGCATCATATTGTACACAATGCACACACCCACTTATGCATGACAATGATGAAGAAATGTGTCACCCTCTTGATGGGGTAAAACACTAAGTTTCTAGCCATGCATACATGCATCAAGGTTGTGGCTTGAAGGGAATTCCATCATGGAGTCTCTCTAAGAGCTTAAACCAACATTCATTTCATAAATGTATTGTGACTACATAGGTCATTCTCTTCCATAGAATGCCCCTTAAGGTCACTTTGAAATCAAAAACCTTTTGAAAAGGGGAACATTTCACTTTAATGCACACACCACCCTTGTCATGCATTCTCATGCATTTTTAATATTTGTTTTCTCAAGTTTTTTCAAAATAAAATGACCAAACAAGGTAACCACATTTGGTGGAGAGGATGGGGTGCCTAACACCTTCCCCATCCTCTAATCGGACCTCCTTACCTATATTTTATGTAGACCGTACCCTTTTCCAACGTATGAGAGTTACTACAATGCCATGGAAAAATGGTTTTCAAAAAAATCAATTCGGGTGCCCATTCACACCCATTTCCAAAAAAGAGTGGTGGCGACTCCAAACAATGTAGCATTGAGGTTCGCGGCGAACATTTCATGTCTACAACTTGGCGACTCCACTGGGGAGCAAGTGGGCCCAAACCAATTTGACTTGGCCATTTTCTTTTCTTTCATTTTTTCTTTTAAAAAAAAAAATATTCAACTTTATTTTTTAGTTTCATTTTTGTTACTAACATATTTGTTGGTTGATTCACTTTGTTGTGCTTATGATGTTCTCTTCCTTTGTGGGAATGCATGTAATATTTATTTTTTTTGTACTTGTTCAAGGTTGTAAGGGTTGATACACATTTGTAATGCACTTGTGCACATTCGATTTATATCTCATTGCACAAACCACCTTCTCCTATTTTAAAAATCTAACCCCGGATGCCGGTACTCTCAAGTCCCCTAGATCGTTCATTTGGGGAGGCGGGGAGGAGAACATCCACCTCAATCACCAACCTAAAAAGTGTACATTTCAAGGTGCATGGAGGTTTGAAGATTGAGTAACCTCAAACCACATATAGCCGCATGCATCAAAATACGATTAGAGGCATAGGACACAAATGTCAAGATGTATCAACCCTTGGGTATCTTGTAATCTTCTTTTTTCTAGCCCTTGAAGCCAAGGTTGTAATGTCCAAAGGGGCAAAGTTGTATAGATTTTAGGTTTTTTTTTTTCTTTATTTTCTTACATGTCCCCCTAGGTAAAAGGGGAAATCTGTATATATTTTTATGCTTTGCATCATAAAAAAATAAATAAATAAATAAAAATGAAAAATAAATTTTTTTTGCAAAACTTAAGGTTCTGGTCCATTTTTAAAGAGCGGACCAGTACAAAAGCTCTTCGGTCCGTTCATTAAAAACGGACCCTAAAAAAAAAAAAAAAAATTTTTTTTTTTACTCATTTTGTGTCTTACATCAGTCTTGACAAATTTTCTCTTGGACTTTATTTTTCTTTAAAGTTTTTAGGATTGAAAATGATTAAATGAACCATTTCTTCGTTAAACTTAGGGTCTACCCCTCGCTACTTTGTGTTTGACCCCAATGGAGCTCGCCTCCACTCTACCTATCAAAGTTGATCCGGACCTAATGTGACACACTATCAACCTTACCCATATCCACTTCCAATTGGGTCCACGACCCATATCCATTTCTAGATGGGTCCACGACCCACATCATATCCAAATAGGTCCACAACCCATATCCACTTCCAATTAGGTCCACGATCCATATCCACTTCTAGATGGGTCCACGACCCATACCATATCCAAATTGGGTCCACGACCCATGTCCATATCCAATTGGGTTAACGACCCATATCCATATCCAATTGGGTCCACGACCCATATCCATATATAATTGGGTTCACAACCCACATCCATATCAAATTGGGTCCACGACCCATGTCCATATCTAATTGGGTCCACGACCCATATCTGTATCCAATTGGGTCCACGACCCATGTCCATATCCAAATGAGTCAACGACTCATGTCCATATCCAATTGGGTCCACGACCCATGTCCATATCCAAATGGGTCCCCATATCCATATTCAAGTGGGTCCACGACCCATATCCATATCCAATTGGGTCCACGACCCACATCCATATCCAATTGGGTCCATGACCCATATCCTTCTAATTGGGTTCACGACCCATGTCCATATCCAAATGAGGCAACGACCCATATCCGTATGCAATTGGGTCCATGACCCATACCCACCTCAAAATGGGTCCACAACCCTTATCTTCTTCTAACTGGGTCTATGACCCGTATCCTTACCGAAGGGGTCCATGACCCATAATCACTTTAAGATCCACCTGGATAGGGTCTATCTCCATGGTTCACGTATATTTCGAGTCAGGACCACAACTCGTATCCAACCCAAATTAGAGCTATCAGTTAATCTACCTTTACAAAATGCCTTTTTAGATCCATGCTGACAAACCACCAGCTCCGTGCTGACAAACCTTCGGCTCCGCGCCAATAAGCCTCTAGCTCCGTGCTGATACCTTCGGCTCCGTGCCGATAAACCACCAGCTCCGTGCTGACAACCTTCAGCTCCGCGCCAATAAACCTATGGCTTCGTGCCGATAAACCACCAGCTCCGTGCTGACAACCTTCGATTCCGCGCCAATAAAACTCCGGCTCCGTGCCGATAAACCACCAGTTCCGTGCTGACAACCTTCAGCTCCGTGCCAATAAACCTCCAGCTCCGTGCCGATGAACCTCCAGCTCCGTGCTGACAAACCTCCGGTTCCGTGCTGATGAACCTTTGATCCATGCCAATAAACTCCCAGCTCGATGCCGATGAACCTCCAGTTCTATGCTGACAAACCTCCGGCTCCGTGCTGATGAACCTTCGACTCCGTGCCAATAAACCCCCAGCTCCATGCTGACAACAGTCGGCTCGGTGCCGATAAACCTTTGGCTCCGTGCCGATGAACCTCCAGCTCCGTGCTGACAAACCTCCGGCTCCGTGCTGATGAACCTTCGGCTCCGTGCCAATAAACCCCCAGCTCCGTGCTGACAACCTCCGGCTCCGTGCTGATGAACCTTCGACTCCGTGCCGATAAACCCCCAGCTCCGTGCTGACAACCTTTGGCTCTGCTCCGATAAACCTCCGACTCCGTGCCGATGAACCTCCAGCTTCGTGCTGACAAACCTTCGATCCATGCCGATGAACCCCAACTCCGTGCTGACAAAAAATCCAACCTCAACCAAATTCAAGATTTTCTTAATACAACTTTACCAATTAATCCAATCTGACATAATAAATCATCATGCATCTTCATTATGTAAATGATATATTAACGCTTAACCTCTTATCCACAGGTAACCAAACGACCCAGAAAGAAGTACTTACCACCTGACAATCCTCCGTATTTTCTATGCTCACAACCAATCATGAGCACTTCAGAACAACCTCAACAGACATCGTCAGAAGTAGTAACGGATCTCACCTCAAAGCTTGATTTAGTAGTGAAGGCACTAGAAAAACACGATAAGATTCTTGATTTGCTGATGGCCAACCCAAGTATCATCCAGGCTGTCCAACATCAAGTTTCTGGCTCAAATCAGGCCATGCTAGAGCAACCACAACAACAACCTCCGCAAGCACAGAATACCTCACCACCCACCGTTCCTGCCAACCAAGGACCTCTAATTCACATTCATTGCAATCCACCACGACATGAGGTCGTTCAAGAGGAAGAATGTGAATTCAGGACAGCTGAGGTAAGGAGTACCATAGAGGAGAGACTTGCAAGCAAGCTCGAGGCAGTCGAGGAAGAGATCAGAAGGATGAAAGGCAAAGACTCCACAAATGGAATGAGGTTCAGAGATCTGTGCCTGTACCCTAATGCATCATTGCCGCCAAAGTTCAAATGTCCCGACTTTGAAAAATACAATGGCATTGGGTGTCCTCTGTCCCACTTGAAGCTCTATTGTGGGTCTATGTGCCAGTTTGGTGACGATGACAGGTTGTTGGTTCAGCTCTTCCAAAGGAATCTAACAGGGGCGGCTCTCTCATGGTTCTCTCAATTAGATCATTCTCGAATTAAAAGCTGGCAGGATCTGGCCACAATTTTCTTGGAGGAATACAGGTTCAATACAGACATGAGATTGGACAGAAATGACATGGCCAAGATGACTCGAAAACCAAAGGAAAGTGTGAAAGAATATGCCCAAAGGTGGCGAGAATCGGCTTCTAAGGTTAAGCCACCAATGACTGAACAAGAGATGAACACCATATTCATCTCAACTCTGGGCCACTCGTTCTACACACATTTAGTGGGTCATACAACTGCAAGTTTCTTGTCATTGGTTCAAGTGGCAGATCGAGTTGAAGACGGTATAAGATCAGGACTGATCTACGACTTGTCTAATCTAGGGGCACCAAGTCTTGAACAAGAAAAAGGATGAAGCCCAAGTGAATAATGTACAACCCGTTCGTCCTTTCTTCATCTCAGCACCAAACCAGAGGTTGCAGACACCCCAGTTTAATGTGCCTCAAGCAGCACCTATTCCGCAAGCCTTTCAGTTTGGTCAAAATCCTGTATTTGGTTAGAACCCACAATTTTCCCAGAATCATTAAACCGAGCAGCGTAGACCCAACAGAATCCCTCGAGTCTTCACTCGTCTGCCTATGACTCTATCTGAACTACTCCCAGCACTACTCAGGAGAGAATATCTCACTGAGAGGCCACCAAACCCAGAGGCGATAAAGGGACCAGGGTACAATCCCAATCAATTCTGCGAATTTCAAATGGGTGCACCGGGATATACCACCGACCAATGTTGGCAACTCAAGCACCAAGTTCAGAATCTATTCGACAGGAAAGCGATCATCTTGGATGGTCTGGCAACCCAAGCACCTCAGCAGAATATCAATCAAACCCCATTACCAACGCACAACGGGGGAGGCAATGGGCCGACAGTCAATGCCATAGAGAGGGATGAACCAAGCTTCGACCCTTCAGTCCTAATAGCACCTATTGGCTCCAAGATTAGAGTCGACTTGAGGAGGAAATCAGTGACCTCTAGCATCAATGCCGTACCCCAAAACACAACAAGGCAGTTACCATCCCAACTCCTAGTCAGAATGGCCAATCTCACCATTCACTCTAACTCCCAAACCTCAAATCCTTCACGACCACCTCTCATCATACCTTATACATTACCAACTTCAAGCTCTTTCCCTCGGCCACCTCTCATTATACCTTGCACCATACCAACTTCAGGCCCTCCTTCTCGACCACCTCTTATCATATCCGGCACTACACCTCAAACCTCTCCTCCCGACCACCCCTCATCTTATCTTATACCAATCCACAAATCCCAAATATCACTACACCAACTGTCAAACCCAACCCGCCACCTCTTATCCTCCATTTAAAACTAGAGCCTCAACCCATGAACATCATATCCCCTAAACCCTTTCCATACCGTTCAAGCCAAACCGTCCCATGGAGTTATGAGCGATGATTGTGACGTCTGCAGGGGTTGAGAAATCGAAAGAGGCTATGGTAACGGATATCGGTCATATGACCAGATCGGAAAGATGTTATAAAATATCAGAAAAGGAACAGAAGAAGCAGAATGAGGAGGAAGAAAGAATGAGAGAAAAGGGAAAAGGAAAGTTTATAGAAGAGGAACAAGTATCACAAAAGGAACCAGAGAAGAAGAAGAGCAGAGTAACTAACAAGGAGGCAACTGACCTCCTCAGACTCATTCGAAAGAGTGAGTACAACATAGTAGAGCAATTGAACAGAATGCCAGCTCAAATCAGTATCTTTGACCTACTTTTAAATTCAGAGCATCATCGGGAAGCATTACTCAAAGTCCTTAGTAGTGCACATGTACCTGAGACCACCTCGCTAGAAGAGTTGGAAAATACAGTGGGTCAGATCATGGCTCTCAATCCGATCACATTCACCGAGGATGAACTTATTAGCGAGGGGTGTAGACACATTGAACCATTGTACATTATGGTAATGTGCAAAGGTATGATGGTAGCAAGGGTGCTGATCGACAATGGTTCGACTCTTAATGCCTATCCTCTACAAACTTTGCACAAGTTAAACGCAGATTTATCTTACCTCAGGCCAACTCGAAGGACCGTAAAGGCTTTTGATAATAGGAAAACTGAGTTGTTAGAAGAACTGGATCTCCCTGTCACCATCGGATCATGTACATTCGAAGTGACATTCGAGATCTTGGATATACCCTCAGCATTCAATCTCCTTCTAGGAAGACCCTGGATCCACACCGCAAGGGCAGTCCCTTCTTCCTTACACCAACGAGTCAAATTCATCTTGGGACAGAGGGTGATATCGATCATCGCAGAAAATCTCATACCAGTCGATCGATCGCCGGATGTGCCTTATATCGACGAAGAAATGATCGGAGAAAACGAGGGGTATCACTTTTTTCAGTTCACATCTATCAATCATATCCAAAGGGGAAAAGAGAAGATAAGGGCAAAGTTGTCAAAAATAAACCTGATGATCGGACGAGTGATGAAGAAGGCGGGATATCGTCCGAGACAAGGGTTAGGGCCAAAAGGAAAGGGTAGGGCCACTCTGATCAGCATGCGAAAACACACTCCCTACTTTGGTCTTGGATACAAGCCTACGAGGAAGGACATCTCTGATATGAAGGATAAAAAGAGGGAGCTTCGACTTGCACGAAGACAGAATCGAGAGCCTAATGTATGGAACTTGGGCAAAATACCACACATCAGCATCAGCTTCCCACCATCCTTAAAGAAGTAAGATGACTCATCAGAACTGCCACCGACAAACCGCACCGGAGAACCAAGGGTTGTAAGTATCGAGCCAGTTCAATTGCAAGAAGACTCACTCGTTGAGTCCCCACATTCCTTTACAGATGGCATGGACATCTTGTTCGGAGGGGATTCCGAATGGAGTCAAAAGGAGGAAGAAGGAGAGCCCGCCAAGGCGAAAGTCGCAATATGCGAAAGAGAAAAGCCATTGTTCCCTTTTCAAATCGATTGGGGATCTGTTGTAATTCCACCCACCCTACAAATTCCTGCACCCGGATTTGACGATAGTCACCCGAAAGTGATGGTCATATCCGAACCGTCAAGGGAGCCACTCTCTTGACTTATCCACCCTGTAGAAGAAGGACAAGTTTTCAAGAATTGGAAGGAATACCCAATCACTTACGAGGCCACCATGAGGTCCAGAATCCCTATGGCCTCAAAAAAAAATGCCATTAGCAAAATCTCATCTGCCCGATGACCATAATGAGTCCTCGTCCTCGGAGCAAGACTATTTTGGGGGCTCACCTTCGTTGCTAATGAATTTGCATGATTTTTCTTTATCTTGTTTCAGGAATACAGATAGTCCACAAAATCCAAAAAAATCAAAAAGTTTTCAAAATCCAAAAAAATAAAAAATCTTTCAAAATTCAAAAAAATTAAAAACTCTACAAAATTCAAAAAAATTGAATATTTTTAAAAATTCAAAAAAATTAGAAATCTTCAAAATACCTAAGGTTTTCAAAGAATTTCCTCAGTTGAATGAGCCTTGTGACAAAACAGAGTATGAAAAAGATGAATATGATTTTGACCTCGAGCTCGACTTTGATCTCATGGGGATCGAAGAAGAGTCAGAGGAAGAGATTGAGTATCCTCCAAAAGAAATCAAAGAACTCATGGAACGTCACGAGAAGGGTGTTCAGCCAAATATAGAGGATACAAACTCAGTAAGCCTAGGCACCGAAGATGACCCACGGATCGTTAAAATCGGAGTCCTATTAACGATTGAGCAGAAAGATGAGATGACAAAGTTCTTACAATAGTACCAAGATGTATTCACATGGTCCTATCAAGACATGCCTGGTTTAGACATGGATCTAGTCGTCCACAAGTTACCTATCAAATTAGGAAGTAAGTCAGTCAAGCAGAAATTACGAAGATTGAAACTAGAATGGACACTTAAGGTCAAGGATGAAGTAACGAAGCAGTTCCAAGCAGGGTTTCTCACAGTATCCATCTACCCTAAGTGGCTCGCTAATGTTGTTCCTGTACCAAAGAAAGATGGAAAGGTACGCATGTGTGTAGACTACCGTGATCTGAATAAAGCCAGTCTTAAAGATGACTTTCCATTACCGCACATCGACACTCTGGTCGATAATACAGCTGGGCACGGCATGTTCTTGTTCATGGATGGATTCTCGGGTTACAATCAAATAAAAATGGTGGAAGAAGATCAAGAGAAGATTGCATTCATTACACCTTGGGATACCTTTCACTATAAGGTCATGCCATTCGGTCTCAAGAACGCCAGGGCAACTTACCAACGAACCATGACTGCGTTATTTCATGACATGATACACAAGGAGATAGAGGTATATGTGGACGACATGATAGCTAAATCTAACCTCGACGAGGATCATCTGGTAAACCTGAAGAAATTGTTTGATCGATTAAGGAAGTATAACTTAAGGCTTAATTCGGCAAAGTGTGTATTTGGGGCAACATCAGGGAAGTTATTGGGGTTCATTGTCAGTAGAAGAGACATCGAAATTGATCCAGCTAAAACGAAGTACATCATAAATATGGAGCCACCCAAGTCAGAGAAAGAGATAAGGGGATTCTTAGGGAGAATTCAGTACATTAGTCGATTCATCGTACAACTAATTCCGATCTGTGAGCCAGTATTCAAACTACTAAAGAAGAATGAGCCGAAAGAATGGAATGAAGACTGTTAAGAAGCTTTCGACAAGATTAAGAGATACTTGCTTAATCCACCAGTCTTAGTTCCACCCACACCAAGTCGACCTCTGCTGATGTATCTTTCCGTGCAAGAAAACTCCATGGGCTGTGTATTTGGACAACATGATGAAACTGGTCGAAAAGAGCAAGCTATCTATTACCTTAGCAAGAAGTTCACAAATTACGAGGTGAACTATTCGACCCTCGAAAAGACTTGTTGTGCCCTCGTCTGGGCATCACAACGACTACGCCACTACTTGCTTAGTTATTCGACTATGCTCATTGCTCGAATGGACCCTTTGAAGTATCTCTTCGAGAAGCCGGCACTAACGGGACGTACCACAAAATGGCAGCTACTATTATCTAAGTTCGACATCACCTATGTCACTCAAAAAGCCATCAAAGGACAAGCCATTGCTGACCACTTAGCGGAACACCCTCTGCCTGACTATGAGCAGTTAAAGACAAATTTTCCTGATGAAGCCATCTTGTTTGCTGAAGCTGAGAGCGACAATGAAGAGTCTAGCTGGAAAATGTACTTCGACGGAGCAGTAAATCAAAAGGAAAATGGAATTGGGGCGGTTCTGATTAAGCCAGACGGGACCCATATCCCCATTGCGGTCAGACTGAGGTTCCAATGTTCGAACAACGAAGCCGAGTACGAAGCATGCATTATGGGGTTGAAAGCAGCGATCGACCTCGAAGTGGATGAAATAGATGTATTTGGAGACTCAAGTCTGGTAGTCTACCAGACAATAGGAGAATGGAAGACCCGAGAGTAGAGACTGGTTCCGTATCACGAGTATCTAGAAGATCTAAGTTCAAACTTCACCCGAATCTCCTTTACTTATATGTCGAGGGCTAAGAATCAGTTTGCAGATGCATTGGCTACTCTGGCCTCAATGATTAGCATCTCCGAAGACACCATAGTCGACCCTCTTGAAATAAGTATTCAAGACGAGCCTGCATATTGCTTACCTGTAGGGATCGAAGAACCTGAGAAAAAATCATGGTACTCAGACATCAAGGCATTCTTAGAAGATCGAACTTTTCCACCTGATGCCACAACGACGGACCGAAAGACTATTCAGAGATTGGCAGGACAGTTTTTCTTGAGTAGCGGAGTCTTGTACAAAATGTCGCATCACGAGGTCCTCCTCAGGTGTGTAACACAGACAGAAGCTCAATGCTTAATCAAGACCGTGCATGGAGGAGTCTGTGGACCTCACATGAATGGACATATGCTCACAAAGAAGATTATGAGAATGGGCTACTACTGGATGACTATGGAGAGCGACGGCTACCAACATGTTCGGAAGTGCCATTTATGTCAAATCTATGCCAAAAAAATCAATGCACCACCTTCAGAATTGCACAATATGACTTCTCCTTGGCCCTTCTCACTCTGGGGCATGGATGTTATCGGGCAGATCAATCCTCAAGCTTCCAATGGGCACCGCTTCATCTTGGTTGCCATCGACTACTTTACAAAATGGGTAGAAGCAGCATCTTACGCCAATGTTACAAGGGGCAATGTCTTGAAGTTTGTGAAAAACATCATATGTCGGTACGGCCTCCCAAGCGGGATAGTAACCGATAACGCCAAAAATCTCAAGAACAAAAACATGTCTAAGATGTGCAAAGATTTTCAGATCACCCATCACAACTCAGTCATTTACAGACCAAAGATGAATGAAGTAGTTGAAGCCGTTAATAAAAACATCAAGAAGATCATCGAGAAAATGGCCGTTACTTACAAGGATTGGCACGAGATGTTACCCTTCGCTCTACATGCTTATCGAACGTCAATCCGAACTTCGACTGGGGCAACGCCTTATTCATTGGTCTACGGAATGGAAGCAGTCCTGCCCGTTGAGGTTGAGATTCCCTCCCTCCGAATCTTAAAAGATGTTGAATTGGATGAGACAGAATGGGTCCAAGCTCGCTTTGACCTGTTAAACTTAATAGAGGAGAAACGACTTTCAGCAATCTGTCATGGGCAAACTTATCAACGAAGAATAGCACATGCTTATAACAAGAAGGTTCGACCTCGAGAGTTTGTACCCGGAGACTTAGTTCTTAAGAAGATTCTACCAATACAAGAAGATGCGAGAGGAAAGTTTCGTCCAAACTACGAGGGGCCATTCGTCGTCCAAAAGGTACTGTCCGGAGGAGTGCTGATTCTCCTCACAGAGATGGACGGGGAAGTCTTTCCGCAACCGATCAACATCGATACCGTAAAAAAATATTACGCATAAAGTCGTCCTTGAAATGAAGAGAGGCCATTTTTCTACTACCTGAACAACTATCTACCTTTAGTTAACCCTTTTTGAGCCATCACATTCATTTCTTAACCCATGACCGGGGCAAGTCACCGCTAACACGAAAAAAAAAAAAAAAAACACAATCAAAAGTCAAAACAAAAATACCAAAGTATACTCCTCGCCCGCATGAGGAAAAACTGTGAACGGCTAAAAGTACAAAAAAAAAATCAAAAAATCAAAAAACCTCGAATGTCTGATCTCAAAGACATAGATCATATTTTCGAAACAAAAACAGACAAATCCCGTGTCCAATCTACCCCTCAATAAATCCAGACTCAACCTTCCTTACATCCTTTCACAAACCTTGCCTAAGCCTACATTTCGTCCTATTTAAAGTCCTCTCAGATCAAGGAATGACTCAAGGCAACTCAATCACGGTAGAAGCATGTCATGAAAAGCATCGTCAGAGTATAGTTGATTTTGCTACTTAACTCGGATTTCAAGCCACCAAAGTCGTTGGAAGACCCGAGAGGGGAGGTTAGGTCAAATATTTGAAAAAAAAATGCGACTTGAAGTGTAGAGTCATTGATCTTAAAACTCAACTTGAGTCACCGTACTATGAAAATCGTCGGAGGAACTCGAGAGGGGAGTTCAGATCTGTTACTCAAGAAAGAGCGCCACTAGAAGAGTAGAGTGTTCGATCTCGCAGCTCAACTTGAGTCACCAAGCCACAAGGGGCATAGAGAAACCGAGAAGGTATTCAAAGAAAAAAAAAAAAAAAAATCTATAAAGTAAGCATAGACTGAAAGGGCATAGTGAAAACCTGCAAGGGCATTATGAGTAAAAAAATCAGTTTGTGGCAAGATCAAAACCACCGGCACGATGAAAATCCAAAAAGGGCGTCGATGCGCAAAAATGTGGAAATCGGGTTTGGTGAAAACCATAATTGGCGCTAGGGGCAAAAATGAAAAAAAAAAAAATAATAATAATAAATAAATAAATAAATAAAAATAAAAAAAAAAACTCCTGGCCCGCAAGAGTATAAACTGTGAACGACAAAAATCTCGAAATCCTCAATATTCCAACGGATACAACGAAGATAACTCAGTCAAAATTCTCAGTCTCGGGGATGACTCTAAAGAGGCTAAGGATTAGATAACACTTGTATCATTGACATTTGGCAAAGGCATCATGATCGTTGACATTTAGAGTCATCAAGCACTAGTCTGTCACAGATTATTCGACAAAGGCAATCTTTTAAAAAATAAAAAATAAAAATAAATAAATAAATAAAAAATAAAAAAATGAACAAAAAAATGCATTATCAAAATTACTATTTTTGGCCTATGACGAAGAATCTAGGACTTTTCTTAAAATCAAGAGTTTTCGAAAGTAGTAGATATATCTGAGGCCACTACGTAAAAAACCTATTTCATTCATTTCAAATAGTATTACATCATTATCATTAAAAACAGGGTACAAGAAGGAATAACGGGCAAAGAACCACTTAAGAATTTCTCTAGCAAGCGTAGAAGGCAACAAGTCATCCTCTAGGGCTTGATCTGAGCAGTTTGGTCAACGATGATTCTCTTCACATCCGAGGCATGATGACACACCAAATACTCAAATATCATACCATCATGCAAGTCTCTCTCCAGGATGGTCACGCTACACTAAGCTCTCTCAAGATGATCCTATAACTTCCATGAAGGGGAAACTAAGTTCGAAATTCAAAATCAACGAGTAAAAAAAAATATCTCAAAATTGCATTGCATGGTTCAAAACGTCAATCACTTTCAAAAATCATAAAAAAATGGTGTCTAAGATTTCAACCGAGCTCCGTGCCACGAAATCAAGGGTTTCAAAAAGGCTAATCCTGTCAGACCCCGTGCTTGGGTAGCCACATTTTACAAAAAAATTCCTCAATCTATCCGATGTTTTTAATCATCATGCAATAAATTATGTCTGATTCGTACAAATAAAGGGTCTAAATTATTCTTTGTAGTTCCTTGCAAGCAACTCCTACAAAGAGGGGCAGCTGTAGATACCCTAATTTGCACGAACCCGTTAGGAAGATCCAAATTTCCTCGAATTGATTTTGATTTAGAACTCAAGATTTTCGACGGACCCACATTGCTATTTTGCATCATTTTCATGCATACATGCATCATGTCATATAGTTTGCATGCTCAACCTTGTCCCTAACCCACTCTAAATTCATATTCATTCTCCATTAATCGATCCATCACCGATACCCTCATCACGGTCCACTCCCTAACCAAATCTAAGCCCAAAACAAAGTCCATATTTTAACCTAAATTCAAACCCATTCTCTAAGTGCTAAACCCAATGACCCAAATCCATTACCTAGCCAACCTAAGCCCAAAATCCAATGCCATCCTAAACCCAATGACCCAAATCCATTACCTAGCAGACCTAAGCCCAAAACCCAATGCCATTCTAAACCCATAACCCAAGTCCATATCCTAACCCAAACCCAAGTCCATATCCTAACCCAAACCCAAGCCCAACACCAAGCCCACTCCAAGTCCATTCTCTCACTTATTCATAAGATGACACATGTTGATACCTCATAAGCCCCCAATACCCAATGCATCATCTAATTGGAGGGTCAACTTCCCCTTTGTAAAAACTCAAGAATGCCCTTCTCAAAAGGTTTAGTCAAACAAAAAAGATTATTTGGTCTTTGGTAATAATCCATAAAGGTGAGAGAACTTCCCATTATGCCCTCAAAAGGTGGAAATCTTCAAGTACATACATGGAGTTCTCCCATTGGTCCATTTCAAAATTATACTTCCACCCTTGCTTTATTTGTTATTTACAAATGAACCAAGATCTACTTTTCACCTACCACTTCACCTTTACACATGTCATTCTCCTATTCACCCTCTCAAAAGTACTTTTGTTCTCTCATTGGCCCATTTTCAAATTATACTTCTACCCTTGCTTTATTTGTTATTTACAAATGAATCAAGATCTACTTTTTACCTACCATTCCACCTTTACACATGTCACTCCCTTATTCACCATCACAAAAGTACTTTTGTTCTCTTACCTCTATTTACCAAAAACCAAATATCAAAGAATACTTTTAGGGTTTCTCCACAAATGTCATATTTCCCCTAATACAAATGGAAAATCCAAAAAGAAACAACCTAAACCTCATGTCCATATTCTTTATTTTTAGGGTTGGACCACTTTATCCCCAAAAGTTCTCCAAAAACTCTATAAATACCCTCATTTTCTAAGAACAATTCATGCTCTCAAGTCCCCATCTCTCAACCTAAAAATCTACCAAAATTCCTACTCATTCTCTCATCTTCTAAACTGCAACTCAACCCTCAACTATCTCATTCAACTCTCAAGTCTACTCTTCAAGGTTCAAGTTCACCAAGGGACAAGGGTGGGTTAAGAAGTAGTTCATTTATTTTAAAAGCTTGCATCTTCTTCTTCTAACCCTCTACTTTAATTTCTTTTTAGAAATCCTTTAAGATGTAATGAATACCCTCTCCCATCCCCGGTAGATTGGACTAAGGTTCGATAGAAAGGATGGGGGTTGAAGCCCTTTTAACCTTAGTTTCATGCATCATATTGTACACAATGCACACACCCACTCATGCATGACAATGATGAAGAAATGTGTCAACCTCTTGATGGGGTAAAACACTAAGTTTCTAGTCATTCATACATGCATCAAGGTTGTGGCTTCAAGGGAACTCCATCATGGAGTCTCTCTAAGAGCTTAAACCAACATTCATTTCATAAATGTATTGTGACTACACAGGTCATTCTCTTCCATAGAATGCCCCTTAAGGTCACTTTAAAATCAAAAATCTTTTGAAAAGGGGAACATTTCACTTTAATGCACACACCACCCTTGTCATGTATTCTCATGCATTTTTAATATTTATTTTCTTAAGTTTTTACAAAATAAAATGGCCAAGCAAGGTAACCACATTTGGTGGAGAGGATGGGGTGCCTAACACCTTCCCCATCCTCTAATCGGACCTCCTTACCTAGATTTTATGTAGACCGTACCCTTTTCCAACGTGTGAGAGTCACTACAATGCCATGGAAAAATGGTTTTCAAAGAAATCAATTCGGGTGCCCATTCACACCCATTTCCAAAAAAGAATGGTGGCGACTCCAAATAATGTAGCATTGAGGTTCATTGTGAACATTTCATGTCTACAGGCATCGCTTCATTCTAGTAGCTATCGAGTACTTCACTAAATGGGTAAAAGCAGCATCTTATGCCAATGTCACCAAAAGCAACGTCCTGAAGTTTGTCAAAAACAACATTATCTATAGATATGAATTTCCTAGCGGACTAGTGACTGACAATGCCAAGAACTTCAAGAACAAGGACATGATTAAGATGTGCGAAGATTTTCAGATCACTCATCACAACTCTGTACCCTACAGACCCAAGATGAATGGAGCAGTCGAGGCATCCAACAAGAATATCAAGAAAATAATTGAGAAGATGGCAGTTACATACAAAGATTGGCATGACATGTTGCCTTTTGCACTCCATGCCTATCGAACCTCGTTCAGAACCTTGACTGGGGCAACTCCATACTCACTGGTATATGAAATGGAAGCAATCTTACCCGTAGAGATTGAGATTTTCTCCCTCCGGATCTTAAAAGAAGCAGAGTTGGATGAAACTGAATGGATTCAAACTTGGTTCGACCAGTTAAATCTAATCGAAGAGAAGCACTTTGTAACCATATGCCATGGACAGATCTATCAGCGATGGATAGCTCGTGCCTACAATAAGAAAGTCAAACCTAGGGATTTCTCACCAGGAGACCTTGTTTTGAAGAAGATTTTGCCAATCCAAGAAGATGCCAGGGGAAAGTTTCAACCAAACTATGAGGGACCATTCATCGTACAAAAAGTAATGACAGGAGGAGCTTTGCTACTTATGGAGATGGACGGACAAGTCTTCCCGCAACCGATCAATGCTGACATTATTAAGAAATACTACGCCTAAGAACTAATCTTGAGATGACGAAAGGCCATCCTTGATATCTTGAACAAACTATCTACCTTAGTCAACCCTTTTGAGCCATCACGTTCATTTCCTAACCTAAGATTGGGGCAAGTCAACAACTATAAAACAATACAAAAAAAAAATGAAAAAAAAATGAAAAAAAAAAACAAAAAAAAAGAGAAAAGAAAAGAAAATCAGAAAAATCAAAAGCATCAAATTATTCCTGGCTCGCATGAGGATAAACTGTAAACGGCTAAAAATACAAAAAAATAAAAACAGTTAAAAAACTTGGACACTTGATCTAAGCTCGACCAAAATCTCCAGCCTAAACAAGTTTGAGAGACGCTGGGAGGAGACATAGATCACCTTTTTGAAACAAAAATAAACAAATCCCATGTCTAGCCCACTTTAGATAAACTAAGACCCAGACCTTAACCTTTTGTATCATTCCACTACCATAAGCCAATGTTTAGTCCCAACAAAAGTCCTTTTTGATCAGGGAATGTTCTAGGGCAACACAATGGCAGTGGCAGCACCAATGATCTTGCGACTTGGTCCGGATATCAAGTCTTATTAATCGTTGGAAGACTCGAGAGGGGAATCCAGGTCAGATATTCGAAAAAAAAGAGTACTCGAAGTGTAGAATAGCCGATCTCGCGGCTCAACTTGAGCTGCCAAATCACGAATAGTCATCAGCAAACTCGATAGGGGAATCTAGATTTATTACTCAAGAAAGAGTGCCACTACAAGAATAGAGTCGCTGATCTCGTAGCTCAACTTGAGTCACCAAGCCACAAAGACACAGAGACTCCGAGCAGAATTGTAATGAAAAATCAAAAAAATATAAGTATAGTCTGAATGGGCATAGTGAAAACCCGAAACGGCGCTATGAGTAAAATCAGACTATGGCAAGATCAAAGCCACTGACACGATGAAAATCCCAAAAAGGACGTCGATGCGCAAAAATGTAGAAATCGGGTCTGGTGAAAATCATAATTGGTACCAGGGGCAGTAAGGACAAACAAAACAAAAAAAAAAAAAAAACAAAAACAAAAAATAAATAAAACAAAATAAAACAAAAAAAAAACAAAAAAAGAGAACTCCTGGCCCGCAAGAGTATAAACTGTGAACGGCGAAATTTTTCCAAGAAAACCTATGTCCTGAGCAGATAACAATCCTCCAGATACCAAGGCATTGGGGATGACTCTAAAGGAACTAAAAGAACAATTGACGTTTGTATCCCCTGTGTTTGGCAAAAATATCAAAATCGTCACAACCAAAGATTTTACAAACTTTGAATTTATCGTACTCATTTGATAAAGACATTTCAAAAAATTTCAAAATTACTATTTTGGCCAATGACGACAAATCTAGGACTCATTCAACAAAACTTCGTGTTTTCAAGAACAATAGATATACCTGAGGCCAAGTAAGTACAAAACCTATTTTCTTTGCATTAATCTTTTAACATTTTGCATACATTCAGATAATGACAAGAAAATACAAAAAAGGTGGGAATACAATGTAATCGATCAAACGTCATGGTAAGAAATGAAAAAGGAGTCAAGGCATTCCTCCAAAGCACGAATCCAGGCAGTCTGGCTCATCATCACTCTTTCGGCATCTGAAGCATCATGACTCACCAAATATGTTGCAAAGTCCTCAAAATGAGGACACTGGGCAAGCCGATCCCTTAACTCAACAACTTCAGCTCGAAGACTAGCCACTTCGCCACTTTCACGAAACCCAGACTAGGCAAGGGCAAATGTCAATTGAGCAATCTCTTTCTGCATTTTCTTCTCGAATTTGAGCCAAATAGCCTGAATTCTACGATGATCAGTCTGAGACTCCTGCACTCAATCTAGATTATCAAAGAAGGATGAAACACCAGGGTGTGTTCGGGGAACTACCGACACCGATGGCCTCCTAGAGACGAGCTCTCGAATCCAATCTGGGTAGGCCGGGAATAGGTGCGCTGCGAAGATGGGTCGACTCAGAATCTCAACTCGACTCCACTCTTTTACGAGTCAACTCAAAAGTGTAGCCGATAAAGGGCCAACCAACTCATTGAAATTCTCAAGAATGAGCACACCCTGATCATAACCAAATTGCCAAAGAACCCGAAGGGGTATTAATGAGTTGCCCCGTGAAGACCAATCAAAACGAGAAAACGAGCACCATCAAATACAATCATGGGAGACCCTCGAGGTTGAAAGGCGCCATCCTACCTCACTTCTTCATCATCAAGGTTGTCAATAAAGGAATGCCACTCTTCTTTGCCATCCGAGACGAAGGGAGCAACTCGTCTCAACATCAAAAGTACGAGATGGGCATGAACACAAAATGGGCGACTAACAACTTCAGTTGAAGTCAGATGATCCATAAACCAAAGCTACAATAACAGGAGCATTCTAAACTTTGGAAATTAAGGAGTTTAAGTTTAAACCTAAATCCAAGCTAAGTCCGGAATTTACCTGCAGGAGTGGAACACATCCTCAAAAAATTCGATCATGACCAGACGAACAAGCCGTGAGAAATTGGAACATCTCGCTCAAAGGCATCGGTGCCAACCGGCATCCCTCCTGGACTTGTTGAATCACATGAATGAAAGAAAGGTCTATGATGTCTCCACCACCTAGAAACAAGAGTTGACCCACCACCATCAAAGTGAGAGCAATAAAGTGAATCAACAGCTTCGAGGGATCCGTTAGGCGTTCAATCAAAAAAGACTTGGATATTGTCTTCAAAACTAAACCACCATTCAGAATCTTCAAAAACTTATGGTTTATCCCCAAGAAGTCGGAAGTCTCGCTTCGATACCCATCACGCAAGGGTGGAACCACAACCGTACTCGATATTTCAAGCCCCAATAACACTTCAAACTCCTCAATGGTAGGAGCAATCTCATGCTCCCCAAATCGAACAAGATTGAGCTCGGGGATCCAATACCCTAACATTGCCTCGATCAAACTCCATTGCATTGGTACCTTGGGAAAGGAAAGAGTGAATCTCAACTTATTCAAACACCATTGAGGCCTCGATCAAACTCCATTGCATTGGTACCTTGGGAAAGGAAAGAGTGAATCTCAACTTATTCAAACACCATTGAGCCTTCTCATCGTTATTCATGCTTTTTATCCAACTACCCAAGAAAGGATCAATGATACCATACCTTTTCAAGTTGGGAAAAGTAGAGGGCACCTCCATTGAGCTTGAAGAGAATCTTTGAGGAAGAATGAGAGCAAAAGTCGACCTAAAAAGTGAAAAAGGAAAGTAAAAAATCGTGAAAAGTGAAATGCTAGGACACAACAATGGTGAAATAGATTTTGTAAAGGTAATCATACTAGTCCGTGGTTCCAACACGGATAAAGTAAAAATGATAGTATCCTTACTTATAGTACGGATGTAGTCAGAATTGACTTAACCGTATACTAAGAACGGATAGAATTATAATTGACTCGTCCGTGCTTGAAAACACGGACCAAAACGTTTTAGCCTTGGGGCCCTGAGTCATTTGAGTTTTGACAAATTAGGACTACATAACGGTCATCTTAGGGCTCGATACCTTAAAATCACATGAAAATGATTGAGACTCCCACATGCTCGATAAACGCTATCAAAACTCTCAAAACATATACCGGGCACGTGGGAACTCACCCGGATCCTACTAGGCCAGACCAGTTTTTCAAATACCACCTCACTCACCATGGGCCCCCAAATGGCTCACACCAATCAAAAGCATACTCGAAGCGTCCTTTAGACCCTAATTGCACCCTTCACCCGCTCGTAAGCTCACCAACACTCAAAAGGGCTCAAAAGCCCTGATGATCGATCACGCCCAAAAAACTCATTGGAGCCCGAGTCAATTGCACATATGATCATAGTGATACAACATATACAAGGAATACTTAACATAAATGCACATATATACACAAGTAAAATGTTTACATACAATGTCCAAAAACTAATATAAAACGGCTGTATGTTTACAAGGTATATCAACAAAATCAAATCGGAGGGGGAGGAGTATCGTCCTGAGCACTCTGAGTCTCTGGGATTGCTCCAAAAGAAGATCCGGCCACTGCACCCTAGCTAGACACCCCCGAAGAAGGTAGACCATGCATCCACAGTCATCCCTCCGAATCCGTGAAGAATAGCTCCTCGTCCAAGGCAGCATCCTGCTCCGTAGTACCTGTAAGATCAGCGCCAGGGACAAAAGGGTCAGTGGAGGGGGACACCTGAAAATAAAGAAACATAGCAGATCAAAATACAAGTAGAGGTATATACAGAATATGCAAGGAAATGAACAACTAAATGTGAATGCATACCCTGGGAGGTGTCGGAGGCCGTGTAGAGGTGCTCGCTTCGTCTTGACGTCAATAGTAATCCTGAGAATATCATGAGAAAATCAATCAGAACATATAGAAAATATGCTACATTTTACACAGGGATGGGAAAAAGAAACATAAAGTGACATACATCTCAGCCTGAAAACGAGACTCCTGCAGGGCCATCTCAAGCTCTAACTCCTGGATACGAGCAGCCTGCTCCTCCACCTCAGCTCTAGAGGCCCTCCACCTGTTCTCCATCTCCACTGCCCTCGCCACCTGGGCCTCGATCACATCGTAGCCCTCTCGAAGACAATGAAGATTATCGACTTGAAAGCAAAAACACTGACCAAGTGAGAATGATAAGAAGCAGAGAGTCCTAAAGGAAAAGAGACGACGACAGAATACATACCGTAACAGCGTTCTCCTGAAGCAGGACCCCTCCGATCTCTGTGATCCCCGCTCGAGCAGTGACTACAGGCATGATACACCCAATGGGTGCCTCTCGGAACCAGGCCTGGTAGTCACCTGCTCTCACCAGCCCAGCCACATCTATGTCCCTCACCTGGGCAAGATACTCATCCACTGTCATAGCCCCCGAGATAGGCTCAGGTGGAGCGACAGGGATCCGAAGGCTCCCGTTGTGCTGGAAATACAAACGCTTCCCTAGATAGAAGGTGTACATCTACTCTCTGATGAAGAAGGGGTAGCACTGTCGCCTGGTGTTATGTCTACAGGCGTTCCTCACCTCCTGCCTTGCGCTGACAGTACGGGAGAGGTCTCGAAGAGTAACAGAGAAGATCTACAAAAGAGATAATCAGATAACAGATATAGATAGCTTCAAAATCAAATAGAGAGAAAAACGTTAGATTACTCACGTCTCGGAGCCGACATCGATCAATATGGGCTCGGACACTCCTAGGGCTGCTCCTAATAGCCCTGGCATCTCTGGTATCCCAAAATGCACCCAAGGGATAACACTCGTCAGGATGACGACGGGTGGGCTCGTAGAATGGGAAATATACGTGGACGAAAATCTGGAGGAAGAAAGAAAGCATTAGATAATGAACGAGATATTAAGGAAAAAATTGAGAAGAAACGAAATTAAAAATGTCTTTTACCTCAATAAATTGCCAAAAGAAACGTGTGGAGATCCCAGCTCCATGAGAAGCAGTGATGCCCTCCACCACTCGATCCAGACCACCAAGAATAGTCCCATATATCAGGCTCCCCCAGTAGAAGTCTCCGATATGATCAATATCGTGCATAACCGAAAAGAATGAGGTAGAGACTGAAGAGTCATCCTCCAAAAAGAAGTAGCTACCGATGAGGAGAAGGAAGCAAATACGAAAAATAATGTCGAAATCTCTATCTCTAAATCACACTGGTCTCTCTCTGTAAGTGTGAGGGGCCCCGTCCTCCCCCTCGATCAACAGCAACCCCATCAACACCTCCGTGCTAATACGCCCCATCTTCCCCACCATGGAGGCAGGGACTCTAGTGATACCCAGTAAGTCTCCAACCTCCTGAATAGACAACATGGCAAGAGGCAAGGGCTCTCCGTCCATCGCTATGCCCGTGATCGCAACAAAATCTGAGGGCCTAATGCCTATCTCCACCTCAGGCATATAAAACAAGTGAGTCGCCGGAAACCATCTCTCCACCATAACCAAAAATTAAGGGCGATCTGCTTTGAGTGCTAGGATCTGCAAGAAGGCTCCGAAACCCACTATCGAGAACTGGGTCCGGATATCATCTAAAAATAGCGCAGCGGTAAAAAGAAATGCGCTCCATCTCCCTCTGAAACTAGTTGAAGGATAGGGGATAGGGATATCCAAACGAATGAGCATAGAAACATGCCTCCGTAACCCACAAAGAAGAGAGGTATCTGGCACCCTCTAGCTCTTCTCCTTAGGGATCTCGACCCTGGGAACCTCTCTGCCTACTCTACCCCTACCAACGGCCCTATCTGCTTGGCCTCGACCGCCATGTCTACCTCTCCCACCACTGTTGCCTGGCAGGTCCTCAGCCGAACTACTCTTAGAAGTACTGGCCTCATCTGCCATGCCCCCAGAAGAAGAACCAGCCGTTGAAGACGAATAAGGCCTCTACAAAGGCTATCTCAACCAGCCATACTCTGCCATCACACCGGACCCCAGAGCAAAGCGGGTCCGAGTCCTGGGTCTCGCCTCCTCCTCCTCGTCTGAAGAATGTCTCGCTACCCGAGTTCTCCGCTCTCAACCCATCTACAAGTCGCCAATTGGTCAAATCGACAATCCAAAATCTTATGATCACGTATATCGGTGAAGCCAACCCGATTTAACCCATCTAACCCAGCCAACCCATTAGACCCCGTTTCAACCCAGTCAACTCAATCATAACCCAATCAAACCCAACAAACCTAGTCAAACCCAGTTAACTCACTCAAGCCCAGTCAACCTAGTCTACCAAGTCAAAACGGGTCAAACCCAGGCAAAATCCAGTTAATTCACTCAAACCCAGCAAACCTAGTCGATCTAGTCAACCCAATCAACTCAGTCAGCTCATTTAACTTAGTCAAAACCCAGTCAACCTAGCCTACCCATTAAATCCCAGTTAACCCAATCAAAACCCAGTCAAACCCAACAAACCTAGTCAAAATCTAGTCAAACCCAGTTAACTCACTCAAACCCGGTCAACCTAGTCGACCAAGTTAAATCGGTCAAACCAGTCAACCCTAACCAATCTAGTTAGTCCAGTTAAACCTAGTCAAACCAGTCCTACCTAGTCAAGCCCATATCCATGTCAAAAATCTATCATCGAGGAGCCATTCAAGGGAAAGAAAATAAGTACACGCCCAAAACAAGACAAAATGTACATATTTTAAACAAGCAAAGCAAGAGAAGAAACATGAAAAGAAAGCAAGCAGAAAAAGAAAAGGAAAAGGTGAAAAAGGCAATTCCTAAAGTAGTCCAAGCCCAATCCCTTAAAATACCCCTATCCACACCTAACCCAGTCCTTAAAAACACCTCTAAAGCCCATCCCAAACTGCCCATTATTACTTCAGTCCCTTAACAGTCTTAAACTCAACCCCATTCTTACTCTAAACAGCCCCAGAACACCCCCACCTTACCACCCTGAGCAGTCCCAACTTCATCCCTTAAAACCACCCAATTTCTCACCTAAAACCACCCTTAAATGCCCACTTTAAAACAATCCATAATCAGTCCCAAAATCCGCATCCAAACAATTCCTCAATAATCCAAATCTAGGCCCACCTCTCAACAATACCCAATAGCCCCTATGCAATCCCCTAAAATAATCCAATTTCAGTCCCTTAAACCAACAACCCAAGCAAACCTCCCCCTTCGATCCACCCAACCCACCGTCATCAAAAAGACCAAGCCAGCATCCAAACCCTTCACTATCCTGCTATACCCACCTAAATTAGAAAATCTATTTACCCAATCCAACCATTTGACACCTAAAAAACACCAGCCACCCACCCTCATCAAACCCCCAAATCAATCTCAAAACAGTCCAAACACCGGCAATTCATAAGTCAACCCTATTTCACCCAAACCACCTTTCACAAACGGTCCCAATTCCAGCCCCAATCCAGTCTTTAAACCATTCCTTTCCATCAAAACGCCAAAGTAGTCCCAATAATCACTCAAAACTTATAGCCTGTTATCTCAAAGTTTTTCATCTATCTCATGACCCATAACCATTTAAGCCAATGATCTCGACCACCCCCAAAACCGCCTATCATTCTCTATTAACCAAATACCCCCCCACCATCCACCTACAAATCGTGACTCACCAATTGAGTTACAAATCACCACCCAAACAAACCCCCCCCTTCATCTACCCTTTACCACAATCCCTAAGCCCCCAAACATCCTGGGAAAATACCACCCAAATCCACCACCAACCAAGCAACAATTCATACGCTCGTATACAATCAAGAATATGAAATAAAAATGATACAAAGAGCAAAACAGGTCAATTAAAGAATGGTAAGAACAAGGGACAACAATTTACATATTGGAAGGAGAAATCCGAGGATTGTATGTTCATCGCAGGTAATTATAAAATCACAAAAGCATCATGGTGTAAATAAGTCCAAATTAAAGCAACAAAATGACAAAGAGAGGGTGTTTGTACCCTGGACATATCAAAATGTTCATTCCAATAGGCAAGCAGAGGCAAGGAAAAGAGAGATGAAACGAATACAAAACTTACCTTAAGTGCGAACCGTCCACACCAAAAAGCTCTTCAAGAATACCACCTTCACAAGTGCCCAAAATCACAAACGCGCCTCAAATCATTCCGAGGCAATCCACCAAACACCCAAATCAGTGAAAACGAGAAGAAGATGAAGGGAAGGGGAGAGAAATCACCGGAGAATCGAAGAGAAATCGAAGAAAATGAATAAGAAACCGAAAAAGAGGAGGCGCGCAAGTCTTTAATGATTCAAATTCATACTAGTCCATGCTACCAGTATGGATAAGGCCAAGATAACTCTATCCGTGCCCAGGCACGGATGAAATAAGAATAGAGCTATCCGTTTTTGAAACACGGATGAAAAGGAACCGAAAGTTATCCGTGTCCCAAGCACGGATTAGTCGATAAATAAAAAAGGGAAAGAAATCAAAAGTCAAAAATTAAAAAAAATCAATAAAAATACAAAAAAAAAATAAAAAAGATCAAAAGAATTTCAAAAGCCCTTTCAAGTTGCACTCAATTCCAATTTGTTAAAAACACGGCCGAAGAAGTACTCGAATTTCAAAAAATCATCAAATTTTCAAATCCAAGGTCTCACACGAACTCCGCGCCATCGAGATCAAGGAAATAATAAGGTAACTCTGTTAGACCCCGTGCTTGAGTAACCATTTTCTACAAAAGTCATCAATTCAATCGGTAATTTGAAGTCATGTTTGGCTTAATTTTGTCTGGCTCGTACAAATAGGGATTTAGTCTATTCTTTGCAGTTCTTTGCACGCAATTCCTGCAAAAAAGGGTAGTTGTAGACACCCCAATTTGAACTGGCCCGAAGTATTAAAATTTGACATTTTGATCACGTCGAAGCCCCTAAAACCTCCCAATGGGTTGGTGGGCCCACCAAAAGGACTCGGCATGCTCCCATCTACCCCACTCCACTCAAAATATCGATTTTTCGATAAAATTGGCCAACGGACTTCAAAAGCCCAAATCACAAAAAAGTGACGTTTCGATTGAACTGAGGCCCTTAAGACCTCCCAATGGTTTAAGGGACCCACCAAAGGGGTTTGACCTATCCTACACTTGTCAAACCTCACCGCTCTGCCTTTGTATCCAAGAATACCCGAATGCTCGATAAAATTCTCCAACGGGCCTAAAAGGCCCGATTTGCTAACATGTGACATTTTTGATCAAACCATTGATTGTAAAAACCTCAAAAAAATAATAAATTAAAAAAGTAAAACTTGGAATGCCTACCCTTCCATCCACCTTCCACCGCTTCGCCTCGAAATCCACAAACATCCTAAGCCCAAAAGCCCTCAACTCTTTCCTAAATTAATTTCTCACCTTACCCCTAACCTAAAATGGATCCTATGTCAACTAAACCCAAAATTGAACCAACCCTCAAACATCCAACCTAAAACAAATCCTACCCAATCCAAAATAACCCAAAATCATTTCTAAATCCCAAGCCCAACACTAAAAGCCCATAAGATCCTACCCATATCGAATTCATTATCCAACCCACAACCCTAACCCATAAACCATCACCCACATCAAACCAATCACCAATCTAATACCAAAAGATAATACATGTCATCATCCTCACACACCTCCCTCATCTAATCACCTACTCCCATCATCATTCTCTAAATAATTCATCTAACCCACATCATTTCTCTCCAAAATCACCTAAACCCATACCCTACCCTAACCTAACCTATCCCCATTCTCTAACACCATCAACCACCCACATCACAACCCATATCTCCCACACATCAATCCATCACTCTCCCTTAAAACACTCCAACAAAATCACCTCAACCCATACCTCCCATCATCTTACCAAACCAACCCATACCCTTATCTCTAATCAACCAACCACCATCACCAATCAATTCATCTCATCACCTCATCTCTACATCCCTTTTAACACATGTCATCATCTCATTACTCCTCCCAAAAACCAATCTACCAATCTCTTACATAACCCATTCTCCTAAATCTAAACACCTCACCTCTTCAACCAACCTAACACTCATTCTCCAAACAACTCCCTTACACCCCCATTCCCTCCATCAATCATCACTCATCTCACTCCACCAAACACTCTACCTAAATGGATTTGGGTAGGATCCAAACTATTTGGATCTAAACATTACCCATTTCCACTCATTACACAATTACCCTCAATTCCACTCTAAATTTCACACCTTTCACCTCTAAAACCTATGTCATTATCCCTCATTTCAACTTTTCACCCCATTATATCCCTCAAATCATTCTCCAAACACTATAAATACCCCTCCCCTCCTCCCAAAATATGTTACCAAGTCTTACGAAAAGAAAAGGAAAAAATATCTATTACTCTACTCTTCTCTCCATTATTCTCATCATCAATCTTCTAAAAAAATAAATATTTTCACACTCTACTAAGAACTCAAGAAGATTCAAAGAAGAAGAAGAAGAAACAAAGAATAGTCATTTTGAGGATTCAAGGTGGGTTCAACAAAACACCCCCCTCTCTCTTTCTACCCTCTCCTCTTCCTCCTTTTATTATCCCCGTCCTCTCTTTAATTTATATTTTTAGAAAGCCTCTAAGATGCAATGATCCCCCTCTCCTACCTCTAGTAGATCGGACCTTGATTCGGTTGAAAGTATAGGGGTTGTAATCCATTTTGAAAATAAAATCGATTTTAATTCCTCAACTGTTTTGAGGCAATCGGTGTTCGGGTTCTTCTCAACTCATGAGAATGTACCCATAACCATGGCCAATATTTTTCAAATCATACTTAGCTCCCGAGGCAAATGATTCAAAGGATCATCTCCTTCAATGGGATGATTCTATAATCAAGTCGAAAGCAAATCCCTCCTTAGGGTACAAATGCATGACACGAGGCACTTTATGTTTCATTTTTAAAAATTAAAATGATCGAGTTCTTTGAGGTTACCGCCATTTGGCAGGGAGAAAAGGGTGCTTACCACATTTCTTTTTCTCCAATCGATCTGCTTACCCCGAATCTCAAGGTTTGATTAGTTCATATCCATCAAGAGTCATCAAAGGCCAAAAATGGCAATTTTTCAAAAATATACATCGGGTGACCATTCACACCCACTTATAATATGAATGGTGGCGACTCCAAACCTTGGTAAATGTGACCATCGTAAGCACGAAACCACATATCTACATTCCCTTCCTAGGATTGATGATCTATTTGATCAACTGAAAGGTGGAAACTCTAAAATTGTTCTAAGAACAGGTACCACCAGTTAAGGATCAAAGAGGATGATATTTCAAATACACCATTCAGAACACAGTTAGGTCACTTTGAGTACCTAGTAGTGTCATTCAGTCTGACTAATGCACCTACAATGTTTATGGACCTTATACAGTAAGTATTTTGGGATTTCTTGAATGTCTTCATTCTCATCTTCATGAAGATGGAGTTTGAACATAACAACCATTTGAATATCACACTTTATCGGTTGTACCAGGAGAAGCTTTATGCAAAATTCTCCAAATGTGAAATGTGGTTAGACAAAGTGAAATTCTTGGATCATGTAGTTTCCAAGAATGGGATATTTGTAGACCAGTCAAAGATCGAAGTGGTTATGAATTGGCAGAGACTGACTACTATTACTAAGATCAAGAGTTTTCTTGAACTTACAAGATAATGTCGTAGGTTTGTAGAAGGCTTTTCCAAGATAGTTTCATCATTAAAGAAGCTAACTTAGAAGGGGGTCAAGTTTGAATGGACTGATGGCTGTGAAACAACATTCCAAAAATTGAAGACTCGACAGACTGTGACACCAATTTTGATAGTCTTTAGGCTAGGAGAGAAATATGTCATTTATGTAGACGCTTCTCATACGAGACTTTGGTATGTACTAATGTAGGATGGTCGGGTAATTACTTACACATTGAGACAGTGAAGATCCATGAGAAGAACTATCCGACTCATGATTTAGAGTTGACGACTATAGTGCACTCACTCAAGGTTTGGAAATACTACTTATCTGGGAAGACCTTCGAAGTGTATTCAAATCACAAGAGCCTTAAGTATTTATTTTCATAGAAAGATTTGAAAATGAGGCAAAGGTGATGAATGGAGCACCTGAAAGACTATGAATTTACATTGTATTACCATCCTGATAAGGCTAATGTAGTAGCAGATGCTTTAAGTCGTAAGAAATATGAAGTGTTTGCTCACATAAGGATTAGGAAATGGAAAATGCTAAAAATCACAACTGATTACGCATTCAACATTCCCTCAAAATAGATGAGTAGAAATCCTACATATCTTACATGAGAGTACAACCCCAAATTGTAGAGAGAGTTATTGAAGCATAGAAGTCAAATACAGAATTAGAGATATATCAAAAGAAGACCGAGAACCCTAATGATTAGAGTTGGAGAATTCATGATAATGGTGGCATAAGACTCAAAAATAGACTTTAGATTCCTCGCGATGCTTTGTTGAGGAGAGATATAATGGATAAAGCCCATATGTCATATTTTTCTACTCATCCAAGGAGTACCAAGATGTATCAAGACATGAAGAGGAATTTTTGAGGGCCAAGAGTGAAGAAGCATACTGCCCAATATGTGAGTTGTATGACATGTCAGCAAGTGAAAGTTAAGCATAAAAGACCTGTAGGGTTGCTATAACTACTTCTTATTCTAGAATGGAAATGGGAACACATGACTATGGATTTTGTTTGTGGGTTATCGAAGGCAAATGATGAGATTGATGTAGTTTGGGTAACTGTGGATAAACTTACTAAAACCGTTCATTTTCTACCGATCAAGATGACCTACTCTGTTGATAGATTGAGTAGGATTTATGTTTCAAAGATTGTGAAGTTACATGGAGTCCAAGTTTCTATTATATCTAATAGGAATCCACGTTTTACATTTCAATCCTAGCAAACCTTTCAAGTTGTTTTTTGTACGAAGTTGAAGATGAGTACAGCATTCCACCCACAAACTGATAGACAGTCAGAATGTCAGATATTGGAAGATATGTTGTGGGCTTGTGTACTAAACTTTAGAGGTAATTAGAAGAATCACTTGACATTAGTCAAATTTACCTATAAAAATAGTTACTAGTCTCCTATAGGAATGGCACCATTTGAAGCATTGTATGGAAGGCAGTGCAGATCACCGTTCGGGGATAATATTATGCTGGGATCCAACATCATCTCAAAGACTATTGTGAAGATTAAGACAATTCAAGAGAGGTTGCGGGTAGTACAAAACAGGCAGAAAAGTTGTGCAGATCATCGTCGACAACCGTTAGAGTTTGTGGTCAGCAGCTTTGTATTTTTGAAGGTGTCTCCTAAGAGAAGAATCAACAGGTTGGGGATTAAGGGCAAACTAAATTTGTGGTATGTAGGACCGTTTGAGATTGTAGACAGAATTGGCACGGTTGCATACAAGTTGGCATTACCAACTGTAGACACCCCATTTTTGCATATGCCCAATTCGAAAATTCGTCAGCCGGCTGTTGTGAATTCCTAATGATGAGCATAAAAGAACTTGAAGGCTTGTGAGTACTGCTTGATTCCTTTTGTTTCTAGTATTTTCGTCCCCCCCACTCGTCATGACTCGACATAAAAATTTACACACGCTTAGAATCGCTACATCTTATACCCGACTTAGCAAGCACGTACGCATAGGTTCGCTACACATTTCGATAACTTAGAGACCTCGCTACGTTAGAAAAATATGGATTTGAGACATAGAAATAATCACACAGGAACTGAAAGAAACCTCATGTTGAAATCCCTAAAAATCTATAAAAATCACAAAAATGATGAAAATACCCTTCATAAATTTTGAACCTCCAAAAAGTCTCGAAAGTACCTCTATTGCACTCAGAATGTGATTTCGAGTCTAATGGGACCCAAATCGATGAAAACAGAGAAATTTGAGGAAAATCTATAAAAAATTCATCAAAATGACGAAAATGCTCCTTATAAATTTTGGAGCCCCGAAAAATCTCGAAAGTACCTCTACTATACTCAAAATGTGATTTCGAGTCTAACGAGACCCAAATCGATGAAAACAGAGAAATTCAAGAAAAATCTATAAAAAATCACCAAAATGACCAAAATGCCCCTCAATATCCAACTCTAACATAGAGACTCTGATCTCCAGGAAAATAAAACTAAAATTCAACCAAGAAACCAATTTAAAATTCAAATCAAATTTAAATCAAAAATCAAAATAAAATTCAAGATGAAAATTAAACTAAACCAAGATCAAATTAAAATTTAAAATGTAAGAAAAATTTAAAATTGAAAATCAAATTAAATTTCAATTAAAATACAAAATAAAAATTAAGTTTAAATTAAAAATCAACAAACCAATTAAAATGCAAAATCAAAATCAAGTTACAAATGTTTCAACCAATTAAAAAGTAAAATTAAATCGAATTGATCAACCAATCAAAATAAAATCAAAATTAAATTAAAATTGAATTAACCAAATCGACTTTAAAATCAAATTGAAATACAAAATCAAAATCAAATTTAAACATCAAACTTAAATATCAAATTAAAGAATAAAAAAAAATCAATCGAAATTCAATTCAAAATCAAATTGAAAATCAAGTTGAAAATCATTCGAATCAATCAAATCGATCAACCAATCAAAATCAAATTAAAATTGAATCAACCAAATCAAATTTTAAAATCAAATTGAAATTCAAAATCAAATTAAAAAAAAATTCAAAATCAAATCATAATCAAACAAAAGTCAAATTAAAATTCAATCGATTAAGCAAAGTGAAAATTAAAATCCATCAAATTTTTAAATAAAAATTCAATCAATCGATTAACCTTGAAATTAAAATCCAATCGACCAATTAAAATCGATCAACCAAATTCAAAACTAAAATAATCAAATTCAAAATTAAATCAATCAACTAAAAAATAAAATTTACTCGATCAAAATGAAATCCAAATCGGATTGAATTAAAATCGAGTTCCAAACGACCAATCAATTTAATGATCTATGAGAGATCATTAAGGCGAGTAGCATATGATCATCACCCCCCATTCTCCAAAAATTAAAATAAATAAATAAAAAAAGAGAAAGAAAATACGTGGACACACATTTTCTTCTCCAACTTCTTATAACTACCCATGTCCTCCATCTCCTTCTCTCCAACTTCTCATAATTACCCATGTCCTTCACCATCACTCTCATTTCTCCCTCTCCCATGTTTGATGGTAGAACCACCATAAAAGAAGATCAAAAGAATCATAAAAGAAGAGAAAAAAATATTTTTGAGACTACCCTCTAAAAAACATAGCAACATTTTTTTCACCATTAAACCTACAACCTTCTTCTTCCTTCTAAAACAAAAAAAAAGGTCACACATTCTTCTCTATTAATGTCCTCAACTCCTCTCTCTCTCTTTATTTACCATAAGAAAAAAATCAATTATAGCCTCATCTCCATTAACGTCTTCTTCGTTACCCTCAAATAAAAAAATATGATTTTAGAGAAAGATTTGCACATGAAACTCGCAAGATCACAACACTACTCATAAGTTATTTCAAGTTTTTGTTGAAGGAATCCAAACATCCGAAATCATTCGGCAAAAGTAATTTTTTTTTTTTCATTTACTTTTTTTATTTCATTTATTTATTCTTGACTTCATAATTTTTTATGTATCCAAATGGATATGTCGATTTTTTAGGTGTACATGGCACTAATGGCAATTTTTAAATTTTTTAAAATATTGATAGATCAACCAATTGATTATTAATATTATTGGATCGATTTTCTCATTTTGTAATATTAATGGATCAATTCGTTGATTTTACGAAATGTATGGGCTAATTCATTAAGTTTGACACACGTAGTGGTTTTTGGAAAATCAAGATTTCCTTGATCAAAATTGTTAAGTTAACTCATTGATTGTCGGTACATTAGAAATTTGAATCGATTTGTTTTCTATAAAATGAATATGTAAGTTAATTCAATGATTTTACCGCACATGACGATTTTGAAAAATCAAAATTATTGAGTTGACTCACTGATTTTGGGTACATTAAAAATTTGAATCGATTTGTTTTCTATAAAAATGGATATGTGAGTTAATTTAATGATTTTGACACACGTGGCGATGATGAAAAATCAAAATTTTCTTGATCAAAATTGTTGAGTTGACTCATTGATTATAGATACATTAGAAATTTGAATCGATTTATTTTTTTTATAAAATGGATATGTGAGTTAATTCAATGATTATGCCGCACGTGACGATTTTGAAAAATCTAAATTTCCTTGATTAAAATTATTGAGTCTACTCATGAATTTTTGGCACATTAGAAATTTGAATCGATTTGTTTTCTATAAAATGGATATGTGAGTTAATTCAATGATTTTGGCACATGTGACGATTTTGAAAAATCAAAATTTTCTTCATCAAAATTATTAAGTCTACTCACTGATTTTGGGTAAATTAGAAATTTAAATCGATTTTTTTTCTCTATAAAATGGATATGTGAGCTAACTCACTGATTTTGTATACATTGAAAATTTAAAATCGATGTTTTCTATGAAATTAGTGCATGAGTCAACTCACTTATTTTTTTTTGTGCATTGGAAATTCTAAATTGAGATTTTCTACAAAATCAGGTATGTAAGTCGACTCATTGATTTTAATACATGTGGCATTTCAAAAATCGAGTTTCTTTGATAAAAAATTTGTAGGTCGATTAACTGATTTTAATATACGTGGCATTTCAAAAATTAAGTTTTTTTATTAAAAATTTGTGAGTCGATTCACTGATTTTAATATACGTGGCATTTCAAAAAATCAAGATTTCTTTGATTAAAAAAACATGTATAGGTTGACTCATTGATTTTAGGATGTACGTGGCGATTTCGAAATCAAATTTCTTTGATAAAATGTCATCACGTGACAATTTAAAAAATCAAATTTCTTTAACGAAATATCGTCAATGAGCCAATTCACTAATGTTGTATATGTGGCATTGAGAATTGATTTCATACTATTCAAAATATGACCGAATGGATCCATTAATTTTTGGTGCCACGTAAGCCTTATTAAATCGTGGGATTCCATTTATGCGAAATTCAAGAATCTATGTAATTATCTTAACCATAAGATTCGTTTGGCAAACCAGATATAAACTGATGATGATGATTGGACCATGGTCTTGACCCTAGTCTTATCCCATTGACCATAGGATAGTTTTACATCGTAGTAGAGACCGATCATCTCTATCGGATGGGTTCGGTGTCTAACACCTTCTGAAACCTGTAACCTGACTCCTTACCTATCTCTCTGATCCGTGAATCGACCCATATCCATTTGGAGTTAATTTTGGTTCCTAGACCTAAACTCAATGGCGACTCCCTATTCTTTTAAAATTCTCGAGATACGTAGATCAGACCCCTATCCGCTATTTAGCGGATTGCAGGGTCAGACGATTTCAATGGGTACTGCACTAAGGATATTTAGGGTCAAACTTGACCCGATCCAAGACTATACTTAGGTTGACTCTTTCCTCGAGTCAACCTAGTTGACTCAATGAAACTCTTATATTAGGCCAGATTTGATCTTTTCTTTCATTGGCATGTAATTAGATATATTCAATTATTTATCTCTGTCGATTGATTTGATGATTGGATGTATTTAATTTGAATGGTTAGATATTTGCGAAAAATGCCCCGAGCGCACTTTGTCCCTTTGCACACACTCACGAGTATGCATACGCATATTTGCATCATTTCATGTCCTTATAAATTCAGTAGCCAGATCTAAGCTAACCTGGTCCTTCGGGATACGGGAGACGCCCGTGAACGCTACAACTTCAGTACAGTACCTTCGGGTATATCAAACTGGAACACCACATATTTCTTGACCAAGTAAAACTGGGATAATATATCGGTGTTTCGGACTGAAGTTACCTAAGCTTTGTCCTAATCTAGCCTCAATCATATAGTAAGCCTAGAACTTAGGTGCGGTCCCATTAGACCACGACTCGAATCGACCATAAGTACTTCCGGGTTGCCTTTCTTTAATCTAACCAAAAGGTAAGTGGGTGGACCGGTCCACATCGCTCAAATTGAACCCGCAATACCGATCCAACATAATAACATAACTGATGAGACATACCGATCAATGTCTATTTAAACCAGTTAGTCCAATTGGTAAATAGATCTCATGGATCAAAACATGGACCGATTGGACTAATTGATTTAAAAATAGTAGATAAAGTGATTCAAGTAGAATATTCAGATCCCTTGGGTCGAATCAGCCCAAACTCAAATGGGTACACAGTCCCAATAATTTTTATTGGCTAATTTAATTTAATGGACTGAATATTTTATAATCAACAAGATTGGAATTAGTAGAAAACATATTAAGGATTGTATCGACTAGTACAACCTAGATCTTACTCTTGGAAAGTCATACAACCCTTAATCATAGTCAAATTTTCTAAGATTCCTGATCAATTGACAAATCATCTTCATGCAACTTCTTGCTCAATGTGTCATCAGTTAAAGACTTTGAATCTAAGGGTTAATCTACTAAATGTTATCAAAAGGGACCTTTAATTCTAATTTGATAAAAAAAAAACTTATTCTCGGGTGTGCAACAAATACTTCACTTTTGATATCATTGCTCCTAAGCTTAAGCATCCGTTATCTAGTTGGAGTCGTAAGTCTAGTCAATTAGAATGTACGTCAGTACTAAGCCAACAATCAGAAATAGCTTCAGAGTCTCTCAACATTATCCAGTTGTTCTCTAAAGATCACAGTACCTCAATCCTACCAGTTGAAAACGATGTCTTGAGTCCTCAGTTTGTACTCAAACTTATTGTAGGTACTTGTCTTTAATTTTTCACGAGTCATATGGTTTGATTTAAGTCTAGATTTCTTTTATTATCAATTTCGCAATGTCTTTGTTACATCGAGTTAGTTTGTCGAGCTTGCAATGGCATTTGTCACCCCATTTAATTTAATGGAATAAACTAAATTTTTGAATACCTCGAGCGCATTAACGAATTAAATGATAATCGTACTTCAGGAGAGGATCTTTTAACGAGGAACCCTTTCCCAAATTAAACAAGAAGACAAAAGTCAGGTTCAACCTCTAATTGGGGAAGCAAAAGTCATTGACCTCGGAACAAAAAAATAATTCCCAAGAAATTCAGATTGAAATTGACTTATCCCTATAGGAACACAAGGAGATGGTGAATTTATTCAAAAAATTCAAAAGACTTGTTCGCATGGTCTTGGGAGGATATGTGGGGTAAGCCTGGGTGTTGTCCATTAATAAATGGATACTTGTCCTATGAAAACAGAAACATCATATATGAAACCAGAATAGACTTAATTAGAGGAGAGGTTATGAAATATATCAACGCTGGATGTCTCAAAATAGTAGGGCACCCAGAGTGGATTACAATTGAGGCAGCTAACAAGAATTTGGAAACCATTATCATGAAAATGTATGAGGTACATCGAGATTAGCATGTGAAATTTTTTTTCACATCATCCAACTTTGACTTGATCCTCTATAGGAGTTACTCAGTGCTTTCTACTATATGATATGAAAGGAAATATTAACAGAGAGCCAATCATTAGAAAAAATTTGATTAATCATCGTTACAAGACTTCAATTAAATCAAAGAAAAATGTCTTAGAACAAGTTTACCAAAGAAGAGTCATTTGTGTTTTGATAAGAAAGTGAAGGTGCGGGATAGACAAGTTTAGGATTTAGCTTTTAAAGAAAATTGCAAATCCAATAGGGAAGGTCCTTTCGTCATCAAGATAAAATTATTTGGAAAAGTTGTTAGACTTCAAAGATCATAATGACACTAAAATACTGGAATCATTCAACCTTGGCTAGATCGAGCGGTACTATATTCAAGGAGGCCATCTTTGGCTGAACCAATTTTTCAGTTACCCATTTTAATATCTCCTTCTTCAGCCCTTTGCAGCCTTTTTATTAAAAAAAAATTACCTTTTCTTTCTCAACCTGATCTTCCAACCTAGGAGAGGGAATGTGTTTGAACTACATTTTGGTCTGATCCCAAAATTCTGGGGTACGTAGACAACCTGAGAAGTTACTTCAGGCCTAACGACACCAAAAAAAATATTCCCTAGAAAAAGATTCAAAAGAAATAAAAAATAAAAAATACTGTCAAAATAGGGAAGAAAATCCAAAGAAAAGAATTAAAAAGAAATGCCACACAAGTGGTATTTGGGTTTTGAGCCTCAAGTCTCCTTTGTTTCTTAGCCTACTCTTAAGCCTACCTATGGAAGTCCTCCTAAGTACCGCACGAAAAGGTCGAGGAAAATAGCAAGTGTGATCAGACAGTAACTCCAGAAGTAAAAAAAAAAAAAAAAAAGCCTGTTAGGTTAAAAACCTGAAATGGCGGCTTAGGCAAAATTAAGGCAATCTCGCAAGGTTGAAAATCCGAAAGGACAGCCTTGGCAACAATCAGAGCAAAGAAAAGAAAATTATAAGCTCGCTAGATCGAAAACCTGAAAAGGCGATCTAGGCAAAAGTTAGAGCACGCTCGCTATATTGAAAATCTGAAAGGGCGATCTAAGCAAAAATCAGAGCAATCAAAAAGAAATCTCAATCAAGTTGAGAATCTAAAAGGCGGTCTGAAGCAAAATACTGAAAATCCGAATGACTAAGTTGCATCGATTTCAGGACAAACAATACCCAGTTTGAACCAAATATAAACTCAGTGGATACAAGTAACTCGTCTATGATTAATATGAATAGCTTCACGTTTCTAAGTGAACCGAAGGGGAGAAAGAACAGATTCTATGATGAATTTCAAAAGAAAATATTATGTTCCAATTTCTTTGAGCCTGACTCAAAATTTTCAATAAAAAAAGGGTCAAAATTAAAAGTTAAATCCTTATTGCGCTTGCAGTAATCAAAGATTTCAAAACTTCATAACAAAGGTATTTCCTTTTTTTAAAGAGTACAGCTTCCCCCCTTACACTAGGGGCATTCCTTTTCAAACATGTTCAATTATCCCCAATGCGACGTTCCCTATCAAACTAGGGGCATTTTGTTTAGAAGCTTGGTAAATTTCAACCTTAAAGGATAAGGTTAGCTCTGAATTAAAGATTACCCTCTTGATAGTAATTTTTGAAAACCCCCAAAGCTCAAAGAAATTTAGAATGTTGACCTGACCTTCATAAATAAAGAAAAAAAAATGATTCCTATGGAGTGAGATTTTACTCCAATATTTTACTCAGACCCATCGAGATTCTTTCTTGGATTTTGATTAGATACCGCTGAGGGTTTTCTCGGATTTTACTCAGATACCGCCGAGGTTTTCTCAGATTTTGCTCAGATACCGGCGAGGGTTTTCTCAAATTTTGCTCAGATACCGTCGAGGGTTTTCTCAGATTTTACTCAGACGCCGCCGAGGGTTTTCTCAAAATTTACTCAGACGCCGCCGACGATTTTCTCGGATTTTGCTCAAATGCCGCCGAGGGTTTTCTCAAATTTTGCTCAAATATCGCAGAGGGTTTTCCGAATTTTGCGCAGACACCACCGAGGATTTTCTCGGATTATTCAGACACTACCGAGGGTTTTCTCGGATTTTACTCAGACACCGCCGAGGGTTTTCTCGGATTGCTCAAAAACCACCAAGGGTTTTCTCGGATTTTGCTCAGATATCGTCTAGGGTTTTCTTGGATTTTGCTCAGACGCCGTCGAGGGTTTTCTCAGATTTTACTTAGATACTATCGAGGGTTTTCTCAGATTTTACTCATATACCGCCGAGGGTTTTCTTGAAATTTTCTCAGATGTCGCCGAGGGTTTTCTCGGATTTTGCTCAGGCGCCGCCGAGGGTTTTCTCTGATTTTGCTCAGATACCGCCGAGGGTTTTCTCGAATTTTGCTCAGACACCGCCGAGGATTTTCTCAGATTGCTTAGACACCGCCGAGGGTTTTCTCGGATTTTACTCAGACACCGTCGAGGGTTTTCTCAGATTTTACTCAGACACCGCCGAGGGTTTTCTCGGATTTTACTCAGACACCGCCGAGGGTTTTCTCAGATTTTACTCAGCCACAGTTTTCTCAGATTGCTCAGACACCGCCGAGGGTTTTCTCGAATTTTGCTTAGATAAGACCGAGGGTTTTCTCGGATTTTGCTCAGACCTACTCAGATTTTGCTCAGACTCGCTGAGATTCATCTCAGACTTTACTCAGACCTGCTCAGATTTTACTCAGACCTACTCAGATTTTGCTCAGACCTGTCGAGATTCTTTCTCGAATTTTACTCAAACCTACCGAGATTCTTTCTTGGATTTTGCTCAGATACCGCCGAGGGTTTTCTCAGATTTTTCTCAGACCTACTGAGATTCGTCTCAGACTTTACTCAGACTTGCTCAGATTTTGCTCAGATTTGTCGAGATTCTTTCTCTGATTTTATTCAGATCTGCTCAGATTTTGCTTAGACCTGTTGAGATTCATCTCAGATTTTTTTCAAACTTGCTCAGATTTTTCTCAGTTTTATCTGATTTTTTGAAAAAATATGTTGTACGAATTTTATGTTGATCTTACACAGTTTGCTATCCTTTCAGCATGAATGTGCAGAATGGAAATGCGCATTTTCAAAATTATCACTACACAATACCACACACGTGCACTCGCATTATATTCGCATTAGTCAAGGAGAATTTATCAAAATTCAAGGATCTGACATTTTTTCAAGGAAAGGTTACCCTCTAGGATCTGGACACTTCGACAAATTGTCGAATCAAGATGCAAAATGGACTGTCATTAGCTTTCGCCTTCGGATGTCGTACTATCTACCACGATAGATTGGGCATCTAGTTTGCTTCCACCCTCTACCAAAAAGGGGCATCTGTAGACACCCCATTTTTGTATATGCCCAATTCGACAATTCGTAAGTCAGCTGTTGTGAATTCCTAATGATGAGTATAAAAGAACTCAAAGGCTTGGGAGTATTGCTTGATTCCTTCTGTTTCTAGTATTTTCGTCCCCCCTACTCGTCACGACTTGACATAAAAATTTATTCGCTTAAGATCGCTACATCTTACACCCGACTTAGCAAGCACGTACGCATAGGTTCGCTACACAGTTCGATAACTTAGAGACCTCGCTACATTGAAAAAATATGGATTTGAGACTTAGAAATAATCACACAGGGACTGAAAGAAACCTCACGCTGAAATCTCTAAAAATCTATAAAAATAACAAAAATGACAAAAATACCCTTCATAAATTTTGGAGCTCCGAAATATCTCGAAAGTACCTCTATTGCACTCAAAATGTGATTTCGAGTCTAACGGGACCCAAATCGATGAAAACAGAGAAATTTGAGGAAAATCTATAAAAAATTCATCAAAATGACGAAAATGCTCCTCATAAATTTTGGACCCCCGAAAAATCTCGAAAATACCTCTATTACACTCAGAATGTGATTTCGAGTCTAACGAGACTCAAATCGATGAAAACGGAGAGATTCAAGAAAAATCTATAAATAATCACCAAAATGCCCCTCAATATCCAACTCTAACATAGAGACCTTGATCCCTAAGAAAATAAAATTAAAATCGAAAATCAAACTAAAATTCAACCAAGAAACCAATTTAAAATTCAAATCAAATTTAAACCAAAAATTAAAATAAAATTCAAATTGAAAATTAAACTAAGCCAAAATCAAATTAAAATTTAAAATGTAACAAAAATTTAAAATTGAAAATCAAATTAAATTGCAATTAAAATACAAAATAAAAATTAAGTTTAAATTAAAAATCAAGAAACCAATTAAAATGAAAAATCAAAATCAAGTTAAAAATCATTCAACCAATTAAAAAGTAAAATTAAATCGAATTGATCAACTAATCAAAATAAAATCAAAATTAAATTAAAATTGAATTAACCAAATCTAATTTTAAAATCAAATTGAAATACAAAATCAAAATCAAAATTTAAACATCAAACTTAAATATCAAAATAAAGTATCGAAAAAATCAATCGAAATTTAATTTAAAATCAAATTGAAAATCAAGTTGAAAATCATTCGAATCAATTAAATCGATCAATCAATCAAAATAAAATCAAAATCAAATTAAAATTGAATCAACCAAATCAAATTTTAAAATCAAATTGAAATTCAAAATCAAATTTAAAAAAAAAATCAAACAAAAGTCAAATTAAAATTCAATCGATTAAGCAAAGTGAAAATTAAAATCGATCAAATTTTTAAATAAAAATCCAATCCATCGATTAACCTTGAAATTAAAATTCAATCAACCAATTAAAATCGATCAATCAAATTCAAAACTAGAATCGACCAATCGAATTCAAAATTAAATCAATCAACTAAAAAATAAAATTCACTCGATCAAATTGAAATTCAAATCGGATTGAATTAAAATCGAGTTCTAATCGACCAATCAATTTAATGATCTATAAGAGATCATTAAAGCGAGTAGCGTCAGATCACCACCCCCCATTCTCCAAAAATAAAAAATAAAAAAAGAGAGGCCATCCTCTAAAAAAATAGTAACATTTTTTTCACCATTAAACCTACAACCTTCTTCTTCCTTCTAACAAAAAAAAAAAATGGTCACACCTTCTTCTCCATTAATGTCCTCAACTCCTCTTTCCCTCTTTATTTAATATAAAAAAAAAATCAGCTATAGCCTCACCTCCATTAACGTCTTCTTCGTAACTCTCAAAGAAAAAAAATTAATTTTGGAGAAAGATTCGCACATCAAACTCGCAAGATCATGACATTACTCATAAGCTATTTCGAATTTTTATTGAAAGAATCCAAGCATCCGAAATTATTCGACAAAGTAATTTTTTTTTTATTTACTTTTTTTAATTCATTTATTTATTCTTGACTTCATAATTTTTTATGTATCCGAATGGATTCGTCGATTTTTTAGGTGTATATGGCACTAATGACAATTTTTAAATTTTCTGAAATATTGATAGATCAACCAATTGATTATTAATATTATTGAATCGATTTTCTCATTTTGTAATATTAATAGATCAATTCGTTGATTTTGCGAAATGTATGGGCTAATTCATTAAGTTTGGCGCACGCGGTGATTTTTGGAAAAATCAAGATTTTCTTGATCAAAATTGTTAAGTTGACTCATTGGTTGTCGGTACATTAGAAATTTGAATCGATTTATTTTCTATAAAATGAATATGTAAGTTAATTTAATGATTTTGTTGCACGTGGAGATTTTGGAAAATCAAAATTTTCTTGATCAAAATTATTAAGTTGACTCACTGATTTTGGGTACATTAGAAATTTGAATCGATTTATTTTCTATAAAAATGGATATGTGAGTTAATTCAATGATTTTGGCGCACGTGGCGATGATGAAAAATCAAAATTTTCTTGATCAAAATTGTTGAATTGACTCATTGATTGTGGGTACATTAGAAATTTGAATCGATTTGTTTTTTTATAAAATGGATATGTGAATTAATTCAATGATTATGCCGCACATGACGATTTTGAAAAATCAAAATTATTGAGTCTACTCACGGATTTTGGACACATTAGAAATTTGAATCGATTTATTTTCTATAAAATGGATATGTGAGTTAATTCAATGATTTTGACACACGTGACGATTTTGAAAAATCAAAATTTTCTTCATCAAAATTATTGAGTCTACTCACTGATTTTGGATACATTAGAAATTTGAATCGATTTTTTTTTCTCTATAAAATGGATATGTGAGCTAACTCACTGATTTTGTATACATTAGAAATTTAAAATCGATGTTTTCTATGAAATTGGCGCATGAGTCAACTCACTTATTTTTTTTTGTGCATTGGAAATTCCAAATTGAGATTCTCTACAAAATCGGGCATGTAAGTCGACTCATTGATTTAATACATGTGGCATTTCAAAAATCGAGTTTCTTTGATAAAAAATTTGTAGGTCGATTCACTGATTTTAATATACGTCGCATTTCAAAAATTGAGTTTTTTTATTAAAAATTTGTGAGTCGATTCACTGATTTTAATATATGTGGCATTTCAAAATATCAAGATTTCTTTAATTAAAAAAACATGTATAGGTTGACTCATTGATTTTAGGATGCACATGACCATTCCAAAATCAAATTTATTTGATAAAATGTCGTCATGTGACAATTCAAAAAATCAAATTTCTTTAATAAAATGTCGTCAATGAGCCAATTCACTAATATTGTATACGTGGCATTGAGAATCGATTTCATACTATTCAAAATATGACCGAATTGATCCATTAATTTTTGGTGCCACGTAAGCCTTATTAAATCATGGGATTCCTTTTATGCGAACTTCAAGAATCTATGTAATTATCTTAACCATAAGATTAGTTTAACAAACCAGACATAAACTGATGATGATGATTGGACCATGGTCTTGACCCTAGTCTTATCTCGTTGATCATAGGTTAGTTTGGGATCGTAATAGAGACCGATCATCTTGATCAGACGGGTTTGGTGCCTAACACCTTCCGAAACCCATAACCTGACCCCTTACCCATCTCTCTGATCCGTGAACCGACCCATATCCATTTGGAGTTAATTTTGATTCCTAGACCTAAACTAGGTGGCAATTCCCTATTCTTTTAAAATTCCTGAGATACGTAGATCGGACCCCTATCCACTATTTAGCAGACTGCAAGGTCAAAGCGATTTCACCAACCCAGTTGGAAAGAGTTCACAATGTATTTTATTTATCGATGTTGAGGAAATATGAATCCGATTCATCCCATATTATTGATTGGCAATCTTTGAATGTAGAGGAAGATATATTGTCTGAGGAAGGATTAATACAGATTCTTAATCATAAGGAGAAAATGTTGAGATTGCAAACTATCCCATTGGTGAGGGTTCTTTGAACACATCACAATATCAAGAAAGTGACTTAGGAGAAAGAAACGGAGATGTGAGCTCAATTTCTAGACTTATTCTTAAATTTAGGTATATTTAATTTCGAGGAAGAAATTCTTATTAAGGAGGAGGGTATAATGACTTGAAATTTTAAATACGCATCTCGAGAAAAATTATAGATTTTCATATTGATTTAAAAGTATGGATCCTTAATTTTAAATATTTTAGGTAAACTAACTACGTTAATAAATTTAGAAGGATCGAAAAAACATATTTTAGCCTATAAACATGTTTTAATCAAAAGTCGAACAAAAAAGTTATTGAACCCTCAATTTTAGTGTCAACTTTTACCTAATAGATAAAAGTTAATTTGGAACCATAATTTGAGGAATTAAATTACACCATTAGGTTCATGTCGAAAAATCACTCAAAATAGAGTATAAGAATGTTCAAATCATAATTCAAGAAGAATAATTTTTGAAATTACGCATACATCCCCACTTAAGTATAAATATGAGAAAACTAAAGAAAAATCTGATTTTTCTTATTTTCTCTCCAAACAAAAACTCAACCATAGTTTTTCTGGACCTTTGCAAGTTAGATCTATACTGAACTAGAACAATTTGAGTTTTGCCTCAAGAATGAAACTCATACATGTTGTCAATAAATACGTTTGGACACAAAGATTTTTTATTTTCATTGGTGAAAAAAATCTCAGATTGGCCAAAGGTGATCCTAAACTCTATTCAACCATTAAATATAGCTCAAGGTAAAATGTCTTCCTTTCTACCTTCTAATTGTACAAAAATTTTCATAGAAAATAATCTAAATCATTGATATTATTTTCATTTTAACATTTATTGATGGATCGTCGAAACTCAAATATGATTGATTTGATTTAAGCGTAGTTCTAGGCTTTCTATCTAGTAGATTTCATTCCATTGCAATCATCATGATGTTTGGAAGTGGTTAGAGCTTCACTTTGTCATTAGTTTTCAATGATTTATCAAACAAACAAGAAGTTTTAACTTTTACGGTAAAATCAACAAAAATCGTGATAAAATGTCTGATTTTTGACTTATCACCGATCCGACTGACCCCAAAAACCGATCCCATCGATTTTGCAATTTTTTTCAGAAAATTTTCCACTAAATTTCTTTTCTATTGTGAAGGTATTTAAATAAATATTCTCTTTAATTTTTACTTCCATTTACTTTAAGTTCTTTCATTAAATTTAGGTTTTACCCCCCATTGGAAAACTTTGGGAATAGTTTTAAAATCCAAATCTCATCGTATCAAAATGTGATTTTTGATTTTAAGAACAAAACGTAAATTTCAACATTTTAGCCTGATTTTCAAAACTCGATATCTTTAGCATTTCTTTGAATTAAACTATAAAAATTACATGGTATTTCTCATGTTATCGAGGGCTTTCATTTACAAAAACCGGTTTTCAATTTTGATAATTTTGAAAAATCACTTTTTTCCAACACTTAACCAAATTTTTATAGTTTTTCAATTTTTATGTCTTATGGCTATATCATGTTTTCTAAGTCTTTCTACTCAATCAAAATCATCGAATGGAATTGATTGATATTATATGGATCTCAAATAACTTTAAAAGTAAAAATACTTTGATAGATATGTAGGAAGTTAGATGATAGATTGATCGATTTAATTGATAGATGGATAGAAAGAACGTATATTCTCGACTGATTGATGGGATGGTGCTTCCAGTTCTACGTATTAGTCATACCACATAAAACGTGACAGATAGATAGATAAATAGATAGATGGAATGATTAATGGATAGAAATAACTGATAGATGTCATTGGAAAGTACTACCGAGTCTTGTTTGTATTTTCGATAAAAAGAAACAAGTATATTGTATGCAAAACAAACTATTTTGTTTACCAGAAATGGTTCATAGAAAACCCATAAAGAGTAACGTGTTGTTATAATTCCAAAAGCGGTAAATCAATTTATGATAATGCTAGATTTCATATGTTCTTCGATAGTATAGGATACCTTAAAGCATATTACAGCTTATAAGATCCAAGAATTTTTCCTATTTATTTGCCTGGGAAAACTTGTGTGTAAAGGCGATCTTTGTATAATATAGAGGTAGGTGAGATTCACATGCATTGCCTCTTGATAAGTTTTGACGAGAGGGGTCTTTTGGGCTAGTTAGTGATCACTATTTGTCTATAATCGTCAAATAGTCGACATCACTGTTAGTTGAACTCAGTATTAGATTCTTGGTCAATAGTCAGTTTGAGCCAGATAAATGGTCATCCAACCGTGGTATGCTAGACCAACCACAAAATCAAATTATAACAAAGGAGTTTCATGTCGGATTGGAAGTCTAGAATATCAAATTAACATAATCGAGACGGTTATATCGACGTGTTCCTATGCTCTCTTATTGACTACACTACCGTGTTCTTATTATGTATATTTTCCTTACTTTGTAATGTTGATAAATGTTTTCCATTTGAAAGTTGCGTATACTATTTTAAATGATAGATTACAACTATTTATTGATTATGCTTAGACATTTATCATATGTTACATTATGAGAACTTGCATTATTTAACTCTTCAGATATTTATTCGTGCATGTATGGCTCGCTATTAGAACAGCGTTCATCCTACTGAGTAACAATCTACCGTTACTCACCCTATCCTTTTTCCTTTTTGATTTTTCAGCTTTTGAGGAGCTTTTTCTTGAAAAGTCATTTGAGGTCTCTAAGGAGGATCAAGTCGATGTCTTGCACCGCTGTCTAATTGAGGATTTTTAGCGACTTTTGATTGTAGATAAGAAACATGTTAGTTTAAGAATTGTTATACCTAATATATTATGAGATTGAGGGTTCAATTATGTTTGTGTTTGGTGATAGCTTCCGCTTACTTTCATATGTATATATATTAGTTATTTTGTTGTTTCGCTGCATATGTTTTCAATTCTATCAAGTTGTGTATATGTTTACCTAATACCTCGAGATTCTAATTGATAAGTCCTCAGGATTTGTGTTGGGATTTCAGGGCGTGACACTTTGAGGACACTTGGGAAAAGCTTTGACTTCAGAAGTCATCTTATTAGGGGATAAACTATTGACATTGACTTCCTAAAATTTTTACTATTATGTCTATACCTTGTGTAGTTGTGTTGTATATATAGTTCTTTCAAGTTTTTCATCTACAACCAAAGTTCCTTGAACTAATATAATTTCTTGAATATATTATAATGCTATACTTATTGTCATATTGTATGGATCAAAACGTGCTTATTAAGGATTAATATTTGTGATTCTAGAGGTAAAGGCTAAGATATCGAAAATTATTTATTTATTCCATTAAGAATAATTACTTGTGGATCAAGAGGTATATAAACTTAATATTGATAAAATAGATTAATTTTATTAGTAGAATCAACTTACAATTATATGAGTTACCATTTGAAGCTAAAAACATAATCCAAGATTAAGAATAATCCTAAAAACTTAATGCTTAGGAAATAAATTTGTGGTATCCCTTGTGATCCCCTCATCATAACTCAATTTTTAATATAAATTACTAATTAGATTTATTATCTTTCTGATATTTATGTATTATAGTTGATTAGCAGGGTTAGAAACATAATTCAAGGTTAAAAAGAATCCTTGAAGATTGGTACTTAGGAATTGAGCTTGTGGTATCACATGTGATCCTTCACCAATTCTCGATTCTTAATACAGATTATTAATTAGTTATTGTAAACAAAACCCCCAGTTATTTATCTAATATTTATATATTAGAGTTGATTATTGGATTTAGAAACATAATCCAAGATTAAGAATAATCCTTAAAGTTTGATGCTTGAGAAATGAGCTTGTGGTATCACATGTGATGCCCTCACCACAACTCGATTCTTAATAAAAATTACAAATTAGGTTTATTATTTACTTATTGTGAACAAAACCCCTAACTATCTTTCTAATATGCTTATTTTATACTCGATTATTGTGTTTAATTGTTATTGCCTATATTTATTGCAACTTGTAATACTTCATATGTTTAGATTTAATACATGAATTGAAGATCACATTATGTGTATGGATAAAATGAGATGGGGATTGATATGAAATATAAAAATGAGATTAGCTAGGATGTACGTTATGAGGTGGATGGTTATATCTAGATTGGAAAAAAATATATTCAATGTATGAAAGGAGTTTTTTTTTATTTTATGACATGTATTTAAAGTTGGAATGTTTCATGAATATTATAAATGGATAATTCTTGAATGTCTAAAGATAGATTATCAGTAAAATATGAGGAAGGGGTTGAATAGTTTATAGAATATGCAACAAACAATGCTAATAACCCTAAGTCAATACGATGTCTATGTAAAAGGTGTGGTAACTTCAAAAAACATAAGTTAGAAGAGATAAAAGGTCATTTGTTTTCTAATGGGATAGATCTTACATATCGTACATAGATTTTTTATGGAGAAAAATCTTCCAAAAGGACATCGACAAGTGTAAATGTACAACAATTCAATTATAAGCTAGATGTACAAAATGTGGCCCATGAAGATGTTGATGACATAGCTGAGATGGTTGAGGTGGCATATGATCAATTTACAAGTAATCCTAACAAGTTTCAAAATTTGCTCAAAGATGCAAAAAATTATTATATTTGGGTTGTTCAAAACTTACAAAGTTATCAGTATTGGTTAAAGTGTGGAACTTGAAAGTAGGGAATGGTTGGTCGGATAAAAGCTTTTCAAAGTTATTGAAATTATTAGAAGAAGATACATGCGTGTCCTAATGAGATGTCTATATCAATTCATCAAGCTAAGAACATATTAAAAACTTTGAAAATGGAATACGAGAAGATACATGTGTGTCCTAATGATTGTGTATTATATAAAAATGAGTACAATACTATCAAAGTATGTCTTACTTGTGTAACGTCAAGATGGTAATTAAAGCAAAATGGGACACAGATAAACAAAAACGTGCCTGCAAAAGTTCTATGATATTTTTAGATTATCCTAATGTTTAGGAAATGATTTACATTTGAACAAATAACAAATGATCTGATTTGACATGATCATGAAAAAGTAGATGGTGGTAAACTACATCACCTAATTGACTTCCCATCATGGAAGTTATAGACTGTAACTGGTCAGAGTTTACTTCAGAATTGAGAAACTTCTGGCTAGCCATTTTAATAGATGGAATTAACCCACACAGTAATCTTAGTAGCAGACATAGTTGTTGGCTCTTTCTAATGATTTCCTACAACCTTCCACCATGGTTGTACATGAAGAGGAAGTTTATGATGCTAACATTGCTGATATTAGGTCCATGGCAACTTGAAAATGACATCAATGTTTATCTAGCACCACTGGTTGATGACTTAAAACATTTATGAGAAGTTGGTACTGATGCTTATGATTCATACGGAAAACAATCCTTTACGTTGAAAATGGTATTGTTATGGATGATCAATGACTTTCCTGCATATGAAAACTTTTGTGGTTGCCAAGTAAAAGGATATTGTACCTGTTCAATATGTACAGAAGAGATAGATTCTTGTAGATTGAATCATAGTAAAAGATTGAACACGTAGGTCATTGAAAATGTCTTCCAAAATCACATCAATGGAGAAATCAGAAAAAAGTATTTGATGGTAAGCAAGAGAAGCGGTTACCTCCAAAACCATTTAGTGGTGAAGAGATATTAAAAAAGATTGAGGGGATCAAAATCTCTTAGGGGAAGCTGGTCAAAGCCAACAAAAAATGAACAAAAAGACGACTCGACCAAAAGATTTCGAAACAACTTCTTTTTGGTAAAAACGTCCAAATTTTATTATCTTGAGTATTGGAAACATTAGCATGTCCGACACAACTTAAATGTCATGCATTTTGATAAGAATGTATGTGAGAGCATTATTGGGACATTACTTAACATACTTGAAAAGATAAAAGAATGGGGAAAAGAGTCACATGGATTTTTTAGATTTGGGAATACGGATTGAATTGACATCAGAAGTTAAAAAGAATAAAACATACTTTGCAAAATACTATACCTTATCGAGAATCGAAAAAAGAAGAGTTTGCAAAATACTATTGGGTTCAATAGAAGACTTAAAGTTTTACGTGCTTAAGTCCCATGATTTTCATATTTTGATGCAATAATTACTTCCCATAGAAATACGATTGGTTTGTCCAAATATGTTAGGTATGTTATTAACAGATTCTGTATTTTCTTCTATGCTATTTGTAGTAAAGTGGTTGATATAAAATGATTGGATTTTCTTCAATGCTATTTGTTTAAAAAATATTTTCCACCTTTATTATTTTATGTATAGTTCATTTTACAATGCATCTAATAAAAAAAAGTCAAATTATGTGGCCCAATTTATTTTCAATAGATGTATCCATTTGAGAAGGCTATAAAGGTTTTAAAGGATTACGTAAATAATCGAAGACAACCAAAAGGTTGTATTGTTGAATGTTATATCGTAGAAGAAACAGTTGAATTTTACACAAAACACCTATCTAGGGTACATGAAATTGGGATACCACGTGATAGAATAATGGAAATGAAAATTATAGAATATGATAATTTATGTATGGGTGGTGTGTCTTTATCTGGTTGTATCGTTGAAATAGATTATTTGTCAAAAGAGAAGGATATTGATATGTTTTGTAGAATATAAGTGATGTTCAACCTTATATCGAGTAAGTAAATTAACCTTCCATACTTAGTTTTCTTTTCAATTACTTATGTCATCTATTATATCTAATGACGTGTTTATTAATCACTTATAGGAAACATATGTTACATTTGAAAGAAATTACGACAATCAAACAATCCAAAGATAAACAGTGGTTATAAGAACAGCAATACCACAACTTTATACCGTGGATTAAAAAAAAGATTATAAAGGATTTAAGTATCCCGAGAAATACCATATCATACACATAAGATGCATAGAATAGGGACCATGAATACAAGTAATAAAATGTGTTGGTTTTATCATCAATGGATGTCATTATAGTAAAAAATATTGGGATAGTGGCCATGTCACCCAGAATAGTAGGATTACTATAGGGGCAACATCTTTGCATGTCGTAATTATGAAATATAAGAACCCCAATATTGGAATTATGCTTTATTATGGCGTTACTGTGTAAAATCCCAAGTTTTATTCGTATCTCGAGGAAATAAATAGTAAAATTTTAAGAAAATTCTAGAAATGACACTTAGTATAAAACTTCAGGATTTTTGAAATCATTTTTAATGAAATCTAACCTCACCATTGGATTCAAAATGGTCAAAAAATATATTTTAGCATATAAACACGCTCAAATGCTAATCTGAATAGAAAAGTTGTAAATCCTTAATTTTCGAGTTAGACCAGACTAAAAAAATGAATTTTTACTAGAGAAATTTTTTTAAAAATTTGATTCTACCATTGGATCCGTAACAAAAAGTTATAAAAAATAAAGTATTTACTCGTCATTTTTGGAGCCCAAAAAGTCGAATTATCATAAAAAATAAAAATAATGTCGATTTTCAAGTCCAACCGAACCAAAAAAGTGATTTTTTGTTAGAGAAGGAATTTGTTAGAATTTGATCACGCCATTAGATCCGTAACAAAAAATTATAAAAAGTAGAGTATTCACTCGTCACTTTTGAAGTCCGAACGGTCGAGTTATCGTCAAATGAAATAATATCGAAAATACAGATTTTGTCTCACAAAATTATATATAAAAAAATTTAAATTGTTTTAACTATTCATTCTCTTCCCAAACGTACCAACAGAAACCTTTGAATTTAAAAAAAAAAAGGTTGGTTTCTACTAACTCTTAATTCGATCTATGTTGCAAACGGGTCACCGTCGACTTCTAACAAAGAAAAGAAAAATATCTACAGCGTCGAACTCTATAAACCATCACTATTTTCTTTTCTTTTTCTCTTCTCTTTCTCCACGTTTCATCAAAAAATAGTCGTAGGATACACGAGGGTTTCAAATCTTCAACTTTAGATTTTATCTACTTCGAGCCCAAACCGTCCTTCGTTGTAGAAAAGAAAATGGACGACGTCGTCGAGATCTTCGAAATCACCGGGGCCAATTCAAAAATCAGCTACTTCGATGTCAGATCCACCTCGATTTCTAGACCAATCACCTCAATTTTTATACACGTGCTTTAATTCTATCACATAGAGATTGGTAGCAGACTCTCAATTATGAAAATTACATTTAGGATTTTTAACGAAAATTTGTAATGTGTTTGAAAAATATATAAAAAAATATGATATTTTAAATTTATGCTAAGATATTCATGTTTTATGGGTTTAATTGTGTTTTATAACAAATTATATGTGGGTAGGACATTTAACTAGGTTATTTTCGTTAGTTGAGTTCTGTGCACTATTCAGACCTCGTTTTAATCTAAGTTTTGTAATTTTTAATTTAAATGAAAAAAAAAATTCAAAGTTTGAAAAATAATTTAATATTCAATGAACTCATATTGATTTGATAAATATTGAAAAATGAATGTTGTGTTCAAAAAATTGAAAAGTGTGAAAATTGAAAATAGGGGAAAAGGGGATAAAAAGGTAAAATGTCATAATCACACTCGATGGGTGATGTCTGCATTTTACATTGTGATGCTATGTGTGAGTTAATGAATAGATATCTAGGATTAAATAAATTTCCGTTGTCACGAGGTGACTTGCATATTTATTTACTTTTTATAACACAAGGTGCGGTTTATGTTTGCGTACTATTATTTATTTTAAGCTGGTGAGCCACTATTGCATGGTAAGAAACTGGATATATATTCTAAACTCTGTAATATTAATTTTTATTTATTTTCAAAGAAAATAAATTATATGTATATGTAGCTATTTTGTGAACTGTTAAAGAGCTTGTGAATGCCTGAAAGGATAGTCTATCATATCATCCGGAGTGATATACTATCTTAGGATGTATGGTAGGGACAAATAAGCTCATAATTGGTATGGGATGCGTATGAGAGTGAAGTCACAACTAGAATCCGGATTTATTCTTTTCTATCTTTACTAGTGAACTAGTAATGTAAAAGGGTTGTATACGAATGAGGATGTATACTGAGAATCACATGAACGCCTGATAGGCATAGACAAAGATGATTAGTCAATGATCACTAGCAATCTATAATAGTCGAATCTTCTGACATATCGAAAAGAGACCCATTACTTATAGTCACATCAAACGGTCAATCTGAGTCAGATAAATGGTCTTGCAAGTGTGGTAAACAACGATTAACCATAAAATTAGGAATTAATTCTTTATTATGGAGCATCATGACCTGATTGAGAATGATCCAATCGTAGAATCCCAACTCTCTAATTCCACTACTCCCCCATTGTGTATAATGTATATGTTGTCTTATCTTGATATATTAAATGAAATGCATGTTTAATGTTTCTATTTGGTCAATAGGTGGCACCTCAAAATTTGGACATGGCTTGCTCTGTTTATGTTAGTATTCCACAGAACTCGAAAACCTGATAATCTAATATACAACAAATCCTGCATATAAAAATGCAAACACGAAATAACAGAGGAAGACTAAATACATCTAACACGCAAGTAGATTAGAGTGCAGAAGTTCAATAATATAGAGGATTACAAAATACTCTCACTTTAACATGAGTCTAATACTCAACCCTAAAATCTATATACATCTTGGACGAAACTGACCCTACTAAAGGGTGTAGTCCTAGTGCTCACCATGCAACAGACTCTAGTTGTCAATCTGACCAACCAAATACTCCTTACTTACTGACTCTATGCGTGCCTCGGTAACTGCAAATTCTGAAATTAAAAAAAATATGAAGGAAATAGTGAGTAACAATGGTTACCCAGTAGGTCCACAAGCAATTCTTACTAATAACCTCACCTAACGTGATCGAGTAATCATACTGAGTCATTTCAAAACATGCAAAGTTTTTACAAATTAAACTATGATTAACTAGCACATATAGCCAAGGATGAGTAACTAAATAGTTTAAAAATCCACATAACATCAATCATCAATTCTCACTATACATTTTCATTCTTATACAAATATAATTGACAACATTAAAATAGTAAACACACTTTGTAATTTATAATTCAAATTAGAACAACAGGTACATATTACACAATGATGGAGTAGTGGAATTAGAAAATTAAGATTCACGACTGGATCACTCTCAGTTGGGACATGATATTCCAAAATAAAACATTAGTTCCTGATTTTTGTGACTGGTCGTTGTTTACCGCACTTGCAGGACCATTTATCTGGCTCATGCTGGCCATTTGACGTGATCGTAAGCAATAGGTCTCTTTTCAATGTGTCAGAACGTTTGACTACTACTAGATTGTTAGTAATCATTGACTAATCATCTTCGTCTACGTCTATCCGGCGTGCATGTGAGTCACAAATTATACAACTCCATGCATGTACGATCACCTTTACAATACACGTTCACTGGTAAAAATAAAAAAGAATGGACCCAGATTCCAGTTGTGACTCCACTCTTATACGTGTCCCATACCACATATGAGTTTCGTGGTCCCTACCATACATCCTACGATAGTACATCACTCCACATGATATGACACACTATCCTTTCAGACATTCACAAGCTCTTTAACAACTCATAAAATAGCTACATATATATATATATATATATATATATATATATATATATATATATATATATATATATATATCGTTTTTCTTTAAAAACAAACGAGAAATTAACAATATAAGGTTCAGAATGGATATCCAATTTCCTACCATGCAACTGTGGCCACCTGACCTAAAATAAATAACAGAACTCAGGGCCTTTGCGCTAACAAAATTTAAATAAACATGCAACCAATCGTTATCCCTGGATATCCCTTCACCAACCTACGCACAACACATCAATATAAAATGCAGACATCATCCCTCGGGTGTGATTCTAGCATTTTACCGTTTCATCCCCTTTTTCCCATTTTCTCGATATCTTCACTTCTCAACTTTTTAAATCCAGCATTTTTATTTTCAAATTCTCAATTTTATTTCGATCATTCAAGCGAAAAACTATCAAAGTTTAGTCACAATGGGATCCTAATAAGTACATGAAGTCAAACTGTCAAACTGGAAAAGTTGGTAAAAATTTGGCTAACTATCGGAAACTCGATTTTTCAAAGTTTGTAAAGTAACGCAAAAGATATTAACTTTTGAAAATTTGTCAAAATCATAAAAATTTATGTTTTATTCTTGAAATCAAAATTCAAAATTTGATCCATTAAGATTGGATCTTGAAACCATTCCCATTGTTTCGAAATGGGGGGTAAAACCTCAATTTTATTAAAGAACTTAAAGTAAATGGAACATTTATTTAAATGTTTTTAATGAAATAAAGAGTGAGAAATCGTGTATAAGCTGTGGCGTGAGCAAGCCTAAAGCCAGTATCAGTTTTTGACTGAAAAAAATTATGATGGCGGCACCATCAGCAAGCTTCAATTTGTTCGAACTTTCGATTTTTGATTAGATTTTTCACGTTTCTCTTCTGTTCTTCAAATTCCTCGACCCACCCATGAAATTAAGGTTCAAACTTGATAAAAACACATCAAAACTCTATTTCTAACATGGATTGCAAATTAAATAAAGATTTCTACGATTTATAAACTCAACACATGTTCGATAAAATTTCTTAAATGCATATTTCGAAAACTATGGTTACCAATAGGAAGTGAGAGTCTCCTACCAAAGTTCGTGAACGCCAAAGGTGACGAGCTAGCATTACAATTCAAGGTTGGATGGCACGAGGGTCGAAGTTAAGCTGACTTGGATGTAAAATGAGTGAGGGTTTGCAAAGCATCTGACGATGGCACTCTCATTCTCTTCTACATTGAAGATAGACCTAACTCCTAACTCGATGAAGCCTTCGGATAGAGTGTGTTGAGATTTACTCGAACTACACGACTGATTTTTTATGGAGGATGGGGAAGACAAGAAAGAATGGGCAAACAAAGATGGTGAGGTTGTAGCTCTTGTAGTAGTCAACAAGTTTGCCTTCTTCATCGAGGTTCAACTCGGTCTTGTTTGCACTAGAACTTGACGGGAATAGGTCGAAACCCTTGGGTTGAGAGTGGGCTAGTGTTTGGTTCTTTAGAGAAGAAGAGAAAGAATTAAAAAAAAGCCAACTTTCTTTTAAATAGAAAGGAGATGAAAGTATCTTTATAATTTTTCCATTATTTCTAATTTTGGCAATAACTTAACTATTCGGACTCAAAAATTGACAGATGTGTATTCCATTTTGAGTATTTTTTCATTGCGGACCTAATAGTGCAGTCGAATTATTATGATTCTCGCTCTAACGAAATTTCACTATTTTAGGTCCTACTTAACGTGAAATTCGAGGATTTTAGAACTTTTTCATTCGAACTCGAATTCAAGCTTGCTTACAGGCTAAAGTATATATTTCGACCTTTTTGAATCCAATGGCAAAGTTAATTTCCATTAAAAATGAATATAACAATATCCGAATGTTTTATTCTAAGTCCCTTTTTCAGAATTTTCCTCAAAATATCACGATTTGATTTTTTCGAGATACGAGTTGAAAATTCAGGATATTACATTCTCCCCCCCCCTTAAGAAAAATTTCATCCTTGAAATTGAAATTATACGTAATCAAACGTTGTTGCCATTACTAACACGACATCTATAACCAACAACACCTATATGCGATTATTATTTATTCTTGGTCTCAGGCCAATTTCATTTATGACTCCTAAACTTCATGTCACCTATTTTTCATCAACCCAATGTCCATCAATTGATCACTCCCATTCAAGCTCATACTCCAACTAATCCATTATTTGTATAACCCTAAGACAATAATCAACTCACACTATACCAATTTCCTACCAATCTTTATCAATAATCCTTTCGCATCTTTTCTATCCCTTTATCTTTGTTTTCCTTACCATCTACATCGCCTATTATGCGTACTCGTACTTACAATGCAAATTACTCCTCAATACACAGTCTTATTACAAACACACCACTCCTATAATATAAGTATTTACCAACACTAACTTCGCAAACCACATCAAAACCTTTATTCCCCATGTACCGATATCTCCTCAACATGGGTACATGGGACACGTCGTGAATCTGTTCAAGTGGTGGTGATAGAATAAATTTGTAAGCCAACATGCCTATCCATTCAACTACCTCAAACAACCCCATAAGCTATAAGCCACACGCTTTCTTACTATACTCATAATGAAATGCATCTTTCACACATCAAGTTTACCTCCAAATACTCGTTCATTTTTGTCACATACAAAATTTCAATTTTAGATTGCACACCTATATTCTACAGGTGCCAACTTAATCTTCCAAACCTCATTATTTCTTCACACAAGGCTTCATAAGAAAATAAAATCCTTTCTTCTAATCTTTCATAATCGAAAGGTCTAAGCTACCCTCATTCAATATGTTACTATCATTCCCTTTCCATATTGCTTATACCCCTAATATTTACCATCACCACACACTGCCTTATTTTCATCACCAGACACCATATCATTCTAAACATCACTTGCCGACAAATACTTTTAGCCTTTACTCACACAAACTCAACAACATATCATTATCATGTTATAAATATGCGCATCCCCACCACACACATTTTTATTCATAATATTCCTTTCTGCCCTACCTTACAATGCTTATTTCATCAACATTCCTTGCCCCATAGCACTCAACAACTATTTATTAATCATAGTCTCCCAGTGGTGTAGATAGTTTTATTACTCGACTCGTCTCGAAAATTTCTAGCTCAAGCAAGTGTGTAAAATCTTAGTAGAAGTATAGGATCTAAAGGGATCAGTATTGAATAGAACTTCAATTTATAACATTCTAATTAGTAACCGTACCTTTCAAAATTTTGTTGGAGACAGGTACTTTCTCTTGGGTCACAACCTCAGTTTACGACTGTGATAAATGTCACTCTCTCCTAATATGTCCCACATGACCATACGCGTAACATTTCACTGATTTTGTCTTCATAGATTTCTGTAATGTGAGCAGTTGCTAGACTAAAGTCTATAATCTCTGGACCTGCCTCGTTGGTACTCTTGGCCTTGCTGGTATCGTTGGAGTTCCAACTACTCTATGACTCAGTGATAAGGAAAATCTACAACTCGGTAGTAGAGTAGCTCTATACTGTGGGTAAACTATTCCAAGGACGATTGGCCTTGAATACATTAACCTCTTGGCCGGGTCCGATCTGGAAGGAAGAGAGGTTGGGAGTTGACTAGTTTGTCCATGGGACATCTGTAATTCCATCCCCCTCTCACTCTCGATTGTTAGTTCGGTCCGTTTGCGATGGTATAAGCATGTCATCGACCATGTTAAAATTTGATAGCCTTATTGTTCCTTGAATTTGCCCATCCAACATCTTTCTGAGCTACGCATCTTTAAACAGTTGACGTTGACCTAAACATTGCTCCCCTCTATGCCCCAACTTACCATATTCATAGCATGCCACTACTTTTTCTTTTAACTAATTTAGTAGCATATGTTGTTGTTTCTTGTAAAATTCTTTCATCTCTTGAGCGGGTATCTCTATAGTCTCACTTCTTATGTATGGTTGTTCTCCCCACGACTTTGCTAGTTTCATAATTGTTTACCTCTTATTAGATCCTAACTGCCTTTCTTCTACTCGGCTTTGAGGCGGTGATTGTACTATCCCTATTTCCTCTCGTAGTCCTCCTTGTGGTGGGATATATTCTCTTGGTTGCTTTTGGGATTTATTCTTAAGATGGTGGTCGAGTTTTTCTTCTATCTACTCTACTATTTTTGTCAATTGCCCCACCATGATCATTTGAGCCTCAAATATCTCTGATTGTCTCCTTTCCATGCAAGCCTAACTCTGAGATATCTCTGAGATTGCTTCTATCATCCATTCTATCTTGGTGAGTTTACTCGACCCAGGTAGGTCTTTCCCACCAGTTTGACTTCTTGTCACGGGTCCAATTGTAATTCTATTTCTTTGCATCTTTCCTAACATGCAAGTTCAGTAATCTACTATTTATCAGAAGCAAGGTACTTCTCAAAACCATGCCAATATCATTATTATGGAAGCACTAACTACTATTATAATAAGAAATCTAGTAATGAACATGTAGCATCCCATTTTTTTAACTCGTATCTCGAAGATATCAGATAGTATTAATTTGAGGAATATTCTAAAAAGAAAACTTAGAGTCAAGTACCCGGATTATGCTTTGTTCATTTTTGTTGAAAACCAACTTCGCCATTAGTTTCAAAATGATCGAAATATATACTTTAGCCTGTAAGCAAGTTTGAATTCAAGTTCGGGTGGAAAAGTTAACAAATCCTCGAATTTCATGTTGAGCGGGACCCAAAATAGAAACTTTTCGTTAGAGGGAGAATCAGGAAGATTTGACTGCACCATTAGGACCGCAACAAAAAATTATTCGAAATGGTATACTCGTTTATCATTTTTCGAGTCCGAATAGTTAAGTTACAATCGAAACTAGAAATGATGGGAAAATTACAAGTATGCCCTCAGCTTTCTATAAAAGAAAGCAAATTTTCTTTCATTCTCATTTGTTTCCCTCTTCTCTAAAGAACCCAAATATCAGCCCTTTTTCTCAAACGTATGATTCTCATCTCTTCACCTCAAGATTCGTTGAGAAGGAAGGACCGTTGAACCCCGACAAAGAAGACAAAGTTGTCGGCTACGACGATAGCTACAACCTTACCCTCCTTGTTAACCCATTCACGTTCGTTTTCATCACCCTCCATAAAAAATCAACAAGTAAATTAGGGTATCATCAAACTCGAAGCTTTACCTTGTTAGTAGAGACTCGTCTTCTTGTGTAGAAGTAAAGGAGAGTGTTGTCGTCGAGGGAGTTGCAAACCCTCGCTCACTTTGCACCAAACTCAACCCAACATCGACTCTTTTACCACCAACCTTGATTATTGTGCGAGTTCCTCACGTTCGACGTCCACAAATCAAGTAGGAGACTTTCAACTCCTATTGGTAACTTTAGATTTCGAAATGTGCATTTAGGTTTTTACAAAACTTGTTAGTTGTTTGTAAATAGTAGAAATATTTGTTAAATTTTCAATCCATGATTATGATTAAAGATTTGATGTTTGATTAGAGATTTGATGTTGTTTTATCAATTAGAAATGTTGAATTCGTGGGTGGGTCGAAGGGTTTGAAGAACGGAAGAAGAATCCAAAAATTTGATCATAAAAGAACCCAAAAATCGTGAAGTGTTCAGTTCTGTTAGCAGATGCCGTCGGTCGCACCGACAGAATCAACCTTCTACCACTGACAAAATTCTTCTGTCGACAAGAGCCGTCGGTTCCACAGACATAACAACCTTCTACCGCAGACAGTATTTTTTTAGTCAAAAATCAGACTCTGACTTTTGCGTTGGCCTCCTCATTGCCTATACTGGATTTTCCCACTCTTCATTTCATTAAAAACATTTAAGTTCTTTAATTAAATTAAAATTTTACCCCCCATTTCGGAACAATGGGAATGGTTTCGAGATCCAAATCTCAAAGGATCAAAATCCAAATTTTGGTTTCAAGAACAAAACGCAGATTTCGACGTTTTCGACAAATTTTCAAAATGTAATAACTTTCGCGTTACTTTGAATTAGGCTATAAAATTTATATGGTGTCGAATCTCATGCTTGAGGCTTTCACTTCCAAAAGTCCATTTTTAATTTCGAGAACTTTAAAAAATTGAGTTTCCGACACTTAGTCAAATTTTCACCAATTTTCCTTATTTTTAACAGTTTTAGTCCCATGCATCGTCGGGACCTCGTTTTGAATAAACCTTGATGGTTTTCGATGAAAAATCAAAAAATGACTTTGAAATATTGAAAATGAATGATTTGATTTGAAAAGATGAAAAATGAGAATGTCGAAAGAATGGAAAAAGGGATGATCGGTAAAATGTCAGAGTCACACCCGAGGGGTGATGTCTGCCTTTTACATTGTATGTTGTGTGTAGGTTGGTGAAAGGATATCCATGTTATTAATGAAAGGATTGTATATTTATTTAAAATTATGTTAGCACATGCGCTGAGTACTGTTATTTATTTTAGGTCGGGGGGCCACAGTTGCATAGTAGGAACTAGATATCCATTATCAACCTTGTTTTGTTAGTTTCTCTTTTATTTTAAATGAAAAACAATATATATATATGTAGCTATTTTGTGAGTTGTTAAAGGGTCTGTGAATACCTGAAGGGATAGTGCATCACATCATCCGGAGGGTGCACTATCCTGGGATGTACGGTAAGGACTACCAAGCTTATACGTGGTATGGGACGCGTATGGGAGTGGAGTCACAACTGGAATCCGGGTCCATTCTCTTCTTATCTTTACCAGTGAACGTGTATTGTAAAGGTGATCGTATACGAGTGGAGTGTTATTTTGGGAATCACATGCACGCCTGATAGGCATAGACGAAGATGATTGGTCAGTGATCACTAACAATCTAGTAGTAGTCGAACGTTCTAACCCATTGCTTACGGTCATGTCAAACGGTCGGCCTGAGCCGGATAAATGGTCACCAGTGTGGTAAACGCAGCGATCGATCACAAAATCAGGAACTAAAAGCCAGACTTATGTTGTAACATCATGTCCCGACTGGGAGCGATCCAGTCGTGAATCCCAATGCTCAAATTCCATCACTCCACCACTTGTACTATGTATTTGTTGTTATATTTCGAATTATAAACTGCAAAGTATGTCTATTATTTCAATGTTGTCAACTGTATTTGCATAAAAGGGAAAATGTATAATGAGTATGGATGATTGATGCTATGTGTAATTTTTAAAATGTTTAATTGCTCATCCTTGGCTATATATACCAGTTAATCGTAGTTTTAATTGTAAAACTTGCATGTTTTGAAATGATGCAGTATGATTATTTGATCACGTTAGGTGAAGTTATTAATAGGAATTGTTTGTGGACCTACTGGGTAACCATTGTTACTCACCCTTTCCTTTCATGTTTTTTTTAGTTGCAGAGCCTGTGCTAGGGGAGGCGAGTGTTGAGCCATCAGTCGAGGAGCATTTGGTTGGTCAGATTGACGACCAGTGTCCATTATTCGGTGAGCATTGGAATTACTTCCTTTAGGAGTTTGTTCGTCCTAGGAGGTGTATATAGTGTTTTGGGCCGAGTGATAGGACTATGTTAGAGTGAGGATAAAATTTTGTAATCCTGTATATCCTTATTCCTTTTCGCGCAACTCTGACTTCACTCATAATGTTCGTAAAATTTTTCTTCTTCCGCTTCTTATTCATTGTTGGTATGTTGCTTTATACAGGATTGTTTGGATTTGGTTTATCAGGTTTGAGTTCCGTAAAACGCTAACATAAACAGATGAGACCATGCCAAAATTTCGAGGTGCCACCTAGTGCCTCGAGGTGGCCTTGGGATTTGTGTTAGCGTTTGCCGGGACGTCACAGAACATCATTTTATTACTAACAAAATGAACATAGAATCTTATCTTAGGCTTACTAGGTTCTACGGACTTCTAGACACAGTAGAGCTCGCAATCCCAATACGAAACTACTAATGAGCTCGCATATTGAATTCCTAGTGATACTCTATAATTACCTCTAATGTTATGGTATCAGCCTATTCTCCGAAACATAGCAGATATGTATCACATACGGATCTAATACTATGCTTTGATAACATATATGGCGCCCCGCCAAACACTAACATAAATCCCAAGGTCAAATCTCGAGGTACTAGGTAGCATCTCAAAATTTGGATAAGGCTCTCTCTGTTTATGTTAGCGTTCCACGAAACTCGAAAACTTGATAATCTAATATACAATAAATCCTACATATAAAAATGCAAACACGAAATAACAACGGAAGACTAAATATATCTAACACGCAAGTAGATCAGAGTGCGAAAGTTCAACAATATACAGCATTACAAAATACTCACTCTAACATGAGCCTAACACTCAACCCTAAAATCTATATACATCCTGGACGAAATTGACCCAACTAAAGGGTGTAGCCCTAATACTCACCATGCAACAGACTCTGGTTGTCGATCTGACCAACAGAATATTCTTCACTTGCAGACTCTGCACCTACCTCAGTAACTGTAAGTTTTGAAACTCAAAAAAGTAAGAAGGAAAGGGTGAGTAACAATAGTTACCCAATAGGTCCACAAGCAATTTCTACTAATAACCTCACCTAACGTGATCGAGTAATCATACTAAGTCATTTCAAAACATGCAAAACTTTTACAAATTAAACTACGATTAACTAGTACATATAGCCAGGGATGGGCAACTAAATAGTTTAAAAATCTACATAACATCATTTAACAATACTCACTAAATATTTTCATTCTTATATAAATATAATTGACAACATTAAAGTAATAAACATGTTTTACAGTTTATAATTCAAATTAGAATAACATGTACATATTACACAATGGTGGAGTAATGGAATTAGAAAGTTGGGATTCACGATTTGATCGTTCTTAGTCGAGACATAATATTCCAAAATAAAATATTAGTTCTTGATTTTTGTGGCTGGTCACTGTTTACCACACTTGCAAGACCATTTATCCGGCTCAAGCTAGTCGTTTAACATGACCGTAAGCAATGGGTCTCTTTTCGATGTGTCAGAACGTTTGACTGCTTACTAGATTGTTTGTGATCACTGACTAATCATGCATGCATGTGATTCCAAAATCATAAAACTCTATTCATATACGACCGCCTTTACAATACACGTTCACTGGTAAAAATAGAAAGGAATGGACCCGGATTCCAGTTGTGACTCCACTCTCATACACGTATCATATCACATATGAGCTTGGTGATCTCTACCGTACATCCTACGATAATACATCACTCTACATGATATGACATTCTATCCTTTCAAACATTCACAAGTTCTTTAACAGCTCACAAAATAACTACATATATATATATATAATTTTTTTAAAACAAACGAGAAATTAACAATACAAAGTTGAGAATGGATATCCAGTTTCCTACCATGCAATATATATATATATATATCATTTTTTTATAAAACAAACGAGAAATTAACAATACAAGGTTGAGAATGGATATCCAGTTTCCTACCATGCAACTGTAGTCACCTCACTTAAAATAAATAACAGAACTCAGGACCTCTACGCTAACAAAACTTAAATAAAGATGCAACCAATCAATATCCCTGAATATCCCTTTACTAACCTACGCACAACACTTCAATGTAAAATGCAAACATCACCCCTCGGGTGTGATTCTAGCATTTTGTCGTTTCATTCCCTATTTCCCATTTTCTCGATGTCTTCACTTCTCAACTTTTCAAATCCAACATTTTTATTTTTAAGTTCTAAATTTCATTTTGATCATTCAATCGAAAAATTATCAAAGTTTAGTTAAAACGGGGTCCCAATAAGTACTCAAAGTCAAATTGCCAAAATTGAAAAAGCTCGTAAAAATTTGGCTAAGTGTCGAAAACTCAAATTTTCAAAATTCTTGAAATTTAAAATCGATTTTTGGAAATGGAAGCCTCGAATACGAGATTCGACACCATGTAATTTTTATACCTTAATTTAAAGTAACGTGAAAGATATTAAAAAATTTTGAAAATTTGTCGAAATTTACGTTTTATTTTTGAAATCAAAATTTGGATTTTGATCCTTGAAGATTAGGATCTTGAAACCATTCCCATTGTTCCAAAATGGGGGTAAAACCTTAATTCATTAAAGAACTTAAAGTAAATGGAACATTTACTTAAATATTTTTAATGAAATAAAGGGTGAGAAATCATGTATAAGCTGTGGGGAGAGCAAAACAAAAGCCAAAATCAATTTTTAACCAAAAAATATTCTAACGACGGCACCTTCAATTCTAACGATGACCGACAACAAGGCCACTAGGTGCTGAAGGCGACGCCGTCAGCAAGCTTCAGTTTGCTCTAACTTTCAATTTTTGACCAGAATTTTTGCGTTTCTCTTTCGTTCTTCGAATCCCTCGACCGACCCATGAAAGTAATGTTTAAACTTGATAAAAATACATCAAAACTCTATTTCTAACATGGATTGCAAATTAAATAAAGATTTATATGATTTATAAACTCGACACATGTTCGATAAAATTTTCTAAATGCATATTTTGAAAACTACGGTTACCAATAAGAAGTGAGAGTCCCCTACCGAAATTCGTAAACTCCAAAGGTGAAAAGCTAGCACTACAATTCAAGGTTGGATGGCACAAGAGTCGAGGTTGGGTTGACTTGGATACAAAATGAGCAAGGATTTACAAAGTATCCGACGACATCGCTATCTTTTTCTTCTACATTGAAGAGAGGCCTAACTCTTAACTCGATGAAACCTTCAGATGGAGTGTGTTGAGGTTCACTCGAATTATACGACTGATTTTTTATGGAGGATGGGGAAGACAAACGAGAATGGGCAAACAAAGATGGTGAGGTTGTAGCTCTCGTCATAGCCGACAACTTTGCCTTCTTCGTCGAGGTTCAACTCGGCCTCGTTTGTTCTAGAACTTGACAGGAATGGGTCGAAACCCTTGGGTTGAGAGTGGGTTGGTATTTGGTTATTTGGAGAAGAAGAGAAAGAATTAAAAGAAAGTCAACTTTCTTTTAGATAGAAAAGGACTGAGGGCATCTTTGTAATTTTTCTATGATTTCTAATTTTGGCAATAACTTAACTATTCAGACTCGAAAAATGACGAATGAGTATTCCATTTTGAGTTTTTTTTCGTTGTGGACCTAATGGTGCAGTTGAATTATTTTGATTCTCGCTATAGTGAAATTTCACTATTTTAAGTCCCACTTAACACGAAATTCGAGAATTTTAGAACTTTTTCATCCGAACTCGAATTCGAACTTGTTTACAGGCTAAAGTATATTTTTTAACCTTTTTGGATCCAATGGAAAAGTCAATTTCCATTGAAAATGATCATAACAATATCCGAGTGTTTTCCTCTAAGTCCCTTTTTTGTAATTTTCCTCAAAATATCACCATTTGTTTTCTTTGAGATACGAGTTGAAAATTTGGGGTATTACAGTTAATTTGATGATAATATACTTAGATTATTCCTTAATTCTGAATTTAAACTCAAATAATAAGTAACGATCCTTTACTTTTTTAAGTAAAGATATCTCATAATAATTTCTTGGTTCTAGGAATGATTTATGAAAACTGTACAAAAAAGAAAATCTAGAAAATAAAAATTATGAGTTTTAATTAGTATACTGGTGCAATTTTTTTGTGTTTAAATTTCATGTTCTTCCTCTTATATAATTAGTATATTTTCTATTATATATAGTGGTCGTAGTGGCATATGGTGGTGGTAATGCCATTTTGGTGGTGGTGGTGGTGGTGGTGGCGGCATGATGGTGCTATGATGATAGCATGGTAGTGTATCATGGTGGCCGTGGTGGTAGCATGGTGGTTATAAACTAATTGCCATTGTTTATGGTGTTGGTGTGGCATATATGCATATTTTTGTTTCTGAAAATTCAAAATATATATATATATGGGAAATGTTCAGCGCCCAACCATTTACCCAACAATTTGCCCAACATGTTTTGTCCTACATAGGTTAAAAGTTTTGGAATAGGCTGATTTTTGGTGAGGATGATCTCTATGGTTAGAAGATCATCCTCACCAAAAATTAGCCCATTCCAAAACTTCTAACCTCATGTTTACAAGTTGAAAATTTGTGGACCGTCCATTTTTTGTAAACCATTTGTGATGGGGTTAGAAGTTTTGGAATGGGCTGATTTTTGGTGAGGATGATCTCCTCACCATAGAGATCATCCTCACCAAAAATCAGCCTATTTCAAAACTTCTAACCCATGTAGGACAAAAAATGTTGGGCAAATTGTTGGGTAAATGGTTGGGTGCCGAACGGGACCCTATATATATATATATTTATATGTTTCTGTTACATACATGTTTCTATTTCTGTAGGTTAATTTCATATATAGTCATGTTTTTGTTTTTGTTTCTGTTGCGTGTGCATATATGTGATCTATTTAGGTTTCTGTTGCAAGTGCATATATATATATTTCTATTTCTATTACAGCAGCATCAGCAGGTTTTGTTTCTATTTAATTTGTAGGGCATGGCCCTGAGGAAAAAAAAAACTATAAAAAGAAACATAAATATAATGTCGATTTTAATAAACACCAACGTTATATTATAATTATTTTTTTACATTACTGACTTACCTTTGATGATGGAACAATTGACGTTATTCGAAAAATATAAAGTCAGTTTATAACCAACGATATAACCCTGTATTTAAGACGTCAATCAATTTAATGTCGGTTTTCTAACTGATGTTAGAGACAAAGTTAAAAGACAATAACGTTGATTATAAATCGATGTTAAATGCCTAATTTCTATTAGTGGCCCTTATATGTTGGTTGTTTCACATTTCTAGTGCAAGAGAAACTCTCTTAATTCTCTTACTCCCAATCGGTGGTATCTTAATTGGATACATGTATTATGTGTAGGGCCATGTGGACACCCAATGAAACCAACACATAGAGAAGAACAGGAAAACACAATATTACTCCCTGCATGAAGTTGATTTGATCAGATTGGACCCTCTTCTCATCTTCTACTCTTTCTTATGCTCTCTCACTTATTACAACTAAAACTCAATGATTTTTTTTATCCGATCAATAGTATTCTTTTACTACAGTACGAAAGCAAACAGAAAGAGTCGAAAGAAAATGATATTTGTACTTGAATATGATGGATTTTTTTTTCTATCAAGTATTCAAGTAGAGAGTCCACTTTTCAAATAATCACAATTAGTAAAGTTATTCTTATTAGATACATAATCTAGGTATGTAAGTGGACGATCTAATGTTTTTCTACAAAGTTGTTTTTCTCAAGGTGCTTGGGATTCAATTTGCTTGTCGTGACTCCCAATCACGACAAAGTTGGTCATCAACTGACCAATAGCTAAAAGATAAGGTGCCATGTAGGATAAAAAGCACTAAAGTACTGAAATACCCATAGCCCTTTTTCTTCAAATATAATATATCCAAGCACCTTCATGTTCACAATATTAGAGATAGGATAGAAAGAGAGAGAGAGGAAGAAAACCATGGGAAGATACAATTGTTTCTTAAGAAATCCCAAGCAGGAACAACAGGTGCCTGTTATTTGCAACTCATCAAGAAATGGCGACAATGATTTTGATGCATTGGATGAATTAGGGGAGAGCATGTATGGGGACCTTGAATGGAACTTCATGGAATGGGATGCATTCCCCTTTGAAGAAGAACAACAAGTTAAAGAAGAAAACGATGATGATGATGACGACAAAGAGGAGACAGAACTTAAGGTGAAGAGCACAAATGAATGCTTAGAAGCAGAAATCTGTTATGATGGTATTGTAAAAAGAGAGGATTTAGAGTTTTGGGGCGAAGAGATAAAGAAGACCGTATCTTCGAAATCGAATTTGAATCTGAATTTGAATTTGAATCATCAGGATGTCATGGATGCATGGTCGAACCGAGGTTCACTTTGGGCTGACGATTATTCTCTTTCAATGGCTAACAAGACCTTTGTAAGTAACACCCAACTACGTACCTTCACTATCTTATATTTTAGAGTTAAATTAGGTGGTTTTGTCCTACAAAATTACCCCACTCCATGATCTATTAATGCGCCACTTGGCACACTATTTACTAATGACTGTTTGGTTTCACCAAAATCAGCTTGATTGATGATTTCTTTCATTATGGTCTAAGACCCATCAAAGCCCACAGAGAAAAATGATCAAATCCAACGGCTAGAACATCATCTATCATGCAAATTTTAGATTTTTAGATTAAGAGTTGATCAAATATTCATTTTTTTTTCCTTATTATAAATTTTTGTCTATTTATATGTTCTATTTTTTTAAAAGACGGGAGAGGTGCCTGTAATGGAAGAAGAGAGAAGAAGAAGGGAAGCTAGAGTCCTCAGATACAAGGAGAAACGTCAGAGTAGGTTGTTCTCTAAGAAGATAAGATATCAAGTTCGTAAACTCAATGCAGATAAAAGACCAAGACTCAAGGTTCTCTCTCTCTCTCTCTCTCTCTCTCTCTCTCTCTCCCCTTGGTTTTATTCAAATTTTTTTCATTCTTTGGTTCCAGGGTCGATTTGTGAAGAGAGTGCCAGACAAGATAAGATGAGTTTGAAAGTCCACATTTTTCAAACGAGGAATACTTTGTTAATCACAAACACGTGTTCTACTGTGTTTATGAAATCAAATCTTGCCAAATGGGCAATAAAATGACTGGTCCATCTCTCATTAAAGCTACACTCTGAAAAATCAGCCTGACTAGTGATTGTCATCCATTAATCAATTTAAGAGTATTTTGATCATGGGCTTTATAACAGGACCATGATAAAATATATTAGTGGGCTAATGGGTCCAAATAGTTTTTTGTATAGCATGATTTGGCTTTACAAATACGTGGGATATCGTATTTGTGACCAACATCTAGGATTCATCATTTAAAAAATATCTACAATACTTTGAAGGTTACTCCCCCAGTTTTTAGCTTTTTTTTTTTTCCCTCTAATTTATGCTGTCTTTTGTCTCTTTCTCTCTTTATATATATCCTTACATTGACGTGTCTCAATTCTGATCATTTAAATTTGAATTATGGTGGAACTGCTGAGTATGATGTCCTTCATGCCAATCATGTTTTTCATGCCAATGTGCATGTTTCTTACTTTCTTTTGGCACATTAATTATCTCAAATAAAAAGGCACATACATTTCAATACTTTCTTTTATGAGTTAGATATTTTGTCAGACTTTTTCTTCTTGTGGGGGTCTTTTAGGTGGTCCCCTCGATAGAGAGGACTGGTGATATGCAATTATCAGGTGTAAGTTGTGGGAGGGTAAAGCACTTTTTGTGGGACCCAACTGAAGTGTCGAAGGAATTTTTTTTTAATTATCTTTTAATACAATTCATCAATGAAATATGTAAAAGGGAAATATTTGAATGTTTTGGTAATTTAAAATAGGGTGATTTAGACATACTCCTTCTCATTTTGGTGAATATTTAAAAATATTCTTACGAATTTAAACTAATGATATTCCCATCTTCTTTAATAGACTAATGAAAAATGATCTAGTCACCCTCTTCTTCAATCTTTAGTAAAAAAATTTTTGATTTTTCTTCTCAAAATCAGTCATCTTCAATCTCTTGGATAAAAGTTTCACCTACTTTTTTAACCTCAAGTTTTTATCTACTTCAATTTTCAAGTCAGAAGAATAAGATAGGATATTTGAACGAGTAGATTTTTTTGATAGCAAACTCAACAGTTTTCTTGAAGGCAAAAACATCGGATTGAAGATGAGGTTGAATAGAATAAAAGTTATTTACCATAGAATTTGAAGAGTTTGAAAATGACAGACTTTTAAGGAGAAAAACTAAGCGTTTTTAGTTAGAGGGCTGAACATCAAGTGTTTAAGGAAATTTTTTATTAGTTTACAAGGCTATCTTAAAATACTATTTTACTGAAAACTTTATAGGATTAATAAAACTACTAAGTTTCTATAAGGTGAATGATTAAATACTGGATAACCAATAAGAGATATTTTTATAGAATGGATTTAGCTAATGAGGATGTCAAGATTAATGAAAAAAAAATTATATTTCAATGGAATAATAATTTCTTAGTAGATAAAATTAAAGGAAGTTGGTTAAGATGATTTAGGCATGTAAAAAATGAGAAGCACTTTCATGCAAATGGAAGACGGTAAAAGATGAGAGCCAAAATTAATGTGTATGATGATAGAAAAAACATCTATTTTTTTTATTTTTTATGAGATAAAAGTCAAATGAGAAATAGAATTTATACTAGCAACTGGGATATGTTATTAAGTGTTGACGTTGATCTCTTGGAAAACTTCATAACCATTTATATTGGTAAAAATGTGCATAACTATTCTTTTTTTAAATAAGTACGATGAGGAGCATTCATTCAAAACAAAGAATAATGGGAAAACAAATGGAAGGGTACATGAAGCATACCCCCTTATGTTTTGGTCAACATCTAAAATATCCCCCATATTTTCAGACTGATTACATGCCCCTTCACCACCTCGGTCTTCTCTATAGATTGAAAGGAAGGGTTTAGTTATTTCTCATTAATCTACAAGGGAAGACCTAATCAAATCAAGGAATTATGTCATAATTTAAGAACATGAGATAACTCAAATATTGACCAAAATGCCTAATAAAGGTTTTTGAAGATGACATTGCTCTTTGACTTGCGCCTTCTCTCATAGACTAATTGGAAATGACCTAAATACTCATTTCTTCAATCTCTAATAAAAAAACCTTTGAATTTTCTCCCCAAAACCATTATATTTGAAGCTCTTAATCAACCTTACACTTGACAATAGTTTGCCCACTACAAGAAAATCCTGGTGTCACCCCTGCCCGTGACCTTGGTCTTCTCAATAGATTAATGCAAGATGACCTCATTGCCATTGTCTTAAATTTGAAACAAAAGCCATTTGATTTCTTTTCCCAAAATCAGTTATCTCAAATGAAAATTGTAGATATCCAAATTTGACCGGGCCCGCGATGCAAAATGCCCCAAAAATCGGAATGGGCCCTAAAGCCCAAACCTTCACAAAAGTCTCTCTCTCTCTCTCTCTCTCTCTTCAAATAAGTGGCCTAAGGCCCTACTCAAGTGGCATATGGACCCAAACCTACCACACCACTCTACACTTCTCAACCTACCCCAATTCAACCCAACCCATTACTATGCCCAAGCCCAACCTACCTCCTAAGCCCAATTCAATTCAATCCACTACCCACTACCCATTACTATACCCAAGCCTAACCTACCACCTAAGCCCAATTCAATTCAACCCACTACCCATTACCATACCCAAGCCTAATCTACCACCTAAGCCTAATTCAATTCAACCCACTACCCACTATCTATTACTATACCCAAGTCCGACCTACCACCTAAGCTCAATTCAATTCAATCTACTACCCATTACTATACCCAAGCCCAACCTACCAACTAAGCACAATTCAATTCAACCTACTACCCACTACCCATTACTATACCCAAACCCAACCAATCTACCCAAACCCAAATCTCAACTCAACCCAAAGATCATAACTAATCACACATGGTCATCATGGTGGGATATATGTCACCACCTCAACTCACTTTTCTCATCCAACAACCTACACCTATCACCTTTTTTCTACAAAATCATCTACCTCCATCATATTTTTTCTAAAAAATTACATCAATCCATCACCCTCTTCTAACCTACTCTGATCATTCCCTACAAACTCATTCTCATAAGCTAAAACTACACCCCTCCTCTCTAATTAAACACTCATTCTCTCCAATCAACTCATCTAGAACTCTATCTTCACGCTTTTTTAACATGTGTCACCACCTCCTCCACCCTCCTAAAAACATAATCAATTACCCTCTTATACAACCTTTTATTTTAATCAAAACCCACTCTCTTCAACTCACCAAATACTCAATTAATCAACTGCTATCTTGAATCCTCATTATCTCAATCAAACACCACTCATTTCATTCCACTTAACACTCAATCCAAATGGGTTGAAAGATCCAATCCATTTAATCTCCCTTATAAAAATATCTTTCCATTACCCTCAATTTACATACCCCCTTCTCACAAATCCCTAATCATTCTACTCCTATTCATCAACTTATCCCATTTTACCCCTACAATAACCCCCAAAACTCTATAAAATCCCTCCATCCTTAACACAATTCTCATCTAATGAATAATTTTAAAAAAAATTCTTAATCCTTAACTATTTCTCAACCCTTTACTTACTCTCAATTCCCTTAACTTACCAACTCAACTCAACTCTCAAGAAAATCAAAACTAGTCAAAAAAGAAACACATCTTTGAAGATCAAAGTGGGTTTTGGACAAAAAAGAATTATACTTCTCTCATTTCTCTCCCCTTCAACTACCCCTCTTTAACTTCTCCATTTCTCTACACCTATGCAGATACCACAAAAGGCTTGAGCTATCAAAGAGCCCATTTTTCAATAAGGGTGCCCTCAATGGTTTGAACTAACATCAAAGTCCCTCACTCGAAGGCACATATCGGATTTTTTTAATTTTTTTTTCTTTTTTATTTTATTTTAAAATGATCGAATCTAAGGTTACTACTAACAGTGGGGGGGAGTAGGGTGCCTAACACTTTCCCTACTTCCTAATATGGACCCCTTTACCTAGATCCAAGATTGGACCAATTAGCCATTAATGAATGTCTTGAAACACTGAATTATACGCACGTTTCCAAGACATTTATCTTGATTTTTGTCTCTATTTCTCCGTATTAAGGTAATAATCATGATAAGCCTCAAAATACCATGTTGCATGTTAATTAGGCTTAATTCTACATAAATAAATTTATTTACTGGATAAATCTAATTACTTGTGTTTCTTGTGCAGAAAATCAACATTTTGAAAGTAAAATCTCAAGGCAAAAGTATTTGGGCCCACTTTGAAATGCCCTAATCCTTAATTCATGTTCTTCTCTTTTGTCTTTTTGTGCAAAGAAAAATGGAAGCTACTTTTAGACTTTTCTACACACATTTTTCTCTATAAATAGAGTTTCAATATCTAGAAAAAGGGCCCCTCTTGGTTATCTTATCCAAGACTACTTTAATCTAAGACTCTTAGTTTTTTCTCTTATATTTTTATATTTTAATCTTCTAGTATTTTCCTTTTAACTAAATAGTCTTGTAAGAAGTAAAAGAAGAAAAATTTGTAAGTTTCTCCATGAAATGAAGAAAAGTTATTTCATCTCTTATCTTCCCTCTCTTGCAATGACATTTGGCTAAGCTCCTCTCCATTGGAGAGTGGAAAAGTCTAGAGCAAGTTTTTGTGTTGTTTCTAATTTCATGCATTTTTTTTATCTAAAATGCTTATAAGTTCTCTTTAAGATTTCTTGCACCTTTTATTCTTAATATAGATATTTTATCCTTAGATTAGATCAAGATAAAGTATACTTAAACTAGATAATTGGTAGTATAAAGTTTTGAAGGAATTGTACTTTATTTATATTCTCTCATTTGATTTCATTTGTTAAACTTTCCGATCTAAGGAGCTAACACCAAGTCCTTATGATTGAGTTATAAAAAGGCTAGAGACTAGGAATTGCTCATCAACATGTTCTAGGTAGATCTACCTCCAATGGTATTTTAATTTCATAAGTTTACTTGCTTTTAACATCATTTACTTTAATTCATTTTCTAGCAATTTTAAATCTTCTTATAAGTTCAAAAATACAAGGAAAAATAGTTTTAATTCCTTTTAGTTAATTTAAATTTTATCCTCTTAGCTTAACTCTACTCTTCCTTTCTCTTGGGTTCGATCCCCTACTTGCCCCACAAGTAAGATAAAAGTAAGATTAATATTAACTTCGGTGGGAAAAATAATTATAGTCCCATCAAAATTTTGGCACCGCTGCCGGAAAAGGTAAAGGTAGTAATGGTAAGTTTTGATTTAAAATTCATTTATTTTATTTTTATTTATTTTAATTTTTTTCTTTTGATTTCTTTCTATAATTTCAAGTATTCTTGGGGGTTTAAGAGAAAATAAAGAAGAATTTTTTTTTTTTTTAAAGTCATTCCCATTTTTTTTCACCCCAGACAACAGAACTTAACTTGACTATAACTTTCTGCTCCGATCTCCAATTAACTATTATAGTATATCGATTTTGGGTAGAACGAAATTTTCTATAAAATATGACAAAATTAGTAAGATTTTGATAAGTCAAAATCTATTTTTGAGTTTGTTTACTATCATTTATGCTAACATTTCTATTTTGCTCCTTGTAAGTGTATTTTTTTTTCTTCTTTTCTTTCAATTTCCTTTAATCTTTAGTTAGGTTTATTTTTCTATTTTAGAAATTCTTGTATAAGATTCCTTGTAATTTTTTTAATTATCCAAGAAGGCTTGGATTGTAATAGACTAAGGAAGGATGACGGGTGGACAATACTATCACGGCTCCTTAGGTTCACACACCAAAATTGGAATTTGTGGCCTAAGTTGACTCAAACCGTCTTCACCCCATCTAGTACGGGAGGTAATCCTGAAAGACCCACGCCTCTCTATGCTAGTGGGTTACTCATTTCCTTTTGTGTTATTTTTCCAATTTGCAAACACGTGGAATAGTTAATTAAGTAGTAAAGAGCACCCATCTCCTAGGGATAGTATGATAAGATAAGGATTGGAAGTCATTACCAATTCCTTGCTCTAATTAGGATAATCAACTCACTAGTCATCCAATCAAATTAAATAAAATCAATTAGACTTGACTATAGGGCCCACGAGCTCCATAGGAGAAATTCGACTTCAAGTTGTGCCAATTGCACTTCTTGATTATTTTTTGTATCTAGTAAGATCTTGTCCTTTGAGAGGATAGACTCAGTCTATTCAAGAAAGGAATGTGATTTAAGAGTGCCCTTCCTTATGCATTGTGCGCCATATCCAATCTAGAGATCCGAATGATTCACAATTAACTTCATAGAACCGAATTGGAAGGTTAGTTGCGTTATTTCTACCTAGTTAGGAGCTGTCTAGCTTTAAGCAACTTATCTAGGTCATGTCTTTTTTTTTCATGATTGTTTGATTGACTGTGTGATTTGGATGCTTGGTAAACGCTCACAGAACAACGTGTTAAAACCATTTGATCCTGAGATCAAATATACCATTAGTAGGATACGCAAAACACCATCAGTAGTTATGATGGATGATCAAGAGCGAACTCTGAATGATCTCTTCGCTCCAGCTTTTGCATCTCCTCCTACATGCATTATGTTACCATTGAATAATGCACCTTAGTTTAAAATTAGGGCTGCCACCATCAATATGCCCCCTAAGTTTCACGGTTTAGAGCGTGAACAACCTTACACCCACCTTAATCGATTATTGACTATATGTCAAACTTTTATAAATCAGAATCTAGACGATGAGAGTATCAAGCTTATTTTGTTCCCGTTATCCTTAGCAAACCACACAGATGCGAGGTTGAACTCCCTAACACCCAATTCCATAGTCACCTGAGATGTTCTATCCAAGAAATTTATGGCCAAATTCTACCCCATGATCAAAACTGAGAAAATGAAGGACTCCATTAGAAGTTTTAGAGCCCATCCTGGTGATGAATTTTTTCAAACTTTAAAAAGATTCAATGATTTATTGGTCAAGTGCCCACACCATGGCATTGACAAAGCATAGTTGGTACAAAGTTTTTATAGAGGATTAACAACAAATCAATATACCTTAGTCGAGTCTATGCATAAGGGTCAGTTCAGAAACCAGACTCCCAACCAAGCGTATGATTTCCTCGTAGAGTTAGTCGAGAATGCTCAAAATTGAAGCACTAACCAGGAAGAGTTTGATAGAGACGATTAAGTTAGGAAAACAAGCATGTATGAGATGAAAGTAGACCCTGATTTAAAAAATATCATATCTAGTCTAGTAAGTGGGATGAACAATCTCACAAAGAAGTTAGATGCATTTACCATCTCAGCATCCAAACCTCACCTAGACCCTCGTACAATTTCACAAGTGACTGTCGAACCAAGTTCTTTGTGTGTCATATGCAACGGCAACGACCATTTGGTCGAATGTTGTCCCAACTTACCTCAAATCAAAAGTAAACAAGAAAATATGATTAATGGCTATAGTACTTTTAGGAAGTCAACTCCAAACTCTTTTAGTCAAATGTATCACCTAGATAATAGGTATCATCATAATTTCTCATACAAACATAACGAACATATTCAATCTAGTGTTCCGTCAGGTTACAATAGGAGTTTTCCTAGGCAATCTGATTCTTCCACAAACCAAGCCTTTGTTCCTCAAGTTCCTTATCAACCCCAATAATCTACAGATTGTAGAGCCATCATACCAAATCCCATGACCAATTACCAGTAACTTGCCCAACAACAGTCATCCCTAGAATCTATGATCGTCGAGTTAATGAGGCAACAACAACAGTTCATCCAAACTCAACAGCAAATCCATCAAAATCAAAATCAGATTAATCAGGTCACTGCACAATCCATAGCTAAGATGGAAGTTCAGTTGGGGCAGTTAGCTCTCTCCTTAAGTGGAAGAGAAAAAAGTTAATTTCGTAGTCAGACTATCCCTAACCCTAGAGGTCAACCTTCGATTCCAAATAGATCGAAAAGTCAATACGAAATAGGAAGTCATCATGACAGCCCAAGCTTCGTCGCTCATCTAACAAACAGCGTCGCCAAAATTCTGATGGGACTGTCGTTGTTCTTCCCACCGGAATTAATATTAATCTTACTTTTACCTTACTTGTGGGAAAAATAAAGGATCGAACCCAAGCGAAAGGAAGAGTAGAGTTAAGCTAAGAGGATAAAATTCAAATTAACTAAAAGGAATTAAAACTATTTTTCTTTGTATTTTTGAACTTATAAGAAGATTTAAAATTACTAAAAAATGAACTAAAGTAAATTATGTTAAAAGCAAGTAAACTTATGAAATTAAAGCACCATTGGAGATGGATCTACTTAGAACATGTTGATGAGCAATTCCTAGTCTCTAACTTTTTTATAACTCAATCATAAGGACTTGGTGTTAACTCCTTAGATCGGAAAGTTTAGGGTTTATTCTTTACAGAAGTCAGCTCCAACTCCAGAAGCTGACTTTTGGGAAAAGCAGAAGCCTAGAGCCTGAAAAACCATATTCGGCAGAAGCTTGTTCGTTACAGAAGCATAGAAGTATAAAAAGCCTGTTCGTTTTACAATTTTTTATTGCTAGATTCTGGTAAAATGACCAGAATACCCTTAATGTTGATAATGCATCCAGAATGCACAAAAAATGACCAGAAGAATACAATAAATATATAATTACACTAATATATATATATATTAAAAAATTATTAAAATAATTATTTTCAATTTAAATAAATATATAAATTTTATGATTTTATCAAAATTTCGGCAGCACTTCCTCTTAAAAATGGACATATGAAATTTTCCTGATAAAGAAATACCTGCATAATATACAATCTAATATCTACATAACATCCCATATATAATCTGACATTCACATAACACCTTATATACAATCCGACATCCACATAACATCCCATACACAACATTCAAACAAATACATACTATACGGAAATCAAAAGTATTACAATGTCATACAAAAATATATATAATTTTCATTAATAACAAATCCAAAATAGATCAAAATTCTTAAGTTCTATCATAAGCAGCATATAATACATTAGTTATCCACTCCTTGTGATCTCAATAATAACATGAAATCGACAATCTACAAACTCATTATTTTCAGTTTAACTAAATGTATAAATTTTATAATTTTATCGAAATTTCGACAATATCTCCTCTTAAAAATAGACATATGAAATTTTCTTGATAAAGAAAATACCTGCATAATACACAATCTAATATCTACATAACATCACATGCACAATCCGACATTCACATAACATCTCATACACATTAACATTCAAACAAATACATCTTATATGAAAGAACAAAGTGTTGCAATGTCATACAAAAAGAGAATTATAATTTTCATTAATAACAAATTCAAAATAGATCAAAGTTCTTAAACTCTATCATAAGCAGCATATAATGCATTAGTTATGCTAGTTCTTGTCCTCTCCATGGTAACACGAGATCGACAATCTACAGGCTCATTATTATTATCATGTACCCCCTTCATCTTTCACAATTTGTTCTTGTTCGAAACGTAAAAATTCTTCGTCTGTAATTGCATGCTTCCTTATGAAGTTATGGAGTGTCATACAAGTCAATGTAATATCTCGTTGTGTTTGAAATTTGTAACGTGGCATTTGCTTCAAAATTGTCTATTTGACTTTTAAAATCCCAAAACATCGCTCAATGACATTCTTAAGAGAAGAATGCATATAATTAAATAATTCTTTATCTGTTTTTGACATTGACTATCTTCTAAAATCTTGTAAATGATATGTTGTATCCTAATAAGGTATGAGGTAGCCTTCCATCAATGGATATCCAGAGTCGACCAAATAATATTTGCCTTGAAAAAAAAAAGACAACCTATTAATAATGACATTTTCAATATTTTATTTTATCTTTACTTTAAAAAAAATTAACCTTGAGGAGGATGTGGAAATTGTAATGATGACTTCGCAATAGTATCGAGGAACACGCGAGAATCATTAGCAGATCCTTTCCATCCAATTACAACATGTGTAAATGTCATATCAAATGCACAAGTGGCCATAACATTTTGTGTTATGTCTTTGTGTTCTCGAAATCTATTTTGATGCACGAACGGGATAGGTGCACTGATGTGAGTCTCATCGATCGCCCCAACACAGTCCTTATATTTACATAATTCAAATATAAATAATTATATTTGACGTTATTTATAAATAATGATAAATAAAGGAAATCATTGAGAAAATACCTTAAAATATGGCCAATATCTTTCATTGGTTCGTATATGCATAGAAACTTCGTTAGGATTAGGAGGAACGATCAAAAACTTTGAAATTTCAATTAAGCCTCTAAAAACTACATGAAAATATTTGTTAATAGTATCCAATGAATGCTTAAAAGTAGTCCTAAGTACCCTAAGCCTTTCATTGTGACCCACGCTATAGACAAACATTGTAATTTGTTCTTGGATTGAGATATTCTTTTCGTCTTTTATCAGACCCTTTCCTTCTAATATGTCACACAAATTTAAGAAAACATGTCGTTCTATCCTAAATAAATCATTACATGTGTTACCAAGTCCATCAATGATGTCACGCACATAATCTGCTCCAGTATAACAAGAATTCTTATGTGGTTCCCTATAAATAAATGTGTCAACATATTGATGTATTGCAACAATAACACCTGTTATCAAAATATTTAACCAAAAATCATCATCTACAGCATTCACATCATGAACTTCATTATTACTAGACATATCATCGTCGGTAGACGTACCATCATGGGTGGAAATATTATCATTGGAATCCATAAGTCTGTATAAATACATAACTACAAATTATTCATTTAAAACTATAACATTCAAATAACATAGATAATAAAATAGACATGTTTAACGTTCACTATATAATAAACATTGTCAATAGCATTCACCAAGTAATGGACATATTACACAATCGAAGGAAAACATAAAAAAATAGACAAGAATTGTCATACCACTATAGGGGTGGCATATAGTTATAACCATAAATAAAAAATGGCAATACAAAAAACACATTAAAACCACACACAAACACATTAAAATCACACACTATTTAGAATGAACTCAAGCATCCTCCATTTTGCCATCCAACCACCCAACACGGAGTTCATTTGTTTTCAGCATACACCAAATTTGCCTATACGCCTTCTTCATACTGAATAATTTCAATGCAAATCGATAACGATCACTATTAGGGATGATTTCTGTTATTGCATCCAACAAATCAATACATTCCTTAATGCTACCAAGTTGTGTAGGTGGTGGTGGGGGTGTTGTACTACTCGCACTCGTCCTCGATGACACTGCTTCAACTAAACGCTCAATTTGTCGTCCTAACATAGTTGCATTCGTCATTTTTTATCGTTTGGAGTGTTAAAAATCTAGGTTACTTCTAGATTTCATGCACGATGGTGCAATAAATGGAGGGATACCATCACCATCACCATCAACATCAGGACTAATATCGACAGGTAGTTGGGACCTTGATGGTTGGGACTCTGGTGGTTGCATTTCTTGAACAAACGCATCATCATCATCCTGAAGCTTGTGCTCAACTACTTTAGATGACTCAGTGGATGGATGCACACTAGGATTACATGAGCTTGCAACATACTCTCCAGTAGCCTAAGTCCCTTTAAATAGTATGTCTAACTCTTCAACATGTTCCAGTCCATCATAACACCATTGTGTATTAATTTCATTTTTCTATAAAATAAATAAACTTTTTTTATAAGTTTGATGATAAATGTAATATTCCTATTTGGTAATCTAATTGAAAATTACCTCCAACCAAGAGTTCTACCATTCATCGCTTGCCAATACCTTATTGTTAACAGCATCGTAACCCACTCCAGTACATGCTTTTAATTTAATCTTTCTAGTCCAAATACCTTTTATTTTATCCCAATGATTCTTATGTTGTTTCTTAGTGTAACTAAGCCCGGTCGTTGTCTAAAATTACTTCATTAGAGATGAATACCTCGATACATTCAATGAAGTACCGGGTCTTTTTCCCTTCTTAACTAATTCTACACAGATATCAACTCAAATCTTATGAAGATAGGGTGTCCATCTTGCAGAATCAATTTTTGACTCTATTTCTTTTGGTTTCGTTACTTTTATCTCGGCATCTGACAATTTGATTATTCATTTTTTAAAAATGAAAAGTAATGGATAAGAATAAGGAATAAAAAACGTAATGAAATATAAGTAACAACAACAAGAATAATGAGCAAACAAATAATTATCGTAAACAAATATCATTGTAAATATAAACTTTACTCATTTAATCATATAAACTTTAAGTCATACAAAATATGTTGAGAGTTTATATTAAAAATAGAGAGTGAAAACCATCAAATAGTTCAAACTAATAAGGATCCCTAGGTAGGACACTGGTAAGCATTTTTATTTTCAAACACTCCAACTGTACATTTTTTAGCTCACACTTTAGTGCAATTGCCACATTAGTCTTCTGTCGTGAGAGTTTTCAAGAAAGTAAAACAACATACTGGCATGATTACAATATGGATGTCATAAAATTAATGCCCATGTTTGCTACAAAGGCCAAACTTAACCAATTTCTTCACATAATTGGATTTTCCAGGACTTCGATTCTTTGACAAAACGGGAGGCAAGCTGTTCTCTTCAAGATATTAGTTCAATCCAAAGACCCAACGGTGGTCCCATGATTACGAGTAAATGGTTTCATATGACATTCAAATCCTTGAAAATAATTAATAATTCAGTTCCCTCCCTCCCTCAGCATCAAAATTTTGATGTTCAAGAAGATAACAAACACAGTCAAAGCTCAAAGGAGCACCAAGAAGACACGAGTGAGGACATGGAGCCAATTGAAGAGTAGGTTTGGGAAAATTTTCAAGGAATTCTAGAAATTTGTCATAAAAACTCTTTTGGGAAATGAAAAAAGTATTTGGTGAGTTGAACTTAGGAATCCTAGAAAATGAGATCAATAATGAATGTGGTTGGAAAATTATGAAATCCAATTTACCTCAAATTAGATCATTTTTCTCATCTGCTTCATCTATAAATTGGAGCAAAGAGAGGGATGTCCCTACCAGTTCAGCTATTTCTTTTGAGAATTTTCTCATAATGTTTATGTAAAGGAAGTACCCTCACTTTACTCACTCAATACCAGTCTATATGTCAAATTTACAATAAAATTCGTGGGAGTTTAAGCCTTATAATCAAGTCGATTTACAATAAAATCCATAATAAAAAGAACTCCCTAATTTGATTTATAGTAAAATCAGTAATAAAAAGAAATAAATTAAAAATCGATACCTTAATTGGTCATTAATGGAGGAAAGCAAGGGACGAGAGCTGCCATTACAGAAGAGATTGTTAATGGCAGCCTGTAATGAGACGTGATTTACCGTCTACCGTTAGGGCTTTTTGCTTGGTTAGTTGTGAGGAAAAGATGAGAGAGAGGGAGGAAAGGATCTCTACGATAAGGATAGATGAGAAAGTCGATCGGGTTGAAGGAGAAGAAACTGAGAGTCGACAGTCAATTGGGCGAACTTGTTGGAGAAGATGAGAAACGTAAAATGTTTCTCGTTTCTTGTAATGTGAGGGATAGATGAGATATGGGAAAAGGGTTGACAATCGATCGGGTTGAAGGCGACGAAGTTGATAGAGGCGAAAAGGGTTGATAGTCGATCGGGTTGAAGGAGACGAAGAGAGGATCAGTTTTGATTCTATTTCGATTTAGGTTAAAATTTGTTAGGAAATTTAATTAAAGGTGAGGGGTATTTCAGTAATTGCACTTAAATTGTTTTTCGAAAATAGCTTCGCTTGAGAGCCCAACGAAGAAGCGAGCATGGGGCGACTCTTAAAATGAACCATTTTTTGGCTTTTTTTAAATCGATTGGAGTTTTTAAAAAAAGCTGAAACAAACGTTGATCAGCTGGCTTTTTAGGCTTAAAAGCCAAAAAAGCTCAAAAAGCCGACTTTTGAAACCCAAACGAACAGGGCCTTAGCAAATGAAATCAAATGAGTGAATATAAACAAAGTAGAATTCTTTCAAAACTTTCTACTACCAATTATCTAGTTTAAGCATACTTTATCTTGATCTAATCTAAGCAGAAAATATCTTTATTAAGAATAAAAGGTGCAAGAAATCTTAAAGAGAACTCATAAGCATTTTAGATCAAAGAAAAGCATGAAATTAGAAACAACACAAAAACTTATTCTAGACTTTTCCACTCTCCAATGGAGGGGAGCTTAGTCTAATGTCATTGCAAGAGAAGGAAGATAAGAGATGAAAAAACTTTTCTTCATTTCATGGAGAAACTTAAAAATTCTTCTTCTTCTACTTCTTACAAGACTATTTAGTTAAAAAGAAAATACTAGAAGATTAAAATACAAAAATATAAAAGAAAAAGCTAAGAGTCTTAGATTAAAGGAGTCTTGGATGAGATAACCAAGAGGGTGCCTTTCTCTAGAGATTAAGTGTGGCGCCCCGCCGAACACTAACATAAATCCCCATGTCAGATTTCAAGGTACGAGGTGGCACCTCGAAATTTCGGCATGGTCACCTCTGTTTATGTTAGCATTTCAAGGCGATTCAACCTGCACCTGATAAACGACATACAATCCTGCATATAACAAATAAAATATAATACTAGCGGAAGCCTATATACGTCTAATAATGTTCGATAGATCAGAGTGCGGAAGAAGAAAAATTATATACAAGATTATACAAAATTCCTCACTCTAACAGAATTCCTAACACTCAAGACAAATCTATAAGACTACTTGGAGAAACTGACACCACTAAGGGGTATAGTCCTAGTACTTACCAGGTGACGGACTCTAGTTGTCTATCTGACCAACCAGATGATCCTCATTCGTTTTCTACACTTGTTTCGCCAAGCTTCAGATCTGAAACTAAAAAAAATGGAAAAGGAAAGGGTGAGTAACAATGGTTACCCAGTAAGGAAGCAACAATTTCTGCCAATAACCTCTCCTAACATGAACAAATAAACATACTGAATCATTTTAAAATAAATAAAGTTTTACAGAAGAAACCTACGATTAACTGGTATATATAGCCAGGGATGAGCAACTAAACATTTTAAAACTCACATTACATCGATCAACAGTACTCACTATAACATTCTCTTTTTATACAAATCTAATTGATCAAATGGAAACAATAAACATGCATTTCATTTTATATATCAAAATAAGCAACAGATACATAATACACAATGGTGGAGTATTGGAATTAGAGAGTTGGGATTCACGACTGGATCGCTCCCAGTCGGGACATGATGTTACAATTCCTTTCTGGCTTTTAGTTCCTGATTTTGTGGCTGGTCGCTGTTTACCACGCTTGGTTGACCATTTATCCGGCTCAGGCTGGCCGTTTGACGTAACCGTAAGCAATGGGTCTCTTTTCGATGTGTCAGAGCGTTCGACTACTATAGATTGTTAATGATCACTGACTAATCATCTTCGTCTATGCCTATCAGGCGTACATGTGATTCCCAAAGATACAAACTATTCGTATACGACCACCTTTACATTACAAGTTCACTGGTAAAGATAGAGAGGAATAAACCCGGATTCCAGTTGTGACTCCACTCTCATACGCGTCCCATACCACGTATGAGTTTGGTGGTCCCTACCGTACATTCCAGGATAGTACACCACTCCGGATGATATGATGCACTATCCCTTCAGGCATTCACAAACTCTTTAACAGTTCACAAAATGGCTACTTATATACATTATTTTCATTTGAAAACAAAAGAGAAATTAACAATACAAGGTTGAGAATAGATATCCAGTTTCCTACCATGCAAGTGTGGCCACCCGGCCTAAAATAAATAACATAACAGAGCGCCTCGCGTTAACAGAAAGTAAATAAACATGCAACCAGTAACATTATCCCTGGATATCCGTTCACCAACCTGCATACAACACAACAACGTAAAATGCAGACATCACCCCTCGGGTGTGACTCTGACATTTTACCGTTTCATACCCTTTTTCCCTTTTTTTCGACTTTTACAGTTTTCAATCTCTTCATAAAATATCCATTTTCTAATATTCATCAACTCAATATGAGTTCATTGAATATTAAATCACATTTTCCAACTATAGAATTTATTTCTATCAATAATATTGAAAAAGAATACAATTTTTATATCAAAACGGGGTCCGAACAGTGCACAAGACCCAATTTATTGAAATAACCCGTTATAATACTCTACCCACGTATAATTTGTTAAAAATATAATTAAACATATCAAACATGCAATTTCTGGCGTGAATTTTGAAATAAACAAAGAATTCTTTATTTCGGAAATACATCCAAATTTTTCCAATAAAATCCTAAATGCAATTTTCACAATCTATGATTACTAATAGAAATTGAGAGTTCCTTACAATCACTAGGCGACGGAATTGAAGCACGTGCGCGGAAATCGAGACGATTGGCGCGAAAATCGAGGCGGAACAAAGTTCTAAGCGGCTGATTTTCGAAACTAGCTTGGTGGTTTCGAAGATCTCGATGTACTCGTCTCTTCTGCCTTCTACGATGAAAGACGGTTTGACCCCGAAATTGATGAAAATCGAGGTTGAAGTTACGAAATCTCCGTATAAAAATACGGCTGATTTTTGACTATACGGGGTGAAAAAGGCGAGAAAACAAAAGGAATTTGGGTGGGTTATGTAGAGAATGAGGCTGCGGACGTTTCTCCCTTCTGCGTCGGAAGACGGTTTGACCCGGAAACGGACGAAATCCGAGGTCAAAGTTTCGAAATTTCCGTATCCAATTACGGTTGATTTTTTACGATATCGGGTAAAATAGAAAGTGAAACAAAGAAAGGTTGGGTGGGTTTTGTAGAGAACGTAGCTGCGGACATTTCTCCCTTCTGCGTCGATCGTCGACGGCAAGCCGTTTGTGAGAGATCTGAGATGGAAGATCGAAGAGAAAAAAAAATTTTGTTTTTTATATGTCTCGGCCGTATGGACGCGTTGGGGAAGATGACATATAAAAAAAAATTAAAAATATTATTTAAATAAAATGTGGGACGAATTCAGTATTTTGTCAATTGTTTCGATCGATGATAACTTGATCATCCAAACTCCAAAACTGACAAATGAATACTCTATTTCACCTAATTTTTTATTCTGGATCTAATGGTATAGTCAATTTCTACAAATTATGTGTCCATAAAAAATTTACATTTTTGGCCTGATGTGACCCCTAAACTTGATGTCGTTTTTGTTTTTGGCGATAATTCGACTTCCTGATCTCCAAAAATGACAAATAAATAGTCCATGTTGAATAATTTTTTGTTATGAACCCAATGGTATGATCGAATTTTACAAATTATTGCTCTAATAAAAAATCAATGTTTTAGCCTGGTCCGACCCGATAATCGAGGATTTTGTAACTTTTATATTCGGACTCGCATTTGAGCGTGCTTACATGCTAAACTATATTTTTCGATCATTTTGAATCTAATGGTGATGTCAGATTCTATTAAAAATGATCAAAACAAGGTCCCACAATTTTACCCTAACTTCCACTTTCAAGATTTTCTTAAAATTCCACTATTTATTTTTCCTCGAGATACGAATTAAAAATTTGGGGTGTTACATTCTCCCCCCCTTAATAAAAATTTCATCCTCGAAATTGAAATCATACCTTATTGAGCTTTGTCGCGATTCCATTAACACGACATAAATAAGAGACAACGCTTATTTTCGATTACCATCTATTGTTAGTCCCAAACCAATCTGATTTATAACTCGTAGACTTATGTCTCCCATATTCCATCAACCCACATATTCATTAATTAATCACTCTAATTCAAACTTATACTCCAACTAATCCATTATTTATATAACCACAAGATAACAATCAATTCACATTGTATCACTTCTCCACCAATATCTATCAACCACAATCCTTTCACATTTTCTTTATTCTTCATCTTTACTTCTCTCATTAATTACATCGTCTATTATGTTTTACTCATAATTGTTATGAATATTACTCCCCAATGCATAGTCTTACTGCAAATACACCATTATCTTTATATTTAATTCAATATTATATTTTCTACTTATTGCGATATTTCCTCAAAACCTCTGTCATAACCTTTATAATTTAAAATCTTACTCGAGGGGATAAATCATACATTTATTTTCTCACAATTCCATTAAGTCATCATTAATGCAACATTGTCACAAGATTATTCTTTCTCACATTTTACATCGACCCACCTCCTAACTTATACTCTACTAAATCTCTTTAGGATGGATGTGGACACTGACAGGTGGTAGTCGCTGCTTCTATAGAATCATTATCTTTACTTATAACGCTTTCGTTTCGAGGAGTGAAAAGGAGCCACAATCAAAATCTCGAAGTGAGTGCTTGTCTGTAGAAGGCATTGATCACGTAACGAGAACAATAATAATGAATTCTTCTACTGGAAGGCAATTGTGAAAAGAGAAAGCAAAAGAAGAGTTAGAATCGACACCGAGGATAGAAAGATAAAAGGGAAAAGATAATCTATCTTTTTAAAGGAGGAGAATCGATTCAAGAAGTTGTAAAGCAAGAGCTGCTTTATCTAATAGTTCAGTCGTTAGGCCTCCCAATGGTATAAATAATTTTATTACTTGACCTGTGTCAGTGGTTTCTACCTCTAGCAAGTGTGCAAACTCTTCACAGAACTATATAATCTAGAGGAACCAATATTGAGTAAAACTCCACGTTCTAACATTATAGTTAGAAATTGTACCTTCCAAAACTTCGTTGGAGACAGGTACTTTCTCCTGAGTCACAATCCTTGCTCGCGACTGTGATAGAGGACATTCTTTCTTGATGTGTCCTACCTGATCACATGCGTAACAATGTCAACGATCTTGTCTTTGTAGATCTCTGTGGAGTAGGCAGTTGGTAGGGTCTATAGGCTCTGAACCTGTCTTGTTGATTCCTTTGGCCCTATTGGCATCATTGGAGCTTCAACTACTCTCTAACTCAGTGATAGGAAACTCTACAACTCAGTAGTAGATGAGTTCTATATTCGGAGGAGATTGGACTCGAATACATCGGTTTCTTGGTCATATTTGATTTGGGAGGAAAAGAAGTCTAAGGTCGACTAATTTGTCCTCTAGAGGTCTGTAACTCCATATCTTCTCGTTTTATCCTTTAAGCTCGATTCATCGTATCTCTATAATTGGTAATCTCAATCATTGACCTCAATCGGATCGGAAAAGTCCCCAAATCTTGATAGACGTAATCGTTGAAAATTCTACTACCACATCCTTGGATTTACATGTCCTTTGGGCTAGGGAATTCTCTTATTCTTCAAAGGCACGACCTTGTGGTAATGGTCTCTAAGGTGGAATAGTATTTCCCTTTTGTGAAGAAGTCCAACGCTTCCTCATTTCTTGGATTTAGTGGTGTGTCTTACAATCGTGGTAAATCTTGTACCATCTCTTACTTCCGATCGCTAGTCTTGTCTGTTCGGGATGGCACGAATACGTTATCAACTTTATTTAAACCTGGTGGCCGTATTGTTCCTTCAATTGGTTTGTCTAGCATCTTTTTGAGACACGCATCCTTAATCGATTGATATCGACCCAAACATTGTTCTCCTTTATATCCCAATTTATCACATTCGTAATATATCAGAACTCTTCTTTTCAACTAATTTAGTAGTATATGTTATTTCTTATAAAATTCTTCTATCCATTGAGTTGGTATGTCTATAATATCACACCTCACGTATGGTTATTTTTCCTATGAATTTGCTAGTTTCGTAACTGTTTGTCGCTAATTGCCTTCCTTCCATTTATCTTCAAGGTGGTGGTGGTTGTATTATTCATATTTCCTCTTTGAACTTGATATGAGACTTAACCATCTATCTCATTAATAACATTAATTACGCTATTGTGTCAGTGGTCTGATTTAGAATCTACCTCGTCTCTATTACGTTTCGGCCTCTACCTTGTCTATTCCTCTCGCTTGTGTTTATCCGTAACAAGGCACTTATCAGAATAAGGCCAAAACCGCTCTTACGTGACTATGAATTCCTATCATAGCTTGGAACTTAGTAATGCACTCCATTCCATTACGAACAAAACAAATCAAGAATCTTATCCTAGGCTTACTAAGCTCTATAGACTTCTAGACATGGAAGAACTCGTAATTCCAATACGGAACTACTGATGAGCTTGGATACCGAATTCCTAGTGACACTCTATGATTGTCGATCTAATATCTATGGTATCAACAAATTCTCTAAAACATAGCAGATCTGTATCCCATACGGATCTAATGCTATGCTCTGATACCATCTGTGGCGCCCCGCCGAACACTAACACAAATCCCCATGTCAGATTTCAAGGTACGAGGTGGCACCTCGAAATTTCGGCATGGTCTCCTCTGTTTATGTTAGCATTCCAAGGCGATTCAACCTGCACCTGATAAACGACATACAATCCTGCATATAACAAATAAAATATAATACTAGCGGAAGCCTATATACGTCTAATAATGTTCGATAGATCAGAGTGCGGAAGAAGAAAAATTATATACAAGATTATACAAAATTCCTCACTCTAACAGAATTCCTAACACTCAAGACAAATCTATAAGACTACTTGGAGAAACTGACACCACTAAGGGGTATAGTCCTAGTACTTACCAGGTGACGGACTTTAGTTGTCTATCTGACCAACCAGATGATCCTCATTCATTTTCTACACTTGTTTCGCCAAGCTTCAGATCTGAACTAAAAAAAATTGAGAAAGAAAGAGTGAGTAACAATGGTTACCCAGTAAGGAAGCAACCATTTCTGCCAATAACCTCTCCTAACATGAACGAATAAACATACTGAATCATTTTAAAATAAACAAAGTTTTACAGAAGAAACCTACGATTAACTGGTATATATAGCCAGGGATGAGCAACTAAACATTTTAAAACTCACATTACATCGATCAGCAGTACTCACTATAACATTCTCTTTTTATACAAATCTAATTGATCAAATGGAAACAATAAACATGCATTTCATTTTATATATCAAAATAAGCAACAGATACATAATACACAATGGTGGAGTATTGGAATTAGAGAGTTGGGATTCACGACTGGATCGCTCCCAGTCGGGACATGATGTTACAATTCCTTTCTGGCTTTTAGTTCCTGATTTTGTGGCTGGTCGCTGTTTACCACGCTTGGTTGACCATTTATCCGGCTCAGGCTGGCCGTTTGACGTAACCGTAAGCAATGGGTCTCTTTTCGATGTGTCAGAGCATTCGACTACTATATATTGTTAATGATCACTGACTAATCATCTTCGTCTATGCCTATCAAGCGTACATGTGATTCCCAAAGATACAAACTATTCGTATACGACCACCTTTACATTACAAGTTCACTGGTAAAGATAGAGAGGAATAAACCCGGATTCCAGTTGTGACTCCACTCTCATACGCGTCCCATACCACGTATGAGTTTGGTGGTCCCTACCGTACATTCTAGGATAGTACACCACTCCGGATGATATGATGCACTATCCCTTCAGGCATTCACAAACTCTTTAACAGCTCACAAAATAGCTACTTATATACATTATTTTCATTTGAAAACAAAAGAGAAATTAACAATACATGGTTGAGAATAGATATCCAGTTTCCTACCATGCAAGTGTGGCCACCCGGCCTAAAATAAATAACATAACAGATCGCCTCACGTTAACAGAAAGTAAATAAACATGCAACCAGTAACATTATCCCTGGATATCCGTTCACCAACCTGCATACAACACAACAACGTAAAATGCAGACATCACCCCTCGGGTGTGACTCTGACATTTTACCGTTTCATACCCTTTTTCCCTTTTTTTCGACTTTTACAGTTTTCAATCTCTTCATAAAATATCCATTTTCTGATATTCATCAACTCAATATGAGCTCATTGAATATTAAATCACATTTTCCAACTATAGAATTTATTTCTATCAATAATATTGAAAAAGAATACAATTTTTATATCAAAACGGGGTCTGAACAGTGCACAAGACCCAATTTATGGAAATAACCCGTTATAATACTCTACCCACGTATAATTTGTTAAAAATACAATTAAACATATCAAACATGCAATTTCTGGCGTGAATTTTGAAATAAACAAAGAATTCTTTATTTCGGAAATACATCCAAATTTTTCCAATAAAATCCTAAATGCAATTTTCACAATCTATGATTACTAATAGAAATTGAGAGTTCCTTACAACCACTAGGCGACGGAATTGAAGCACGTGCGCGGAAATCGAGACGATTGGCACGAAAATCGAGGCGGACCAAAGTTCTAAGTGGCTGATTTTCGAAACTGGCTTGGTGGTTTCGAAGATCTCGATGTACTCGTCTCTTCTCCCTTCTACGATGAAAGACGGTTTGACCCCGAAATTGATGAAAATCGAGGTTGAAGTTACGAAATCTCCGTATAAAAATACGGCTGATTTTTGACTATACGGTGTGAAAAAGGCGAGAAAACAAAAGGAATTTGGGTGGGTTATGTAGAGAATGAGGCTGCGAACGTTTCTCCCTTCTGCGTCGGAAGACGGTTTGACCCGGAAACGGACGAAATCCGAGGTCAAAGTTTCAAAATTTCCGTATCCAATTACAGTTGATTTTTTATGATATCGGGTAAAATAGAAAGTGAAACAAAGAAAGGTTGGGTGGGTTTTTTAGAGAACGTAGCTGCGGACATTTCTCCTTTCTGCGTCGATCGTCGACGGCGAGCCGTTTGTGAGAGATCTGAGATGGAAGATCAAAGAGAAAAAAAAAAATTTTGTTTTTTATATGTCTCGGCCGTATGGACGCGTTGGGGAAGATGACATATAAAAAAAAAATTAAAAATATTATTTAAATAAAATGTGGGACGAATTCGGTATTTTGTCAATTGTTTCGATCGATGATAACTTGATCATCCAGACTCCAAAACTGACAAATGAATACTCTATTTCACCTAATTTTTTATTCTGGATCTAATGGTATAGTCAATTTCTACAAATTATGTGTCCATAAAAAATTTACATTTTTGGCCTGATGTGACCCCTAAACTTGATGTCGTTTTCGTTTTTGACGATAATTCGACTTCCTGATCTCCAAAAATGACAAATAAATAGTCCATGTTGAATAATTTTTCGTTATGAACCCAATGGTATGATCGAATTTTACAAATTATTGATCTAATAAAAAATCACTATTTTAGCCTGGTCCGACCCGATAATCGAGGATTTTGCAACTTTTATATTCGGACTCGCATTTGAGAGTGCTTACAGGCTAAACTATGTTTTTTAATCATTTTGAATCTAATGGTGAGGTCAGATTCTATTAAAAATGATCAAAACAAGGTCCCACAGTTTTACCCTAACTCCCACTTTCAAGATTTTCTTAAAATTCCACTATTTATTTTTCCTCGAGATACGAATTAAAAATTTGGGGTGTTACATTAAGGATCTATTTATAGAAAAAAATCTGTATAAAAGAGTCCAAAAGTAGCCTTCACTTTTCTTTGCACAAAAAGATAAAATAGGATAACATGAGTTAAGGACTAGGGCATTCCAAAGGATTAAGGCATTCCAAAGTGGGCCCAAATACTTTTGCCTTGGGATTTTAATTCCAAAATATTGATTTTCTGCACAAGAAACACACGTAATTAGATTTATCTAGTAAATGAATTTATTTATGTAGAATTAAGCCTAATTAACATGCAACATGGTGCTTTGAGATTTATCATGATTATTATCTTAATATGAAGAAATAGGGATAAAAATCAAGATAAATGTCTAGGAAACGTGCGTATAATTCAGTGTTTCGAGACACTCATCACCTTCTATTGTAGAAGAGTAGGAGAGTACCATCATCGAATATTTTTCAAACCCTCACTCATTTTGCACCCAACCTCGATTCTCGTGCCATCCAACATTGATTTTTGTGCTAGCTCATCACATTTGGCATCCACAAACTTCAGTAGGGGACTTTTGATTCTTAATAGTAACCGTAGTTTTCAAAATATGCACTTAAGAATTTTTATCGAACATGATTGTATTTGTAAATTGTAGAAATCTTTTGTTTGATTTTAAATTCATGATTAGAATCAGAGATTTAATGTGTTTTTATCAAGTTTAAATGTTAAATTCGTGGGAAGGTCGGGGGATTTGAAGAACAGAAGAGAAAACTCGAAAAAAAAATTATCGAAAAATCAAAAATTCGTGTAATTGTTCAGTGCTGTCGGTAGGAGCTGGTAGTTCCACTGTTACCTACCGTAGGCTATTTTTGCAGTGCCACCAACAACCACTATCAAAAAAATTTAATCAAAACTGACTTCTAACTTTTGGGTTGCTCTCTTCATAACTTATGCATGTTTTCCCACCCTTTATTACATTAAAAACATTTAATTTACTTTAAATTCTTTAATGAAATTACGGTTTTACCACCCATTTCGGAACAATGGGAATGATTTCAAGATTCAAATCTCAAAGGATCAAAATCTGAATTTTGTTTTCAAGAACAAAACGTAAATTTTGACGTTTTCAATAAATTTTCAAAAGTTAATATCTTTCGTGTTACTTTGAATTGGGCTATAAAAATTATATGGTGTCAAATCATGTGCTAAAGGCTTTCATTTCAAAAAACACGATTTCAATTTCGAGAACTTTGAAATTTTGAGTTTTCGACACTTAGCCAAATTTTTACTAACTTTTTCAATTTTGACAGTTTGACTTCGAACACTTATTTGGATCCCGTTTAACAAAAAATTTGATGATTTTCGATTAAATGATCAAAGTGAATTTGAAAGCTTGAAAAATAAAAGTTTGATTTGAAAAAATGAAAAGTGAAAATGTTGAAAGAATAGGTAAAGGATGAAACGGTAAAATGTCATACTTACACCCAAGGGGTGATGTCTGTAATTTACATCGTATGTTGTGTGTAAGTTGGTGAAGGGATATCCAAGGATAATGATTGGTTGCATATTTATTTAAATTCTGTTAGCGTAGAGGCACTGAATTCTATTATTTATTTTAGGCCGGGTGGCCACAGTTGTATGGTAGGAAACAGGATATCCATTCTCAACCTTATATTATTAATTTCTCATTTGTTTTTCAATATATATATATATATATATATATATATATATTATATATATATATATATATATATATATATATATATATATATATATATATATATGTAGTTATTTTGTGAGCTGGTAAAGAGTCTGTGAATACCTAAAGGGATAATATGTCATATCATCCGTAGTGGTGTACTATCCTGGGATGTACGTTAGGGACTACCAAGCTCATACGTGGTGTGGGACGTGTCACGCCCCGAAATCCCAATACGAATCCTTATGATTCATCAGTCAGAATCTAAAGGTGTGAGGTAATCAATCACACAACCTGCTAGAACATTCACAAGTAATAATACTTATGAAAAAAAAATATACGCAGTGGAATAAACATTTAACTAACATCTATACGAGAGTCTAGAGTAAGCGGAAACAATCATCAAACACTGATATCATCCAAGTCCTCAGTCTCATAATATATGGAATTACAAAAAATTTTAAGACTAACATGTTTCTTATCTAAACCAAAAACCGCTAGGATCTTCTACTAGTCCTCAAAGACATGGCGGCGGCAAGACATCAATCTGATCCTCCTCGGGGACATCCTCAAAAGACTCCTCAAATAACGACTCCTCGAGAGTTGAATAATCTGAAATGTGAAGGATAGGGTGAGTAACAAGGGAATTTTACTCAGCAGGATGAACGTCGTTCTACCAGCGAGTCATACATGCACGAGTAATCATCAGAACAATTAAATGATGCAAGTTTTCATAATGTAATATACGATAAATGTCTAAGCATACTAAGTAAACAGTTATAATAACTTTAATCTATTATTTTCAATCATTTAAAGTAGTATATGCATATTTTAAATGAAAACATCTATCAATCATTAAAAAATAAGGAAAAGATACATAATAAGAATACTGCGGTGTAATCGATAAGAGAGTAGAAGAACACACCGATATAACCGCCTTGGCTATGGCAATTCGTTATTCTAGACTTCCAATCTGATGTGAAATCTCATCGTTATAATCTAATTTTGTGGCCGATCTAGCATACCACAGTTGGATGACCATTTATCCGGCTCAGACTAGCAGTTGACCAAAAACCCAATACTAAGTTCAACTAACGGTGAAGTCGACCGTTTGACGACTATAAACTAAAAGTGATCACTAACTAGCCCAAGAGACCCCTCGCGTCGAAGCCTATCAAGAGGCAATGCATGTGAACCCCGCCTAGCTCTACACCATACAGAGTCCGCCTTTACATACAACGTTCCCTAGAAAATAAGTAGGAGAAATTCTTAGATCTCATAAGCTATAATATGTTCTAAGGTATCCTATACTACCGAAGAGCATATGACTTCTAGCGCTATCTTAGATTGACGCGCCACTTCCAGATATACAGCAACGCGTCGCTCTTTATGGGTTTTCTACAAACCTTTATTGGTAAACAAAATAGTTTATTTTGTATATAATATATCATTTCTTTTAATTGAAAATACAAACAAAGTTATGTAATGCCCTCCAGTGATAATTATTTGTCATTTCCATCCATCAACCATCTCATCCCTCTATCTATCTATCACGTTTTACGTGGCATGACCACTACGTAGAATTGGAGGTACTCTCCCATCAATCAGTCGAGAACATACATTCTCTCTATCCATCCATCAATTAAATCGATCAATCTATCATCTAATTTCCTACATATCTATCAAAGTAATTTCACCTTTAAAGTAATTCAAAATTTATAGAGCATCAACCAATTCCATTAGATGGTTTTGGTTGAGTCGAAAGACTCGAAAACAAAGATAAAACCATAAGACGTAAAAACTGGAAATCTATGAAAATTTGACTAAGTGTTGAAAAAATGAATTTTCAAAGTTGAAATTTAAAACGGGTTATTTCTTTCTTCTTTTATTTATTTATTTATTTATTAAAGAACTTAAAGTAATATTTAACTATTTTTAATGAAATAAAGGTAGGAAATGGGTATACATACTATATGGAAGCAACAAAAAAAAAATTACAACCAAACTCAACATTCGGATACTTTTCGAATTGCTGATTTTTCATCGAAACTTGATCAAAATCGATCCAAATATTATACCAACTATAAAATACTTATATTACATCAAATAAACTAAAACCAATCATAAATAAGCATGCAAACATGATTCAAATCGTTAAAATATGTATAAACTTAATGAAACGATCGATTTATCGACGATCGCATGAATTTTCTATGAAATTATAGCATAACTAGAAGGTAGAAGGGAAGGAAACCTACCTCAAGCTATATTCAACGGTTGAACGGAGTTTAAAATCGCTTTCGGCCAATCTCCAAATTTTTCTTCCAGCAAAAATCGGATTTCTTTGCGTCCACTCGTAACCTTCGGCGAGAAGAACAACGTTCCTTCTTGCGGCTAAGCTCGGATTATTTTCGTTTAGCGTAGATCTGAGTTTCAAATATCGAAAAAAAGGGTTGAGATTTGTTTGGAGAGGAGAATAAGAAAAATCAGATTTTTCAAATAGAATTCAGATATTTATATAACTTAAGTTGGGACAAACTTGTCATTTTGGGAATTATTTTTTTCGAATGCCGAATTGGACAAACTTATACTCTATTTTGAGTGATTCTTTGACACGAATCTAATGGTATGATCGATTTCCTCAAATTAGGTCTCTAAAGTGTCGTTTACCTATTGGAAAAATATCTAATGCGAAACTCGAAGATTTGATAACTTTTTCAATCAACTTCAGATTTAGGCGTGCTTACAGGTTAAAGTATGTTTCTCGATCCTTCTAAATCTATTAGTTAAGTTAATTTTCTTCAAATATTAAAAATTAAGAATCCATACTTTTAAATCAATGCATGAATCTAAAATTCTTTCCTTGAGATACATTTTAGATTTTTAGGTCATTACAAGACGCGTATGAGAGTGGAGTTACAACTAGAATCTGGGTCCATTCCTTTCTATCGTTACCAGTGAACTTGTATTGTAAAGGTAGTCATGTATGAATGGAATTATAAATTTGGTAATCACATGCACGTTTTATAGGCATAGACGAAGATGATTAGTCAGTGATCACTAACAATCTAGAAGTAATCAAACGTTGTGACACATCGAAAAGAGATCTATTACTTATAGTCATGTCAAACGGCCCACCTGAGTCGGATAAATAGTCATCCAGTGTGGTAAGTACAACGATCGACCACAAAATCGAAAACTAAAAGCTAGTGAAATGTTGTAACATCATGTCCCGACTGTGAATGATCCAGTCATGAATCTTAATGTTCTAATTCAACTACTCCACCATTGTGTAATATGTACCTATTGTTCTATTTTGAATTATAAATTGAAAAGCATGTCTACTATTTCAATGAGCATGGATGACTGATATTATGTGAAATTTTAAATTGTCTAGTTGCTCATCCATGGCTATATGTACCAATTAATAGTAATTTAATTTGTAAAACTTGCATGTTTTGAAATGATGCAGTATGATTACTCGATCACTTTAGGTGAGGTTATTAGTAGAAATTGTTTGTGGACCTACTGGGTAATCATTGTTACTCACCCTTTACTTATTATTTTTAGCTTCAGAACCTACAGTCAGAAAGACTATCATAGAGCCATCGAGTAAGGATTTTTTGGTGGGTCATACCGACGACCAGAGTCTATTACCCAATGAGCATTGGGACTACTTCTCCTAGGAGCCTGTTCGTCCCCAAAGGAGTATGTAATTTTTGGGTTGAGAGATTAGGTCCATATTAGAGTGAGAGTACTTTCGTAATCCTGTATATTGGTTATCTTTTTGCGCTACTCTGATCTAACTATTTGATGTTGTAATTTATCGTCTTTCGCATCTTGTATATTTTTGACACATTCTTCATACAGGATTTGTTGGTTGTTAGCCTATCAAGTTTTCGAATTCCGTAGAACACTAACATAAACAGAGGGAACTATGTCAAAATTCTGAGGTGCCACCAAATACCTTGAGTTTGACCTTGGGTATTGTGTTAGCATTTGACAGGGCACCACAGAGTTAGTTAATGAAAATACAAATATAAAGGAAAAATCCAGTAGTAACAAAATTCAATTGTCTCAAGTTTTACTCTTGGATCTGAGTATCTCGTAAACAAAGGGTTGGAAGAAAGATGAAAAAAGAAAAGAAAAGGTTCTCTATCCAAGTAGATTGAAGAGCAGTATTGAGTTAGCCTAACTAAAGAAAAAAAGAAAATGTGCATTATGTCAAAAGCTCGGCCATGACAAACGAATTTGTTATGAAAATCCTAAATATATAAAGAAGATTGGATCTACTACCCAATGTAAGTAATTTTATGTTTGTAAGATAAATTTATTCCTTAAAACGTTGATATCGTATGAATTATAATTTTTTTTTTTGTATTCTTTCTTTTTTTCTTTATGGACAAATTTTAAGATAATGAGGAAGTACAAGGATTAGAGTAGGACATGGATAATGATCACAAGGCAATACATTGTTCATAATGCATTCAGGTTTACTTATATTTTCCTTTGGGTAGTATTTGAAGTTTGTAATGCCCTACAATTTATTTTCTTGATTCTATATATTTTAATTTTAATATTTTGATAGTTAAGGATATCCTTAGAATGCAGCACAGTTCTAGATGAAGTTTTCATAGTGAAGAAAGAGACCCATTACCTTCACTTACCTCCAATTCTAATTATTAAAAAAAAATTGCTTCTAAATTGTTGGATGATTAAACTATATCAAAGTTTTTTTTTAGATATGTTTTCTTTTGACTTGAACAATCTTAAATATAATTTAAGTGGATATTAAGCAATTTCATGTACCCCAAATTTTGGTCAAAGCGCCTGATGGTGAAATGTTGCAGTTCACCGTGATAGTTTGTAATGTGCAGCAACTTGTGATGTTGAATTTCTGATGTGATTGTCCATTTGAGAAAAAACTACCCTTAATAAGACTTAAAATCTTACTATGTTAAGTAAGGAAAGTGTTTCACTTTTCCTTAAGATATGGGGAACTCTAATAGTGTCTAATTGTCCAAGGAGGTTTGAGGATTTCCATCAAACAAATGGTTGAGATGCCTTGAAAATTTTCTTAAAGATCAATACTATTTTTCTAGGGATAAAAATAATTTTTTAATTTTATTTTTCTACAGAATTCTAAGAGAGGCTCACTCCAATCACTCATGGAGAACCCAAAACGTGAGATGAATTATGCCTGTATTTTGCTAGGAAAAGTTTTAATTGCTTAAGTTTGGAGAAGGACTTTTCTATCCTCAAAAAGATTTCATTAATGTCTAGAATCACTACATATGGTAAGAAAAATAAGTTTCCTTGGCTCAACCATAAAATTATTGATACAAATTGGCTCCTTTTGATCATGTGACCGAAACTAGGTGGCGTCCTAAGTTACTCGATTAAATTTGGAAACATCTGTGGGATCGGGGCATGCGAATGTAAGGGCTAGTTCCATCCCAAAGGGCTTCGTGATACTTGTGATATAAAAAGAACAAAAAAAGAGAGATTTTGTAGGGATTTGTTTTTCAATGAGTAATTCTAATACATCATTCCACTTAATTGTACATCTAATGTTTTGCTTTAAGGGTATGTTTGATTGCATGGAAATCAAATTTCCATAGATTTTGAAACCTAAGGAAATTGGTGGTGGAGTAAAATATCAAAAAATAAATACAAAATTCAAAGAGAAAAATAAGAAGAAAAGGAGGAGAGAGAGAGAGATTGTCGATGGTGACATTGTTGGTGCTGATCTCGACCAATATGTATGTCTGTGGCAGTGATGATCGTGGTGGTGGGAAGGGAAATAGGAAGAAGAAAGAACTAGGTTTTTTATTTTTTGGAGGGTGGATTTCATTTTCCCCTGGTGTAAGATGGAAAAATGAAATTCATGATTGAGTGGACATTTTTATGAGGGTGGAAATTCAATTTTCATGGAGATTTTCAATCAAACACATGTAAATTGTGATATTCCATAGAAAATGAAGTTTTTCATCATTTTCCATGTGTAATCAAACATACCTTAAATGTCATTTGGGATTATAATTTTGGACAAAATAAATATTCAATTTCTAGTCCAAAGCTATTATTGGAAAGAAATCCTTTATTACAAGAATTTCAGAGGGTGTTATTTGCAAATAACGCACAACTTTAGATGCTTAAGATGGGTTCCAACTGAAACACACTTTTTGTCTTTAGAAAGAAAGGGATTTTAATTTTTGAAAAATAAAAGAAGGTGTTATTTGCAAATAACCCATAACTTTAAAATTGAAGGTAGGTTCTAGCTGGAACATACTTTTTGCTTTTAAAAGAAGATTCATTCATTAAACAACGTCAAATCCAACGACCAATTTTCATGGACTTTTAATATGATTTTGAGTTCGTCCATAGATCCGTCCCCATATATATATATATATATCCAACATCATAGAGTTGAGAATGAATATCCAATTTCTTACCATGCAAATGTGGCCAATCGGCTTAAATTAAATAACAGTACACAACACATAATCGTAAATAAACATGCAAACCACCTTGTAATACCCCGAATTCTAATTAGTATCTCGAGAAAATAAAATAGTAAAATTTTAAGAAAATTTTGACAGAGGGACTTAAGGTAAAATACTCAAATTTTGTTATGTTCATTTTTAATGAAATTTAACTTTGTCATTAGATTCAAAATGGTTAAAAAAATATTTTTTAGCCTATAAGCACGCTCGAATTCAAGTTCATATGAAAAAATTATAAAATCCTCGAGTTTCGCATCAAGTAACTACCAAATAGGTAAACGTCACTTTAGAGATATACTTTGAGGAATCCGATCATACCATTAGATTCGTGTTGAAAAATCACCCAAAATAGAATATAAGTTTGTCCAAATCAGCATTAGAGAAAAATAACTCCCGAAATGACGCTTACGTCTTATTTAAGTTATAAATATCTGAAATTATAAGAAAAATCTAATTTTTCGTATTCTTCTCTCCAACCAAATATCAGACCATTTTTTTTTCAAAATTTTCAACTTAGATTTATGCCAAACTAAAACGATTCAAGCTTCATCACAAGAAGAAAAGTTGTACTTCGTCGAGGACTATGCGTGGACATGAGATAATACGATTTTCGTCAATAGAAAGTTTTGTGGTCAACAAGAGGTGATCTTTAACTCCGTTCAACGATCGAATATATCTCGAAGTAAGATGCTCTCCCTTCTACCTTCTAGGTGTACTACAAGTTCATAGAAAATTTCATGTTATCCTTTAGATTACGATTGTTCTTCCAAATTTCAAGTTATTCATTAAATTGTACATGTTTGAATGAGTTTAATCAGGTTTGCGTGATTACTTTCAATTGATTTTGACTCATTAGAAGTTATTTACGTTGTTTATAAGTTTTATCATGTTTTAGAACCAAGTCTATAAAGGTTATCAAGTTTTAATCGATTTTGGACCCAAAAAAATGAAAACTGATGAAACTAGGTGGGCATTCCCGTTTGCTAATGGAGCTGCCATCAGACCTGAAAATTTTCAAAAACTGATTTTTTTTTCAACTTTCATTTTTCCTCAGCTTATACATTATTTTCCTCTTTATTTTTTTTTTCTTTCCATTTACTTTAAGTTCTTTAATGAAATTAGGGTTTTACCCTCCATTTGGAAACTTTGAAAATAGTTTTGAAATCCATATCTCATCATATCAAAATGTAATTTTTGATTTCAAAAATAAAACGTAAATTTCGACGTTTTTGACCGATTTTCAAAATGTGATATCTTAAGCATTCCTTTAAATTAAGTAATAAAAATTATATGAAATTTCTCATGTTGTCGAGGGTTTTCATATACAAAAACTTGTTTTTAATTTAGACAACTTTGAAAAATCCCTATTTCCAACACTTAGCCAATTTTGACAGCTTTTCCAGCTTCATATGACTTTATCGTGTTTTTCGAGCCTTTCTAATCAATCAAAATCATCGAATGGAATTAGTTGATGTTTTTTGTATTTCAAATAACTTTAAAAAAGAAAATACTTTAATAGATATATAGAAAGTTAGATGATAGATTGATTGATTGATTGAGAGAATGTATGTACTCGACTGATTGATGGGATAGTACCTTCAATTCTACGTGAGGGTCATGCCACGTAAGACATGATAGATAGATAGATGGATGAAATGATTGATAGATGGGAATGACAGATGGATGTCATTGAAGAACATTATTAAATCTTGTTAGTGTTTTCGATAAAAAAATGATATACTATATACAAAATAAAATAATTTGTTTACCAAAAAAGAGTCGTGGGAAAATCTACTAAGAGTGATACGTTGCTATATATCCAGAAGCGGCAGGTCAATCTAGGATCAGTACTAGATGTCATATGCTCTTCGGTAGTATGGGATACCTTAGAGCATATTTCAACTTATGAGATCCAGGAATTTCTCCTACTTCTTTCTTGGGGAACGTTCTTTGTAAAGGTAGTCTCTATATAGTGTAGAAGTAGGTGAAGTTCACATGTATTGTCTCTTGATAGGCTTCAACGCGAGGGATCTCCTGGGCTAGTTAGTGATCACTGTTAGTCTGTAGTCGTTAAATGATAGGCCTCACCGTAAGGTGAACTCTCTAAGTTTTTGGTCTACGGCCAGTTTGAGTCAGATAAACCATCCCAAAACTTTGGTATGCCGATCGACCACACAATCAGATCTTAAAGATGGGATTCCACATCGAAAGTAAAGTTTGGAATATCAATTTTCATGTCGAACTCGTTATATCAACGTGTTCCTCTGTTCTCTTATTGACTACATCGTCATGTTCTTATTATGTATTTTCTTTCTTTTGTGATGTTGATAGATGTTTTCCACTTGTAAATGTATATGTTACTTTAAATGATAGAAATGATAGATTGAAATTAATTACAACTGTTTACTAAGTGTGTTTAGATATTTAATGTATGACATTATGAAACCTGTATTATTTAACTGTTCAGTCTGATTACTCGTGCATGTATGACTTGCGGTTAGAACGACGTTCATCCTGCTGAGTAACATTTCCCTATTACTAACCATATCCTTCCCCTTTCAAATTGTTCAGTTTTTACAGAGCTTACCTATGAGGAGTCATTCAAGGAGGTTCTTGTAGAAGGTTTTATCATGAATCTGCAACTACCGCCAGCTTGAGGATTAGTTTCGTGGTTTAGCAAGTGTGTTGTACTGTATTTTGTGGGACTTGATGTATACTATTTTGAAATATTGTAATTAGGAAATGGTTATGAGGATTCGATGAATTTAATTAATGGTGATTGGCTTCCGCTTTTCTTTGATTTTAGATTCTCTATTATAGATTCTGCTATATGTATATTTCACTTCATAGTGTTATTATCTATGATTGTTCTATCAAGTTGAGTATATGTTCATCTTACACCTTGAGATTCTAACTAATGAATCATAGGAATTCGTGTTGGGGTTTTGAGGCATGACACACCTCGTGATAATACAAAGTAAATTAACCCTGGATATTCTTTAATCAACCCACACATAGTATTACAATGTAAAATGCAGACATCACCCCTTGGGTATGATTTTGATATTTTACCGTTTCATCCCCATTTTCCCTTTTTTTTTTATTTCTGCACTTTTCAAGTTTTTCAATATTTATCAATTCCAACTCGATCCATTTAATATCAAATCATCTTTTAGCTTTTAAAAATTCATTTTTGTCATTTCAATAGAAAAATTACAAAATTTGGGTCAACACACGGTCCTAGCGAATGCATAGAACTAAACTAGCAGAAATAATCCGATGAAATGTCCCACCCACACATAATTTATTTTAAAACACAATTAAACATATCAAATACATATATTTGGCATGAATTTGAAATAAACGATAAAAATTCTACATTAGGAAATATAATCAAAAGATTTAAAAAAAAATTTAAATGCATTTTCAAAATCTACAATTACTAATAAGAATCATAAGTCCCTACCAATCTCTGGGTGCTAAAATTGAAGATCGTGCGTAAAAATTAAGGGGATTAGCCTGGAAATCGAGGTGGATCTGACGTGGATACGACTAATTTTTTAATCAGACACAGTGGTTTCGTAGATCTCGACAACACCGTCATTTTTCTCTTCTGTTGTGAAAGACAGTTTGGGCTCTAAGTCGATGAAATCAAAAGTTGAAGGGTCTAAACTCCCATATGTGCTACGATTAATTTTTGATGAAATACAAAAAAAGAAAAGAAAAAAAGAAGAAAAAATGGACAAGGTTTGTAGAGTTGACGTTGTTGACATTTTTTTCTCTTTCATCGAGCGTCGACAGAGTCCCGTTCGTACGAATCCGAGGAATAAAGTTTGTTGACACCAACGTTTTACAAAACGTATGGGTTGCTATCATTAGACGGTTTGGGGAGACAATGAATAGTAAATTTAATTAGAAATTCTTTATATAAGCTTACGGAACGAAATCAGTATTTTTGAAATTGTTTCGTTTGACGATAACTCGACTTTTCGGACTCCGAAACTAACAAGCGAATACTTCATTTTCTATAATTTTTGTGTGGATCTAATGTGCCATTGGATTTTACAAATTCTCGCTCCATCAAAAATTCAGTAAGCCTATCTACAACTACCCATACTGCATCAATCACATCACTAGCCTTTAGCAACCCACTAACAAAATCCATAGTCACGTGCTCCCATTTTTATTCCGGAATAAGAAGTGGTTGCAACAACCCTGTAGGTCTCCTATGCTCAGTCTTTATTTGCTGACATATCATACAATGACTCACATACTGAGCAATATGTTTTTTCATCTCTAGCCACTAAAAATTTATCTTTATGTCCTGATAAATCTTGGTACTCCCTGGATGAATAGAAAAATATGACTTATGGACTTCATCCATTATGTCCTTTCTCAACAAAACGTCACGAGGAACCCAAAGTCTATTCTAGAATCTTATGCTACCATCATCATGAATTCTCCAACTCCGATCACTAAAATCATTGATTTTCTGTTGATACTCTTCCAATTTTGTATATGTATTTTGAGTTTCAATAACTTTCTCACTGATCTGGGGTTGTACTCTCATCTGGACTACATAGGATTTCTGCTCATCTATTTTTAAGGGAATGTTGAATACGTAATCAGTTGCAATTTTTAGCATTTTCTATTCCTCAATTCTTATGTGAACAAACACCCTTTCCTACGAGTTAAAGCATCTGCTACTACATTAGCCTTACCAAGATGGTAATGCAACGTGAAGTCGTAATCCTTCAGGTACTCCATCTATCGCCTTTGCCTCATGTTCAAATCTTTTTGCTAGAACAAATACTTGAGGCTCTTGTGATCTGAATACACTTCAAAGGTCTCCCCATACAAGTAGTATATTCAAACCTTGAGTGCATGTACTATAGCCGCCAACTCTAAATCATGAGTTGGATAGTTCTTCTCATGGATCTTTAACTGTCTTGATGCATAGGCAATTACCCGACCATCTTGCATTAATACACACCCAAGTCCCGTATAAGAAGCATCAGCATAAATGACATATTTCTCTCATAGTTTAGGGACTATCAAAACAGGTGTCGCGGTTAGTCAAGTCTTCAACTCTTTGAATGTTATTTCACAGCTATTGGTCCATTCAAATTTGATCCCTTTTTGAGTTAACTTCGTTAATGACGAACTATCTTGGAGAAGCCTTCTACAAACCTACGATAATATCCCATAAGTCCAAGAAAAATCCTGATCTCAGTAACTGTAATCGGCCTCTGCCAGTTCATGACCACTTCAATCTTTGACGGGTCCATAGATATCTTATTCTTGAAAGTTACATGACCCAAGAATTTCACTTCATCTAATCAGAATTCACACTTGGAGAATTTCGCATATAGCTTCTCCTTGCGCAATCTGTGAAGCGTGATTTTTAAATGGTCCTCATGTTCAAATTCCATCTTTGAGTAGATCAAAATATCGTCAATGAAGACATTCAAGAAATCCCAAAATACTCGTTGCATGAGATCCATAAACACTACAGGTGCATTAGTCAGATCAAAGGGCATTACTAGGTACTCAAAGTGCCCTAATCATGTTCTGAATGCTATCTTCGAGATATCTTCCTCTTTGATCCTCAACTTATGATACCCTGATCTTAAATCGATCTTAGAGAAGTATTTTGCACCTCTCAATTGATCAAATAGATCATCAATCTTAGGAAACGGGTACTTGTTATTTGTAATCGTCTGGTTCAGTTTTCGATAGTCAATACATAATCTCATTGACCCATCCTTCTTCTTCATGAAAAAAACTAGAGCACCCCAAGGTGAGCTGCTCAGACAAATGAAACCCAAACTTGCCAACTCTTCCAAATGAATTTTCAACTCCTTCATTTCCGTTGGGACCATCCGATAAGGTGGAATCGATATGGGTCTAGTTCCTGGAATCAGTTCAATTGAGAAGTCAATCTTCCTTATTAGGGGTAACCCAAGTAACTCTTCCAGAAAGGCATCGGGATAATCACATACTACTTATATTGACTCTATCTTTAGTGATTCTTCGTTTACCGTACTAACGGTAGTATTCATGTTATACATCTTACCCAAGTCAACACCATTGTAAGATGATTCTATCATTCGGACTGCACGGTTCTGAAATTCCTTAAACTTGAATTCTGGTTGTCCCCGCACATCAAACCTAACGGTTTTCGCATAACAATTTATAATTGCATGGTATGCTGCTAACCAATTCATTCCTAGAATGATGTCGAAATCCCGAAGTTCTAAAACTATCAAATCCAGTTCAAATGAACCATCTCCTATCTTGAGAACACACGCGTTACATACATGATGTGGCATTGTTTTGTTTCCTAAGGGAGTCATCAATGAAAGTGTCCTATTGTGAAAGCGCCCTCGATCCGCGGGGTGCGCGGATCCGCTTTTGACCCTTGAGGTTTAGGAGTCGCCACCTAGTTATTAAGGTCTAGGAACCAAACTGACTCTAAAAAATGCAAACTAATCTACGAAAGAAAAAAAAAGGTCTGGGGATCACGTTACGGGGTTGGAAGGTGTTAGGCACTAACCCCGCCCGGCCAAAGTCGGTCTCTACTAACTTCCCAAATAAATCATATTGCTAAAAACCTAGATAATAATAAAATAAAATTAAAAAAAAAAAGATTATACCTTTCCGATAGCAAAAACTTTGTTCCCTCAGATCCGACAAAAGTTGTTCCTTGTACCGTACTTCTTGCTTCGTTCTGTCTCCGGATTTGATTTTCAATCTCCGAGGCAAGGTATCTCCTTATTTTTGGATCTGAACTCTTCGAGTTTGTTGTGGATTTTAGGATATTTTTAGAAGGCTTTTAGGTGTTTCTTAGGCTAAAATCGAAGGAGGGATGTTAGGTAAGGAGTTGGGACTCCAAAACTAGGGTTTATGGGAGGCTAGGGGGCTTTTAGACCTACTTCTCTTAAGGTTTATGATTTGATACGAAAATAGGGTGTGAGTACCTCTATTTATAGATGTTTTTAGGGGTTGATTTAGATAGAGTTAGTGTTTAATTAGAGTTGTGTTTTAGTTAGAATTGTTTTAGGTAGAATTGTGTTTTAATTAGAATTATTTTAGGTAGAATTATTTTTTAGTTAGAACTCTATTAGATAGAGTTATTATTTAATTAGAATTCTATTATGATTTTGACTTTTGGTCTTATTTGATTGACTTTTAATATTTTGACTTTAGTCTTACTTGATTGACTTTTAATATTTTGACTTCACTCTTGCTTGATTGACTTTAATTTTGACTTTAGTCTCATTTGATTGACTTTAATACCTTGACTTTAGTCTTGCTTGATTTACTTTTAATTTTTGGAGATCCCTCCTCCATTATTTCTTTAATTCTTTTGACCCCCAAATGGAGGGGTCCTTAAAGAAATATCCCACGAACCCTCAACAATTTTACTTGAAAGCCCGATTGATCGATTTTTTTAATTCAAATTTTTAATTTAATTTCATCAATATTTCACTTTAATTATTTAATGTTTTATTTATTAATTTCGAATTTTTTTATTATGAAAATTGTGAAATTACCGTTTTGCCCCTAGAGAGGACTTTTCACGTTTTAAGTCGGTTTTTAATGTTCTAGGATGTTTTAGAATCGATTTTTCGTAAGGAATTCAATGGAAATATTGGTTTGTGTTATTTATAAAAAATTTTGTGTGAAATGGTCGTGAACTTTATGAGGGGCATTTTCGTAATTTTGTCGAATTCTGTTAAAATTGGTGAAATGATTTATTTGATTTCGATTTGTTATTTTATGTGTTCGAAAGGGTTTTCCTAAACATAACGTAGGCTCTAGGGTTGTTTTGATGTCAGGGGTATTTTGGTAATTTGGTCATTTTTAGTGATTTTTATCGTAAAACTTCTTTTTGTCTGAAAAATGATGATTTCTAAGCTTCTAGGGTTATATTTTCCTAGCGTAGCGTAGTTTCTAAGATTTTGTCAGTTTGAGATACCTCATCCGGATTTCTGAAACACATCTGGTAACAAAATAAAGCAATGGAATACACATCCATCATTGGGAATCATTGCGATTGGGTGGACGAGTTGATTAATCAGGCGAATGCAAAAATGGGGTGTCTACATATTGGTGTTTGTTGCAGAGAGTTCTAACTTTTCTATCATGTCAGATGATACAAATGAATGTGTGGAACACAAATTAATCAGTACATGTGTTAAACAGTTGTATAACATGATTATACCTTCCACGACATCCTCTGAAGCTGTAACGTCGGCTTGCATCATAGCATAGACCCTAGCCTGAGTTATTGAATCACGGGTCTACTGGGGGATCTTGGGGCACTGTCTCCTCAAATGTCCAAGTTCACCACACTCGTAACATTTGATCGCCTCCCTACTAAGCTGACCCATAGGTGCCCTCTGTGACAGTAGTGAAGTCTAGCATTCTGAACTTGAGGCCTCGAAGTCTGTTCATGGCCTCTAATCATTTGACTCTATAATCGAGTAGCCTGACCCCTGCTCTGTATTGGTACTGTTGTCTTCTTCAAGTACTGGCCTATAGATACTGGGGGTCGAAAACTACTCTAACCATGTGGTTGATTGGCCCACTGCTATCGTGAACTATTGGGCCTGTAAATCATCTGCCTCTTAACCGGTAGGGGGTACCATCCTCATCCCAGCACTCTGTTCGTGGATGACCTCATATGTCTCCTCTAGCTTTTGGGCTCTCATGACCACTTCGGAGTAGCTAGTAACCTCGAAGGCTACCATCCTATTCTTGAAGGTGATTTTCAATCCTCTAAGAAACTTCTCGACTTTCATCTGTTTGGTGGAAATCAGCTTGGGGACATAATGAGCCAGTTGGATAAAGTGGGATTCATACTGGTCCACAGACATGCTACCCCGTGTTAACCTATCAAACTCTATCCTCTTTCTATCTTTGGAGTTAACGGGAACATATTTCTCTAGGAACGTTCTTTGAAAAATCGTCCAATTGTTCTGAATCTCTGGTTTGTTGTCTTTCACCGAAGTCCACCAATGTGTTGTACCCCTCTGAAGCATGAAAGAGACACACAAGACCTTCTGGGTACCTAAACACTTCATAGTACACAAGTTTTTATCATACTCCTCCAACCATTCTTCCGTCATAGCGAGGTCCGTAGTTCTATCAAAGCCAAGTGGCCTCATACCCCGGTATTCTCTCAGAAGAGCACCCGCATGACCCTGATATGGTGGTCGCACCAACTGCACGTGTCTCGATATCTGTGCTGGTGGGGGTATACCCTGATCAAATGTGGAGTCAAGAGTATGCTCTGGAGCAGCCTCAGGTATATGTACACCTGACTGGTTCTACCCCCCAATCTCATAATACATCAGATTAAAAAAATTTCTAAACTAACATGTTTCTTATCTATAAGCAAAAATCGCTAAGATCCTCTACTAATCCTCAAAGAGACGACGGCAGTAAGACATCAACCCGATCCTCCTCAAGGACCTCCTCAAAAGATTCCTCAAAGAATGACTCATCAGAAGCGAAAAAATATGTAAGTAGAAGGATAGGGTGAGTAACAAAGAAATGTAACTCAGCAGGATGAACGTCGTTCTAACAGCGAGTCATACATGCACAAGTAATCATCTGAACAGTTAAATAATACAAATTTTTCATAATGTAACATACGATAAATGTCTAAGCATACTTGGTAAACAGTTATCGTAATTTCAATTTATCATTTAAAGTAACCTATGCATCTTTCAAATAAAAACATCTATCAAACATTACAAAATAAGAAAAAGATACATAATAAGAACACGATGGTGAGGTCAATCATTTGATGACTATAGACTAATAGTGTCACTAACTAGCCCAAGAGACCCCTCGCGTTGAAGCCTATCAAGAGGCAATACATGTGAACCCCGCCTACCTCTACACTATATAGAGACCACATTTACACTCAACGTTTACCAGGAAATATGTAGGAGAAATTCCCGGATCTCATAAGCTGTTATATGCTCTAAAGTATCCCATACTACCGAAGAGCATATGACATCTAGCACTATCCTAGATTGACTCGTCGCTTCCAAATACACAACAACGCATCACTCTTTATGGGTTTTCTACAAACCTTTTCTGGTAAATAAAATAGTTTGTTTTGTATATAGTATATCATTTCTTTTAATCGAAAATACAAACAAAGTCTGGTAGTACTTTTCAGTGACAACCATCTGTCATTTTATCCATCTATCTATCTATTACGTTTTACATGGCATGGTCACTACGTAGAATTGGAGGCATTGTCCCATCAATCAGTCGAGAACATACGTTCTCTCTATCTATCCATCAATCAAATCGATCAATCTATCATCTAACTTCCTAAATATCTAAAAAGTATTTTCACTTTTAAATTGTTTTGAAATTCATCGAGCATCAACCAATTTCATTCTATGATTTTGTTGAGTAGAAAGACTCGAAAAAAAAAAACACGATTAAATCATAAGACATAAAAGCTAAAAAATTGTGAAATTTTGGCTAAATGTTAGAAAAATTGATTATTTTTCAAAGTTTTTGAAATTCGATTCAAACATTATACTAGTCATAAAACACTTAAAATATATCGAATAAGCTAAAATCAATCAAAAATAACTATGCAAACATGGTCCAATACGTTCAAATATGTATAAATGTAATGAAACAATCGATTTATCAAAGATCACATAGATTTTCTATGAAATTATCGCATAACTAGAAAGTAGAAGGGAAGACAACCTACTTCGGGTTATTCTATACGGTTCAATGGAGTCTAAGGATCACCTCCGACTGATCTCAAAGATTTTTTTCGATGAAAATCGACGTTTCTAACGTCCACGCGTAACCTTCGATGAGAGGAACAACTTTCCTTCTTGCAGCAAAGCTTGAATCGTTCTCATTTGGCATAGATCTGAGTTGCAAATCTCGAGGAAAAATTATTGAGTTTTGTTTGGAGAAAAGAATAAAAAAAATTAGATTTTTCTAATTAGTGACTGATATTTATAATTTAAGTTAGGACATACGCGTCATTTTAGAATTATTTTTCTCGAATGTCGATTTGGACATTCTTATATTCTATTTCGGGTGATTTTTCAACACGAATCTAATGGTATGATCGGATTTCTCAAATTATATCTCTAAAGTGTCGTTTACCAATTTGATAATCACTTTATGTGGATTTAGTAATTTTTCGATCAACTTCTAATTAAGTCGTGCTTACAAGTTAAAGTATGTTTATCGACCCTTCTGAATCTATTGTTGAAGTTAATTTTCTTCAAATATTAGAAATTAAGGATCCATACTTTGAATCAATGTAAAAACTTAAAATTCTTTCCTCGAGATACATATTAAGATTTTTAGCTCATTATATTACTCTTTATCACAGTCGTAGATAAGGGTTATTCCTAGAATCGTATATCATCTGACCCAAGAGAAGGTACCTATTTCCTACGAAATTTTGAAAGGTACAATTTTTATTTATAATGATAAAATTCAAGTTTTAATCGATACTGATTCCTCTAGAATATACATTTCTACTAAGATTGCGTGGTTACTAGAACTAGAAATTATTGATACGGGCCAAGTAATGAAACTAACCACATGGTTGAGAGACCGTCAGGTAACCCAAAAACTATGTCGAAACTATCTAATTAGAGTAGAGGATAAGGTAGGGATTCTTGATCTCATGATACTAGATTCGTGGTGATTTTGATGTTATCTTGGATATGGATTGGATAGTATAGAATAATGTGCATGTCGACTACTTTGCGAGGTCTATTAGTATTAAGAGACCAAGGTATTCGAAGTTCAAGGTTCAGCGATCCAGATACAGAAGAGATGGTTCTCTGTACAAATAGTTGGGAAATTTGAGAGTATTAGAATAGAGACTCCAGTATATCTAGTAAAGGTAAGTAGAGAATTTGATAATATTTTCTAAAAGAATTATCAGATTTTCCATTGTGTCGTGAGGTAGAATTTTCTATGGATTTAGTGCCAAGCATGGGGATTATTTCTATTATACCCTACCGAATGGCCTTGATAAAAACTCGAGAGTTGAAAGCACAGTTGATGAGTTTATGAGCATGGGATTTATCCGATTGAGTTCCTCACCTTGGGAAGTACTTATTCAGTTCGTCAAGAAGAAATATAGGTCACTTCGATTGTGCATTGATTACCGAAAACTGAACCAAGTGACCACCAAGAATAAGTACCCCCTTTCGCGCATCAATGACCTGTTTGACCAACCACAAGGTGCCCAGTATTTCTCTAAGATCGATTTGAGATATGGTACCACCGATTGAGAATTCAGGAGGTTTATATTCCGAATACTGCATTTCGAACCAACCTAGGCACTTCGAGTATCTAGTGATGTCTTTCGGTCTAATAAATGCATCGATAGCATTTATGAATCTTATGCATCAAAAATTGTAGAAGCACCTCGATAGGATATCATCTATGAAATAATAACTTATATGGATGATATTCTGATCTATTTTATATCGAAAGAAGATCACGAGAGACACCTCAAAATCACATTACATATTTTACGAGAACATAGGTTATATGTCAAGTTCAGCAAGTGTGAGTTCTAGTTTCGTAAGGTAAAATTCTTAAGGCACGTAGTGTCAAGTGAAGGGATGATAGTAGACCCTTCCAAAGTTGAAGTCGTGCTGTCGTGGAAACAACAAAAGGCAATGACAAATATTAGAAGTTTTCTTGGGATGGTAGGTTACTATTGAAGATTTATTAAGGGATTCTCCACTCTTGCAGCATCGTTGACGAGACTAATTCAAAAAAATGTCCAATTGGAGTGGGATGATGTATAAACCTATTTAAGTAAATAGTTTGTGAATGAAGTTAATTTATTTGCAGTATGTATATATTGTGGTTTATGAGTTGGTACGATAAGGTCTTGTATGTAGCATTGGGAGACTATGATTAGTAGAAAGTTGGGATGTAGGATTTATCTTCTTGAATAAGATTTTAAATCATAAGGTTTATGACAAGAGTCTTGAACAAATATCACGATAAATAAAATATTAAACGAGAAGTAGAGATGTTGAATTCAATATGATTATCAACCATAAGGACTATTTGAAGAATAAGATATGATTTGAAATTTCAAGGAATAAATTTTTATTACGGAGAGGAGAATTTAACATCCCAAACTTTTTATTCGTATCTCGAGAAAAAATAAATAATTGACTTTTAAGAAAATTCTAAAAGTGGGACTTATGATAAAATTTTAGAATTTTCTGATCATTTTTAATGAAATTTAACCTTACTATTGGATTCATAATGGTCGAAAAACATATTTTAGTCGGTAAGCAAGCTCAAATGTAAGTCCAAACGAAAAAATTGCAAAATCCTTAATTTTAAAGTCAGACTAGACTAAAAAAAATATAAATTTTTACTGGAACAAGAATATTTAAAATTCAATCACACCATTGGGTTTACAACGAAAAATTATAAAAAAAAATGAAGTATTTTGTGGTGTCCCGCCAAATGCTAACACAAATCCTCATGTCAAAACTCGAGGGTGGTACATCAAAATTTCAGCATAGTCTCCTCTGTTTATGTTAGCATTCCAAGGCGTTCAACCTGCACCTGATAAACGACATACAATCCTGCATATATATACAAAATATAATACTAGCGGAAGTCTATATACGTCTAATAACGTATGAAAGATCAGAGTGCGGAAGAATAACCAGAATACAGGATTATACAAAATTCCTTACTCTAACAGAAATCCTAACACTCGAGACAGAATCCATAAGACTACCTGGGGGAACTGACACCACTAGAGGGTATAGCCCTAATACTTACCAGGTGAACGGACTCTGGTTGTCTATCTGACCAACCAGATGATCCTCATTCGTGCTCTATACTTGCCTCGCCAAGCTCTGAATCTGAAACTAAAAAAAATGGAGAAAGAAAGGGTGAGTAACAATGGTTACCCAATAAGGAAGAACACAATTTATGCCAATAATCTTTTCTAACATGAATGAATAAGCATACTAAATCATTTTAAAATCTGTAAAATTTTACAAAAGTAACTACGATTAACTGGTACATATAGCCAGGGATGAGCAACTAAACATTTAAAACTCACATTACATCGATCAGCAGTACTCACTATAACATTCTCTTTTTATACAAATCTAATTGATCAAATGAAAACATTAAACATGGATTTCATTTTATATATCAAAATAAGCAACAGATACATAATACACAATGGTGGAGTATTGGAATTAGAGAGTTGGGATTCACGACTAGATCGCTCCTAGTCGGGACATGATGTTACAATTCTTCTCTGGCTTTTAGTTCCTGATTTTGTGGCTGGTCACTGTTTACCACGCTTGGTTGACCATTTATCCGGCTCAGACTGGCCGTTTGACGTGACCGTAAGCAATGGGTCTCTTTTCGATGTGTCAGAACGTTCGACTACTATAGATTGTTAGTGATCACTGACTAATCATCTTCGTCTATGCCTATCAGGCGTACATGTGATTTCCAAATATACAAACCATTCGTATACGACCACCTTTACATTACAAATTCACTAGTAAAGATAGAGAGGAATAACCCGGATTCCAGTTGTGACTCCACTCTCATACGCGTCCCATACCACGTATGAGCTTGGTGGTCCCTACCATACATCCCAGGATAGTACACCATTCCGGATGATATGACGCACTATCCCTTCAGGCATTCACAAACTCTTTAACAGCTCACAAAATAGCTACATATATATATTATTTTCATTTGAAAATAAAAGAGAAATTACCAATACAAGGTTGAGAATGGATATCCAGTTTCCTACCATGCAAGTGTGGCCACCCGGCCTAAAATAAATAACATAACGGAAATGTAAACAGCGCCTCGCGCTAATAGAAATTTAAATAAACATGCAACCAACAATATTATCCCTGGATATCTATTCACCAACCTACACACAACACAACAACGTAAAATGCAGACATCACCCCTCGGGTGTGACTCTGACATTTTACCGTTTCATATCCTTTTTCCCTTTTTTTGATTTTTACAATTTTCAATCTCTTCAATAAAATATCCAATTCTGATATTCATCAACTCAATATGAGTTCATTGAATATTAAATCACATTTTCCAACTAAAGAATTTATTTTTATCAATAATATAAAAAAATACAATTTATTTTTCAAAACAGGGTCCGAGCAGTGCACAAGACCCAATTTATGGAAATAACCCGTTAAAATAAGCTACCCACGTATAATTTGTTAAAAATACAATTAAACATTTCGAACATGCAATTTCTGGCATGAATTTTTGAAATAATAAAAGAATTCTATATTTTGGAAATACATCCAAATTTTTTCAACAAAATCCTAATGCAATTTTCACAATCTACGATTACTAATAAAAATTGAGAATTCCTTACAATGTCTAGGCAAAAGGATCGATGCGTGTGCACGAAAATCGAGGAGATCGGCATGAGAATCGAGAAGGACCGAACTTCGAAGCGGTCGATTTTTAAATCTGACCTGGTGGTTTTGAAGATCTCAACGCCGTCGTCCTTTCTCCCTTCTGCGACGGAAGACGGTTTGACCCTGAAATCGATGAAATCCGAGGTCGAAGTTTCAAAATCTCCGTATAAAAATACGGCTGATTTTTGACGATACGGGGTAAAAAAGACAAGAAAACGGAAGGAATTTGGTTGGGTTATGTAGAAAATGAGGCTACGGACGTTTCTCTTTTCTGCATCGGAAGACGGTTTGACCCCGAAACGGACGAAATCCGAGGTCAAAGTTTCAAAATTTTCGTATACAAATACGACTGATTTTTGACGATATTGGATGAAAAAGAAACTGAAATGGAAAGAGGTTGGGTGGATTTTGTAGATGTCGAGGCTGCTGATCTTTTTCTCTTCTGCGACGATCGTCAACGGTGAACCGTTTGTCGTAGATCTGTGGTGGAAGTTTAAGAAAAAAAACAAAAAAAAAATTTCTTTAAACGTTGGCTGTTGGACGATTGGAGAAGACGAGTTTATAAAAAAAAATTAAATTTTTTATTTATATAAAATTTGGGACGAATTCGGTATTTTGTCAATTATTTTGATCGATGATAAGTTGATCATCCGAACTCCAAAACTGACAAATGAATACTCTATTTCGCCTGATTTTTCATTTCGGATCTAATGGTACAGTCAATTTCTATAAATTATATCTCTATCAAAAGTTTACATTTTTGCCCTAAGGGACCCTTAAACTTGATGTCGTTTTCGTTTTTGACGATAATTCGACTTTCTGGTCTTCAAAAATGATAAATAAATAGTTCATGTTCAATAATTTTTCATTACGAATCCAATGATATGATCGAATTTAAACAATTCTTTCCCTACCAACAAGTCACTATTTTAGCCTGGTCCGATCCGATAATCGAGGATTTTACAACTTTTATATTCGGACTCGCATTTAAGCATGCTTACAAGCTAAAGTATGTTTTTCGATCATTTTGAATCCAATGGTGAGGTCAGATTCCATTAAAAATGATTAGGAACATCCTAAAGTTTTACCCCTAAGTCCCACTTTCAAGATTTTCTTAAAATTATACTATTTATTTTTTTCTCGAGATACGAATTAAAAATTCAGGGTTTTACATATTTCCTCATCATTTTTGAAGTCCGAAAAGTCAAATTATCATCAAAAATGAAATAACTTTGATTTTCGAGATAGATCAAACTGAAAAAGTAAATTTTTGTTAGAGCAAGAATTTGTAGAATCTTATCACGTCATTAGATCTGCAATGAAAAATTATAGAAAATGGAGTATTCATTCATTATTTTTGAATTCTAAAAAATCGAGCTATCGTTAAACGAAATAATATCGAAAATACTGATTTCGTCCCACCAATTTATATAATTTTTAAATGAAATTTACTATTCATAATCTTTAAAGTCATCCAAAACCGCCGATAATTTTTAAATGAAAACATTAGTATTCTATCAACTTTCAACTCGACATTCGTAGCGAATGGGTCGCCATCGATGCTCGGTGAAGAGAGAAAAACGTTCGTAGTGTCGAACTCTACAAACCCTGCCCATGTTTTCTTTTTTTCTTTTCTCTTTCTCCATATTTCGTTGAAAATCAGTCGCATGAGATATTGAGGTTTCAACTCTTCAACCTTAGATTTCATCTACTTCTAGCCCAAATTGCCCTCCGTAGTAAAAGGAAAAAATGACAGCGTCATCAACATCTTAAAAATCATCGAACCCAATTTAAAAATCAGTAATCTCAAGTAAAATCTACCTTGATTTCCATGTCAATCATCTCAATTTTCGTGCATGTTCTTCAATTCAAATGCCTAGAGAGTGGTAGGGGGTTATGATTCTTATTGGTAACTGTAGATTGTGAAAACTGACATTTAGGATTTTTAATGAAAATTTGTGATGTATTTCAAAAATATAGAATTATTTTGTTATTTCAAATTCATGCCAAGACCCTCATGTTTGATGTCTTTAATTGTGTTTTATAACAAATTATACGAGGGTGAGACATTTCATTGGATTATTTTTGCCAATTTGGTCATATGCGCTACTCGGACCTCATTTTGATTAAATTTTTGTAATGTTTCAATTTAAATGATAAAAAATTAATTTTAAAGTTAGAAAAATAATTTAATATTCAATGAACTCATATTGAGTGAATGAATATGGGAAAATGAATGGTGTTTCTAAAAAATTGAAAAGTGAAAATATATATAAAAAAAAGGGATGAAATGGTAAAATGTTAGAATCGCACCCGAGGGGTGATGTCTGAATTTTACATTGTGATGTTATGTATGGGGATGATGAACGGATATCTAGAGTTAATTTACTTCATGTTATTGTGAAGTGACTTTCATGTTTATTTACAATTATGCACTGTGTATTGTTATTTATTGTAGGCTAGTGAGCCACTATTGGATGGTAAAAACCTAGATATCCATTTTAAATTTCATAATGTTAATTTATATATATATATATATATATATATATATGTAGCTATTTTGTGAATTGTTAATGTAACACCCCGGATTTTCAACTCATATCTCGAGGAAATTAAATGGTAAGATTTGGAGGAAAATATCGAGTGAAAGACTTAGAGTAAAATACTCGAATATTACTATGATTAATTTCGAGGAAAATCAACTTCACCATTAGATTCAAAATGATCGAAATATATACATTAGCCTGTAAGCAAGTTCGAATTCAAATTCGGATGGAGAAGTTATAGAATCCTCGAATTTCGTGTTAAGTGGGACCCAAAATAGTGGAATTTCGTTAGAGCGAGAATCGAAAAGATTTGATGACACCATTAGATCCGTAGCGAAAAATTATTCGAAATGGTATATTCGTTTGTCGTTTTTCGAATCCGAATAGTTAAGTTACAGTCGAAACTAGAAATAAGGGAGAAATTACAAGTATGCCCCTCAGCTTTATTATAAAAAGAAAAATCTGATTTCTTTTATTTTATTTTTCTCTTCTTTTCTAAGAAATCCCAAACGACAGCCACTTCTCCACCCTAGGGTTTCGACCCATTGCCATCAAGTTTGTGCGCAAACGAAGCCGAGTTGAACCTCGACGAAGAAGACAAAGTTGTCGGCCACGACGAGGGCTACAACTTCACCACTTTTGGTTGTTCATTCTTGTTCGTTTTCCCCATCCTCCATCAAAACCAGCCGGGTAGCTCGAGTAAACCTCAACACATTCCATCCGAGGGCTTCATCGAGTTAGGAGCCAGGTCTATACTTCATTGTAGAAGCGAAGGAGAACGTCATTGTTGGATACCTTGCAAACCCTCGCTCGTTTCGCATCCAAGTCAGCCCAACCTCGACTCTCGAGCCATCCAACCCTGATTTGTAGTGCTAGCTTATATCCTTGGCGTCTACAACCAAGTAAGGGACTTTCAATTCCTATTGGTAACTTTAGATTTCTCAAATGTGCATTTAAGGTTTTGAAACAAAACTTATTGTTTGCATTTAAATTGTAGAAAGTTGTTGTTTGATTTCAAAATCATGGTAGAAGTAGATGCTTTGATGATGTTTTATCAAGTTTTAACTAAGAATTCGTGGGTGGGTCGAATGGTGAGAAGAATGGGAGAAGAAATCGAAAAAGGGGATCAAAAACTCGAAAGTTCGAGTGAGGTTCAGGCTGTAGGCAGGTAGGATCGGTGCCACCGACAGAATGAAGCTTCTACCACCGATGAAATCAAGAACCGCCAAAAAATTTATACTGTCGGCAGAACCGTCGGTTCCACCGACATCTGCCGATGAGTAAACTGTTGGTTCCACTGACAGCATCCTGATTCTGCCGCCGACAGCCACCGACAGACACAGTTTTGATCAAAACAGTGTTCTGACTCTTGCCTTGACCTCCCCATTGCCTATACACTATTTCACTCTTGCCTTGACCTCCCCATTGCCTATACACTATTTCTCACCCTTTATTTCATTAAAAACATTTAAGTAAATGTCCTCTTTAATTTTACTTTAAGTTCTTTAATGAAATTAAGGTTTAACCCCCCATTTCGGAATAATGGGAATAGTTTTAAGATCCAAATCTCAAAGGATCAAAATCCGAATTTTGGTTTCAAGAACAAAACGTAATTTTCGACGTTTTCGGCAAGTTTTCAAAATGAAATAACTTTCGCGTTCCTTTGAATAAGATTACAAAAACTATATGATGTCGAATCTCGTGATCGAGACTTTCATTTCAAAAAATCCGTTTTCCATTTCAAGAACTTTGAAAAATTGAGTTTCCGACACAGCCAAATTTTCACCAGCTTTCCTTGTTTTTAACAGCTTTGGTCTCGTGTATCGTCGGAACCTTACTTTTGAATAAACTTTGATGGTTTTCAATGGAGAGACCAAAAGAATGACTTTAAAAAATTAGAAATGGATGGTTGATTTGAAAGGATGAAAAGTGAGAATGTCGAGAGAATGGGAAAAGGGAATGAACGGTAAAATGTCAGAATCACACCCGAGGGGTGACGTCTACATTTTACATTGTATGTTGTATATAGGTTGGTGAAAGGATATCCAGGTTATTAATGAAAGGGTTGCATGTTTATTTCCGATTATGTTAGCGCGTGCGCTGAGTACTGTTATTTATTTTAGGCCGGGTGGCCACAGTTGCATGGTCGGAACTGGATATCCGTTCTCAACCCTATTCTGTTAATTTCTATTTTGTTTTAAATGAAAAATCATATATATACGTAGCTATTTTGTGAGCTGTTAAAGGGTTTGTGAATGCCTGAAGGGATAGTGAGTCACATCATCCGGAGGGATGCACTATCCTGGGATGTACGGTAGGGACCACCAAACTCATACGTGGTATGGGACGCGTATGAGAGTGGAGTCACAACTGGAATCCGGGTTCATTCCTTTCTTATCTTTACCAGTGAACGTGTATTGTAAAGGTGGTCGTATACGAGTGGAGTGTCATTTGGAAATCACATGCACGCCTGATAGGCATAGACGAAGATGATTAGTCAGTGATCACTAACAATCTAGTAGTAGTCGAACGTTTTGACACATCGAAAAGAGACCCATTGCTTAAGGTCACGTCAAACGGCCAGCCTGAGCCGGATAAATGGTCCCGCAAACGTGGTAGACACGACCAGCCACAAAATCAGGAACTATGATGTTATTGAGGAATATCATATCCTGACTGGGAGCGATTCAGTCGTGAATCCCAACTCTTTAATTCCAATACTCCACCATTTGTATTATGTACCTGTTGTTATATTTCGAATTATAAATGAGAAGCATGTCTATTATTTCAATGTTGGCAATATTATTTGCATAAAATGAAAAATGTATGATGAGTATGGATGATTGATGCTATGTGTAATTTTTTAAAACTGTTTAGTTGCTCATCCCTGGCTATATGTACCAGTTGATCGTATTTTATCTTGTAAAATCTTGCATTTATTAAAATGTTCAGTATGCTTTATTCGATCATGCTTAGGAAGGGTTATTAGTAGGAATTGGTTGTGGACTTACTGGGTAACCATTGTTACTCACCCTTTCCTTCCTATTTTTTTTTAGTTTCAGCATTTGCAGCTACCAAGGCAGGCGTAGAGTCAGTAATTGAGGAGTATCTGGTCGATCAGATTGACGATCAGAGTTTATTGCCTGGTGAGCACTAGGGCTACATCCGTTAGTGTTGTCAGTTTCATCCAGGATGTATGTAGTTATTGGATTGAGAGTTTAGGCCCATGTTAGAGTGAGAGTATTTTGTAAGCCTGTATATGGTTAAATCTTCTGCACTCTGATTTACTTACATGTTAGATGTAATTAGTCTGCCGCTGTTATTTTCATGTATCTACATTTTTATATACAGGTTTTGTTATAAATTGGTTTATCAGGTTTGAGTTCCGTGAAACGCTAACATAAACAGAGGAGACCATGCCGAAATTTTGAAGTGCCACCTAGTACCTTGGGATTTGTGTTAGCGTTTGGCGGGGCATCACAGTTAAAGAGCTTGTGAATGATTGAAGGGATAGTCTATCATATCATCCAGAGTGATATACTATCTTAGGATGTACGGTAGAGACAACCAAGCTCATACGTGGTATGGGACCTGTATGAAAATAGAGTCACAATTAGAATTTGGATTTATTCTTTTTTATCTTTACTAGTAAACTTATATTGTAAAGGTGGTCATATATAAATGGGGATATATAATGGGAATCACATGCATGTCTTATATGCATAAACGAAGATGATTAGTTAGTGATCACTAGTAATCTAAAGTAGTTGAACATTCTGACACATTGAAAAGAGATTCATTGCTTATAATCACGTCAAACGGCTAGCCTGAACTGGGTAAATGATACTAAAAGTGTGGTAAACAACGACTAAACAAAAAATCAGGAACTAATACTTTATTATGGAACATTATATCCCGACAAGGAGCGATCCAATTATAGAATCCCAACTCTCTAATTCCACTACTCCACCATTATGTATTATGTATCTGTTATTTTATTTTGATATATATATATATATATATATATATATATATATATATATATATATATAAAATGAAATTCATACTTAATATTTCAATTTTACCAATAAGATTCGGATAAAAAGAAAATATTATAGTAAATATTGTTAATTGATGTAATGTGAATTTTTAACTGTTTAATTACTTATCCTTAACTATATGTACCAGTTAATCGTAGTTCATTCTATAAAACTTTGGATGTATTGAAATGATTCAGTTCATGCTAGGTGGAGGTTATTGGTGAGAATTGTTTGCTTTCCTACTAGATAACCATTGTTACTCATCTTTTTTTTCCATTTTTTTAGTTTCAAGTAATGCACTTGACAATGCTGGTATAGAGTAGCGTTAGTAAGGATTATCTGGTAGGTCAAACAGACGACTAGTCTTTTACTTGGTAAGTATTGGGGGCTATA